>NC_031769.1:31522793-31682377 GCF_001522545.3 Parus major
TATCAGCTGAAGAGTGGCAACAGTTTGAAGCAAAGGAGTTCACAATTGGAAAGATTCCTCTTAAGCCACCACCATTAGAACTTTTAAATGCTTTCGACCTTTTAAGTTTATTCAGAAGTAACATGTTTTGAAATTAAACAAAATGCTACTGTTAACTTTTTACATTTTACATTTTAAAATTTACATTTGAGAAATGACCTGTTGTAAATAAAATGGAACATTTCCTTCTATTTGTTGTCCTGTGAAATTTTAGGGAAACACTGTATATAAAAAAATTGTGTTAAAATAAACAGTACTTCAGTCAAGTATTCACAGCCTTCTGTGAATGGAACCCTAGAAAGACATATGCAGTGCAAGTGCCTGTTATTGGATAGCCTTGTCTTCTGCCTCTTCAAAGGTTTGTGCAGCGTTTAAGGATTGTGTGTCGAGAGAATGGGGTGGCTCCTGTGTGGTGTGTGCCACTCCACACCCTTCTGTCCTTGTCCTGCACAGTTCCCTGTGCCAGTTGACACAATTCAGCTGTTGTTAGTAGTTTTGCCTGAGGTCACAAGCCTGTAGGAATGTCATATAATGTGGAGAGGATGACCCTGAAAGCATTCATCCTGCAGAAGGAGCTTGTGGGTTGTTATTTTGATGCCTCTTAGGTGAAACTATGCAAGCAATAGCAAAACTGTCTTTCTGTGAATGATGCCACTTTGTTGTCAGGTTCTCAAAACTTGATGGGTGCATATGCTAATGTTACCTCTCCTGAAGTCATGACGTTAAGGGATCAATTTTGTTGCCAAGACACTCTAAAGCAGGAGTCAGGAGTCTTCAGGATGTCCTAAACTCAGGGAAGGAGAACATTTGCTATCAGGATTCAGGAGAGACAGGACCACTGGGAGACATTTTAAAGTGTGATTTATTATTCTTTTATGGTCTCACGAAGGCGTGAGTGTCTTCACCATGTTCACAAGACCACAGGTTACAAGATCTCTTAAAGGTTAATTAGCCAGTAAACTACTGCCACAAAAGAATGTTTCTACTTTCACACCAATAGTTAGTTATTTTGTTTTATACATTCCTGCCGCAGTGTAGACACTTTTAACCAATCAGACAGGGACACACAAAACTACTTGGTATACTGTAAACTTCTTACTACCTTTATAACTACTCCTATATCTTAACTTTAAAACTTTCTACTACTTAGCTTAATGTCTGTCTAAACTACAAACCCACATTTTTGCTCACAGTATCTAAATCTGGAAGCCTTTTCCAGTGTCTCAGGTTGAACCCTCTGTTCATGTCTGTGTTTAAACCTACATTCACAAGATTTTGAGAACTTTCTGTGCTTGGAATTCCCACATTTCCTGTTGACCAGGCCCTTCCCTTAATAGTCTATAATTACCAAACCTCATCTTTAAGAGGAAATCAAATGTTAACTTCAGGATACACATAACTAAATCAATGGTTTCTTTCGCACTTGCAGATAACATTTCAGTTCTCACTATGGACCTTGTGGTCCTCTGTAAAACTTCACCTGTGTTGTGTATCCGACCACAGGTCCATCAGACATTGGCTTGCTAAAATAGTGGGAATGACTGGAACAATATCTAGAATGGTGGGCTGGGGGGGAGAAGCTCTGCAGCCTTCATGGAGATCCAGGTTCCTCAGTGTGTGTGCTCAGTGCAGATGTAGCAGAAATTTGCAGGTGTTAATATCTCGGCAGCCTGCTGCTGCTAAACTGCTCTAAGAGCTTTCCAGGCTTAGAAAGTGAGCATATGCTGTTTTAAACTGAAGTATTTTGCTTTTAAAAAAAAAAAGGAATTGTAAGGCCATCAAAATCTGGATATTGTCTTGCACACACCCAAGCAATATTGGCTAGATGTTCTCAAACATCCTTCTAACACACAGAGACCTAGAGGAAAAAGGGAATTTTTAAATGCTAGGTCACGTTGCCGTTAATAAACAAAGATCAGGTGAGGTGTTCCTAATTCCAGTGACAAGAAACAAAAAAGTTCAATCAAATGTGTTTTCTTAAAAACATCTCCTCACCCTTAAAAGTTTTTTTAAATTGCTATTACAGAGGTACTAGGTTTTGGTGTTTTCACAAATGGGCTTCTGAGCAGCTGAAAAGATGGCAGGGAGCAGTGTGGGATGACTTACCTGGCAAAAGGCAAGCTGTGTGTTTGGCTGCAGAAATAGGGATTAGGATAGGAGAGAAGAGAAAGGAATAATATTACTCTAGGGGGCTCACAAAACTGCAGAAAATAGGCAACAATTTGTTAGACTGAAGCAATCTCTCCCAATATTTTCTCTGTATTTCTTTTTTTCCTTTTTTTTTTTTTTTTTTTAATGTTTGTCCTTTTCTGCTTTTGGTGTACTTGATATCAAAGTTGGTTGCAAGCACAAAAAATAATTCTATTAGCTACAATTCTTTCAATTTTTTTAGCTTCTCCTTTTTGCAACTGTTTTTTTTTTCATTTGTTTGGTATATGGCTGCTCCCCAGAAAACCAAAATATTGTGGTCTGGCATATAAAAACATATATAGGGTGGCATCAAACTCACAGATGTCACTTACTGTATTTTGATTTAGAACAGAAAACATGAGGTGAACGTCCAAGCAAAGATGTGTAATGTCCTGATTAGCTGAAAATCTTGGTCTGTGAAATAGGCTGGAACATTCAAGCTCCATGTGATACTTTCAAGTACTTCCCCTAGTTTGAAATAACAGGATTTATGAGTCACTGAAATTCCTGCAGTGTGGTGCAAACAACTAATTTGAAGAATGAAGTTTTGGTTTTCAAGAGATCATGGATTAATCCCCAGACAGCAGCACTTGAGGCTGGCTGTATACAGGAGAGAAACTCTCCACTGCCCCAGCTGAGGAACCAACCCAGCATCTAACAAATGGAATTTTCTCTGCCCTTTTTCCTCACATACTAGCAGCACTGGCAGACCTCAAAATGTGATTTAGCAGCTGAGAAGGAAAAAAAAACGACTGTGAACCTCAGAAAGCATTACAATTAGGTCTTAAAAAATGAAACATCACAGTAGCCCCATGCTCTGGAGTTTCACAACATGCAGCAGCAAGTGGCATGGTAGCCTCACACTGAATGAGGGAAGATGGACTGCAAATAATCAGCTGACTGGATTTAAGCCTCAGAGAACAAGCTAAGGGCATCCACAACAATAAATTAACAATGACCAGGAGGCTAAGGAAAGAAGAGCTTTCATAAATGTGCCTGGGGAGGAAAAGGAATATGAAAAACCTATTAATACAGGAACACTGAATTGAGATTGATAAGACTGAAATGGTGGAAATCTATTTAAAAAGTATTTGAAATGAGGGATGGTTGAAAAATCAATAAGGATGTTATGCAGTAACTGATGAAAACAAGTAAGAAAATGTTTGTGAAATGTGAGCTTACTGCAGCATAGTGGGAGTCCAGATAGTTTGCTGTACGGGTCAGTAAGGGAATCAGATAATGGACTTGCTACAGTTCTGGTAAGTGATACCACTCAAATAAGTGGCAGAACACCAGGGATGTGCTAGCAAACCAAGGGAAAAAACTTACCTCAGTGAGCAAAGGTACTTAATTTGTTGACAGTTACAAATAATTTGAGGAGATTGTAAAGAAAGATCAATTGGCTTTGAGAAAGATCAATAAGGCATTTGATACAAGCATTTAGGAAGTTTCAGAGGTTTATGTGACAGGGATTAGGGTTAGTGATTAATCAGAAACATCTATGAGTGAATGCTTTTGTTTCTAGTCCACCTCCCATGTCCTAATGCAGAGGATAGGCAGAGATTTACCCAGGCAACAGTGGAGGAAAAAAGACACAAATTGTACTTAGACAATTTGTCTATATTGATATCTACTTAGGTATCAATTTAAGTAGGTGTCTAATTATATTTGACCCAATATAAGCCTAATGTAAGCCAAAGGAAAAGTCTGGACTACTAGTGTTCAGAGAGTGGGAGTAAACTGTAGAGTTGAAAGGTGCTGACAGTAAGTGAGATCTGAAGCCATGGTGGTTCAGATCAGCAAAATGTAGTTTGAGCTGTAGGAATCTCCTAGAGCTACAGTAATGCTGTGCTTAATTCTGAACCTGCAACTGCCAGAGAGCTGCAAGATGAGTAGGAGATTCAGAGTGCAAGCAAAAGCCATTGGAAATGAGAATTCAGGAGGGAACTTAAGAGCTGAATATTTACTTCTTGGTGAAAGCAGAGGCTGTGACATGCAATGACTGTCTTTTTGAAAGGGTCCCCTCTCTGGAAAGAGGAAACAGGACTTTTCTAGTAACCAGAATGTTGCACTACTTTCACAGTCTTAGACAGGAAGTTTCCCACCTGGAAAAGTCCTGTTCTACACCTCTGTTAAGATCTGGCCAAGCCAAAAGCAAAACACAAGAAGCAAGTCCCTGCTTGTGAGGACTAGCAGTACATGTCCTCAGGGATGCAGCAGTCAGCACAAGCAGATTTGATCCCTTCCCTTTGAACTAAAATACACCAGTACTTCCACAGAGAGTGACAGGATTGCAATCTGAGCATTTGGGGCAGGGAGCTGTATGTTCCTGCCACCTCTTCTGGGAATGATTCAAAGTGCTGGTCAAAGAGGGAACCTGATTTTGAAGAGGCAGATTGACTCTCTAATCCTGGGAGGGAATATGCCTCTTGGTCTTGAAACTCTCACTTGCAATTGCCTGGTTGTCCTGTTAAGAATAGCTAAGTGAAAAAACCAGAGTTGTTCTTAGCAGCTCAGCCTTAGGCAATATGTTTATTTAATCTCCAACACTTTTTCAAATTTTCAGTATCACGCAACAGGCTCCTTGGTGGGACTTACTCTCTTGCAAAAAAGAACAAAGCCAGATCTTAAAATGGAGGGAAGAAGAGCAAGAAGAACAGGATTTATATGTCGGTAGGCTGAAGAACATTTTTGTTCAGGTACACAGATTGCTTTGTCTTTCCTCCACAGCCAGTAGGATTTGTTCTTACCATGTCACATGAGGGACATAAGAAACAAGTTTTATGCCTTTCCCCTTCCAGCAAGCAGGTCTGTTATGCTGCTAATTGCATGGTAGTCATTCAAAATGCAACCTGGTGGTTTTAAAGTACCTGCAGCAATTATATCCTGTTCCACCTGAATTTCTATCTTGTTGTGGCAGTGGGTTCTTAGCAAACTAAATGCATTGTGGTTAATATCAAGGAAGGTTCCTCTTCTTCAATGGAGCCTTATCTTTGCAAGTCACATGAAATATCCCCATTGCATATGGCCTACAAACTAACTAGATTAGTTTTAATTACACCAAATAAACCAACCCTCCTGTGTGAATCAAACAAGCAACATTCGTATGCGTGCGAGTAAAACCATGTTGCATCGCATTTAAGAGGAGACTGAGGTACAGTTTTGATCTCTGACAACTTTTTTATCAGAGAAAAGGCCACTCAATGCTGTAGTGGTTTTCTGACAGCAATCTGTGCATCTGTGGCTTGTGTTTCACTTCAGTATAAAAGCACTCTTTATAGGCATGTGAAATTTTGTTACTGCAGTTTACTTCTACAAGTATGGGCTTCTCTTGAAGTATCTGCAATGATGAAATAGAACTAAAGTAATATAAAACTGAAATAAAAATTTATAACCATGAGTTGCATTAAAAAAAAATAAAAGACTGGTATCACCTACTGTTCCTGTATGATAAATGGGCAATAGATGAGGTGGAAAAGAACCTTCTGTATTCAGGATACATGAACTCTTTGGGGCAGAAACCTTCAGCATTCTCCCATAGCCTTGTTCAGGAGCTCCCATGGGCCTGGGGAGCCAACAGGCCCTTGCAAAGTGAAACACTGCTGGAAATTCACCCCAGGAGCTTGGCAGAGCCTAAAAGAGAGCCCCAGCCTGCAGGCAGATCTGCCTGACTTGAGATAAGGCCTTTCCAAATTTCACTACAGATCCTTCTGCCTGGAGTCTGCCTCAGACATCTCTGACTCTAACTTACCTGATCTGCTGTAGACTGATTTCTTTACTCCATGCCCCATGTGCCTCCCACTCCTCCAAGCTCTTGCATACAAGGAGTGGTGACTCCCTCAGCCTCCCTGTGCAGGTTTTGCAGAGGGAAACAGCCACCAAGAACCCCTCTTCTCCAGAAGTCTCTGCCTGTCCTTGAAGCCTGCATGGGAACTCACATGGTTTTGGGACACAATATTCATGACTTGAGACACCTCCAAGCCAGCCCAGGCACACAAGCAGAGCTGTACATCACAGTGGGTGCTGATGCAGCTCCAGCATGACCTGTCTTTCCAGCTGGTGCTGTTTCAGGTTTCTGTCCCATCAGTGCCCTCTGCTCACATATTCAAACTCCCTATCAACATGGCATTTCTAGCAAAATGATTCCCATAACCACTGGTCAACTCCTCCTGCTTGTTGTTCCCAGACAGCTGCCTCTGCCCAAACCTCTCATGTAGAAACCCAGAGGTGCTAAAGCTCCTCCCTGACCCTGGCAGGAAAGTGCTTCTGCCTCTCCAGGCAGAAGATGTGTCTGAAACACATCTAAAAGTTTCTTTTCTCCTAAAGAACACTGATACAGTGATGTACCTTCCTGTCTGCCTTGTCCTCTAGTCTCCCACCCCTTCAGTGCACTGGGGACAGAGGGGGCACCAAGTTTTGTCATCCATCAACCCAGGAAAGGAGGAGACACCTCTGTTCTCCACACAGGAATGTCTGTAGTCTGTCTGCAAACAGTTGCTTAATTGTTTGTGTCTGATAACAAATTAACTTTCTCCTATTTTTCCCTTCTGAGCATTGCTGTACAGAAGAGAAGAAACGACAGGAAAAAAGGGCACAAAATAGTCAGGCAAGTTTGCTGAAATTCATGATACTGTCAGGGGAAAAAATCCAGACACCCTAACCTTGGGTTATATGGCCAAAACACAAGCCCATCCTCCTTTTCCTAGCAAAGCTTTAGAACAGCACCTCTCAAGGAGCACACATTATACAATTAACACAAGCAATCTAAGTTGGTTCTTGCAGAAGGAAATACATATGGTTGCCAATAATAGATCCATACTGAGGTAACCAAGGTATGTTGGACACCTGGTGACATAAGACTGTCCTCTCTGTGCTGAAAAAAACAAGGATCTCTCTCTGACCTTTTCTTATGTATTTATCTACTTTGTTTTGGAAAAACATTGGATAACTTTAAAGATGCTAGCAGAGTATCTCAGTAATACAGACAGAATTGAAGAACAAACAAGTAAGTGCACACAAGACTCTTCGTGATCACAGCTGAAATAAACTGGTTCTGGCAGCAAATTTCTACTTAAGTGGTCACTGGACAGATTCCTTCCTTATGATAATCTATTTTGAGAAGGTTTATTCTTCCAACAATAACAGAAACAGTCACGAACAGAGGGAGTCCTATAAAGTAACTAAAGAGTACATGAGAACAATATGTGATTTTTCTGTTGTTGTTTTAGAAAATCTGTGAGAGTGTGTGTGACTGAAATTTATAGCTGTGCATCCGAAATAATTTACTTAGAAGTTTGTATATATTGCAGTACTTGGTGTACAGGAAGAGGAAATAAATTGCATTTTACAGCATTCCCACCTCTGATGCTGGGCCTGTGATGATTCACGTGGCCCTGGAGGTCAGCCAGGGGACTCAGAAGCCACAAAGCCCCAGTGCACACTGTGCATCTTCCATGCTCTGCTCAGCTCTCACAGGCCCTCAGTGTGGGCTCATCTTTAGAGAAGACGCCCCAGGGTTGTGGTGCTGGCTGTTATCCATCTAAAAAAATTCCCCATGAAAGCAGGGCTCCCAAATACCAACTTTAGTCTCTGACATAGAGCTCAGGAGCCAGAAAACTGCGGAGGTCCAATTCATTATGTTTTCTGGTTTATATCCAAATTACTCAATTTTAGCAGGTTTCCTACAAAAACTACATGGTTTTGATTATACCATCTGATCATCTGTCTGTGGTTCCTTTTGCACCAGTCATTTTTTTAACTCCATAGCCAACTTTCAGGAAATTAATTTTCAAAGATGACCATATTCTCATAGCTATAATAAGAATTGGTGAGGAAGGAAAAGCAGGCTAAACTCAGCTATGAATGCTGTTAGCAACTGGCTGGCTGAGCAGCACACATGGATATCTGGTATCTAGAGAACTTTACCAGGCTTTTGTCTCATTGTGGTATTAAAGAGGATAAAGGGCACCAAACTGTAGGAAACTAGGTTTCATAGGCACATTCTATGGCTCTTGTTACAAGTATCAAACCACGATTCTTCCATGGTCAAACATGAAGTTCATCTAGGAACAAGGAGCTATGTAAGTTCAGATGTAAAAGAACCAAAGCTTGTAACTTCACCTCTGGGAACTGCCAGCTTGCTGCCAGTTTCATACTTAATGGAAATCAATGAAATTATCCATGATCCAAGAGCTTTGCAGATGGACCTCAAGTGTCCTCTCTCAGGATTCCTAGGATCCTGCCTTTGTAGGACCTTCAGCCTCTCAGAACTTAGGCGAAAAACAGGATCATTGCAGAAGAGCTCCTTCGATGAAACAGAAACCATGAATGATCTTTCACTTAAATGAAACTGGAAATACCAATCTGATTAAAATAAAGCAATTGTTATTTTTGCCTTCTGATCAGTTTCTAGAAATAACTGTGCACTAACCCATTAATGTATCACTAACCTTTTATCCTGTCATATGACACAGCATATTAATTTGTTTGCTCTTTCATTTGGCAGAGAATGGCATTTCTGCCAAAGCATGTGAAATTTTTCAAGACATTTCACATATCCTGATTATTTTGAAGAACTGCTGGCTCAGTTCGGCTGAGTAAATTTGCGTATTCATTCATCTTCTAATCTTGAATGTAACTTACTCCATAAAGCTTAAGGTACAGGAGAATGTGATTGTGACTGAACAAATCCAGGCAAGAAGAGATGTTTTCCCCTCACACACATCAGACTGAAGAAGCTCCAACAGCCACTGATTGCCTCTGTTCAAATGGGAGAGAGTTGTCCATGCATCATGCACATGGAGCCTCCTTTATTCCACAGGACAGCCATAGCCCCCGGGAAAGGACCCAAAACATTCAAGGCAGCCCAAGTCTGAGTAAGAACATTTAGTAATTCAGTAAACTGAAACTCAGGCAGACTTCAGAACATGGTTCTGATTCACTTTTCACAGGAAACACCACTAAACAGTAATCACAAGTCCTCTAACTTAATGTATCTTCTGCCTGCTCATATTCTATCGTCTCCAGATAGGGACTTCCTTAGGCATCACACAAGGCTTGATAAAACTTCTGAAACAGTCAGGCAAGATTTCATCCATTCAAGTGTTAAAGAAGGCAAAGAGCACAAAAACAGCAGATCAAGCCTTGATCCCTCTTGCATCACTCCTGGAATACCTGCACTGCTAAGGGACAGAACCTCCTTCCCACCTGCTTCACCTGTGGCCCATTAGAGCCTGAGAGGGTAAAAGAAAGGAAGCAGGTGTTGAGAAGTCCCTTACAATGATTATGAGGAAAGGATCACACTGGACGTTTGCTTGGGTCCCTACCAGGGAGGGGATTGCATCTCCATGTACCTTCTCTTCTCAGTGGGCACGTAGGCCCCTCTGAGGTCTGTGTCCTGGATCATCAAAGCATTACCCTAACCATACAAAAAAGGTGTAACTATGCTGCCTGTTCTCGTTTTCTGCTGCCACGTTCTCCCTGTCCCCAAGTGGGGTTCTCTGTATTGGCCAAATTGAAAACCACCAAAGAATCCCTGCTGACCCTATGGCTACCAGAAGAGCTTGGGTTAATACAAGAGCACCCTTTGCTTGCAATTAATGAATTATATAGATAATAGGAGAGTACTAAATCGGGTTGCATTTGTCCAGGGCACTGAAGCTGGCATGGTGGAAGACTGGCTGAGCCAAGGTCATGCTGCAGAACCATAAGAGCACATGCAAATGCTCCTGCAATTCTGGTGCTTGGCTGCCTGGATGGTCATTATATGGTCATGAAATGCTTAGCACAAAGCAGTGATAGCTGATTATGCTTGCTAAATACTGCTGTGGTTCCAACACTAAGTGGTTCTATTAGCGAGTTTGTTTTGCCAGTTCTTAATTGCAGTGAAACCTGGGAAGATAAAAACATCAAAGGAATCCTTTTAGCTAACCAGATAAGTCCTGTATTCCTATGACCTTTTAAAATTTCTCACCCTATTCAATTTGAAAACCTGCTGTAGGCTGTTAGAATTTAAATTAATATATGCTTATTTGGAGACTTTCAAGGTAAATGAAAGGTTACATATGCTGGACAAAATTGCTCCTTTTTAATGGTTTGCAGGTACATAAGAAATAGAATTAAATAGCCTTCTGGTTGCCCAAATTGTCCATTATAATCCCCCTGGCCAGTAATTTTTTAACTGAGTTTAAAAGCTCTCAGTAAAGATTGTGATGTATCTTGAAGATCTATCTGCCTACTCTCAGCCCTATCGCTGCAAATTATTATTGGCAAAAAACTTGTGTCCATCAACTTTCTCTACACAATCTTCTGCAAAAGCATTAAAGGACTGACTTAAACACAAAAGGAGCTAGGATTCAGAAAGGAACTTAACCAAAGGTCACTAATGGGAAACATTACATTACATTACATTACAGTGGCCCTTACAGCCTCTGAAACTGCTCTAAACTGACACCTAGCAAAAGAACCCATCCAGCTCGAGCAATGAGTAGGGATGGAGTGTCTTCTAAATTGCCTGCTTTGTTTTAGTCTATATTTGCTCTTATTTAAATAATGAATAGTTCTCATTTATGTTCTAATCAGAATTTGCTCTTAAGAGCCAAAGCCTTTCTTATCATGGATGCTTGTTTTAATGAAATTCATCTCAAAGCTCTGGATGACTTGGTGGTCCCCACCCAACAGGAAATCACCTTTCCTCTTTTGTAAATAACCTGAAACTTTTTCTTTTGAATTTAAAAATTTTATCCATTACAAATACATTTTGAGAGAGAGTTCTGCCTAATTGAAAACACATGCAAAACATTCAAATACCATAGGAATGAAAACTACAAAACATCTTGTAGATCAATAAAAGACAGAGTTTGCACATCCCTCTGCA
The DNA here is from genome assembly GCF_001522545.3 of Parus major. Taxonomy (NCBI): domain Eukaryota; kingdom Metazoa; phylum Chordata; class Aves; order Passeriformes; family Paridae; genus Parus; species Parus major. Next base: position 31,533,898 of record NC_031769.1, read on the forward strand.
TTCAGTGCAGAGTTGTGATGAAGAGTCAGGTTTTGTAATGTGGGCAAAAAATTCAAGGAGATTGTCTTTTCTGGAGCTTTGGACTTCTATCTGTATGAGCAGACTGGGTTGAAGCTTTCCAACTAATGTCACCTGAAGTCCAAAGCATGTCACTATGGAAATAGCTTTAATGTCCTCCCTGTGCCTTTCAGTACACTCAAATAATGTCCTTAAGCCCTACTGTGTTTGACATCAAAATTTTCATAGTGCAGTTTGCTTCTTAGTTCTTATTTAAAGTTGTTGTAGTTCTAAAAGCCTTGAAGACCTAGCACAAAATTCTTAATTAAATACTTTTGTGATTTTCATACAATTTTCTACACTATTTAGCTAGCCAGAAACATTTTAGCTGCTTAAACAAAGGAGGGGTCACTATTGTATCAATCCCAGGCAGAGATTTTATTAGCTCCTGGGAACACCATGCTGGCTTATCCATAGGGAAAGGGAGCTGGTTTGTGATGTTTTAGTCGGCTGCTAAACATAATGTCACTTTCTTTCAGAATCTTCCCATTTCATATGAACTGAAGAAATAAATTGAAGTTGCCTTCAAATGTGTTCAATCACTGCAAGCACATGTTCTTAACAGAACATTAGGGGTGCTGGGGGAATGTAGGGGGTCAGAAATACACTGCCATTCCTCAGTGGGCAGAGCCTTGAGGGTGATTATCGATAATTACAGATACAGCTGCATGGTATATTACATATTTTGATACTTGCAGAGCTCATTTTGCTGAAAGTATTACTAACCATACCTTCACTTGATTTTCCTCCTTCACTTGTAGAAATATTTAAAAATTTTTTACTCAAAGACTAGAGTGGTAAAGGAGACTCATTCTTCATATTCATGCATCATTTTCACAGCTGCAGAAGATGTTTGCAACACTCCATTGTGCTTTCCCTCTCACTTTGCATGGCTGGGATGAAGAAAATTACAAAAAACCCTTGTCTTGCAGACGTTGTGCAAAGCAGCCTCAGACAGAATTGTAGTTTTTAACATTTTTTCTGAAAATTCTCTCTGCCTTCTGTCCTTGGTCACAAGGCCCTGAGCATTTACTCTGAAGCTTTCCACCATGCTCCAGTTAGGGAGATTTGCACTGTAACTCACTTTTGTGCCAAGTGTCAACACTCAAGCAAAAAATTAAAGCAAACAAACTGATCTCACTGTTCCGATAGTTCATCTGCAGTTTAACATGACAATTTTGAGATGCCTTGTCAGGTAAAGACATCTACCAGAACCCAGAGCTGGACTTCTTTGGAGGTATTGGTGAAAACAAATATACCATGCCAATACTGATCCAACTTGGCTGCTGCTGACAGTGCTCCAGCCTGCTGCTGTGGTGCCTCAGCAAAACTCTTCACTCACAGAACCACAGATTCAGTTGGAAAAGACCTTTAAGGTCGTCAGGTCCAATGCTGACCCAGCACTGCCAAGGCCACCTCTCACCCCACTGCCAAGTGACAATGCCACCACAGCAATGGCATCCAGTGGCATTCTCACTGTGGGGCTCATTTCCTCATTTTCACTCATCAGTGACCTTCAGCTGAGTTTTTCTACTCAGAAGATTATGTGTGCCTTATTATAAAAATATAAATATTTGTATGTTCAAAGTAAAAGTACAGGGTCACAGAAGAGGAAGAGAATATAAATGTGTATCTGGGTGAAATCCAGTAATTTGGCTGCCAAAGCAGGTAAACAGCTTCATCATTTGCTCCTGGTTTCAGACTTTCGAATTTCATTCTAAACAAATAAACAGAATGAAAAGAAGCTCTGATTTCCCATTATATTCCAAATAAAACGAATATAACCATTTACGTTATATACTACGTTTCTTTACTTTTGTCAATGTCTCAATTAAAATGCTTGATTTCTTCTTTATTTGAATGAAATTGAAACACAAGTAAACATACAAGTAATTAATGAATGTTCTCTCAGCACCCATCTGATGTAGTTTTTATTTGTTACCAGAACATCCACAAAAGTTGATAAAAAAATTGCTCAGTGAAGAATTACTTATAAGTTGAGTTTCCTTGGCCTCAATGTCTTAGCAAAAACTGATTTTTCTTATTTTTATTTTTCATTCTACAACAAACCATTCAATAACTAGATTTTATTGCCAGAAGTTCTTATGTATTATGTAATAATAGAAGTCAGTACTCTGAAATGTAACAGAAGAAACAATTAGTAACTAAGAGATCAAATAATATCTATTTTAATTTCTTCATTTTGTTTTTAATTCATATAAACTTATTTTTTGCTTCCATCCAAATACCACTCACTAAACAGTAGCATGAGAAGCCAATGTGAATTTGTAGAGGTTTGAATGTACAATCCATTTTCCTCCTCTTCACTAATGTTTCTCTTTTCTTTATTTTCTTTTCTTCGGGTCTATTCCATTTTTTACACTTTGATGCCAGACACAGTACAGGACTAAATTCAGTCTATTCACATTGGATATAATAACCTTTACTGAGAGGAATGGCAATGATCACACACTGGATCTGAATTTTTTTTAATAACTGTTCACCTTCCTTCCATGAGCAGCAGAACCAAACCATTGCAGTGTGACCCATTTGCAGTGAAGCCTCTTATGTTGGACACCAAAGAGTTTTTTCCTTCCTTCCAGACCACTGCAATTCTCTGAGCAACCAGCTGCAATTAAGCAGCATGGCTGAGGAAAGATTTGTTAAGCTATTTTGCTCTTTTTGGGGACACAGCTTAAACTATAGATCTAAGAAGCAGATTTTTCTATAACATGATGCACACACATTTTCTGTAATGATTGTAATCATGTTATATAGCATTTCCCATGCTGGGCTCGTAGCTCTGGCGATGAGAGCACTCCACGTGCTAGGCAGATTTTACCCTCAGTATTTCATTTAAGCCAGGGATTGCAAGTAGGCTGCTGTATTAAATCAATTTTTTGGTTCTCACATGGTAACACAGTAAAGCCATGTTTGATTTTCCAGTATTGGCAAAGAAAGGTGAAATAAAATAACCATATTCCAACGCAGATTTAAAAGAGAATCAGTGAAAATTTACACTTCTATCACAGAGAATATAAATAAAGGATATGGGTGTTCATTTAAGATGAATTCAGAAGATTAACTCCTATATATTTCATATATTTCCCTGCCCAGATGTGATCAGAACTTTTCAAGATTATTATGCAATGCATTTGGGAGCAGGGCATTAAAAGTACACACTTGTCCCAGCCAAGCAGCAGCTCCTGCTGAAGTTTCTGCAAGCAGGAGCCCCTCCAGCCGTGGGGCAGGGCAGTAACCCACGCTGATCTGGGGGCTGCACGGCTGCATCAGCAGCCTGAGTGTCCTCCCCTGCCCTGCCAGCAGAACATCAGGGCCTGATCCTGCCCCCTGTTACTCTGCAGCAGCTGAAGATGAGGCAAGGTGGTGATGGAGGAGTGGGAATGGGCGAGTCATGGCTGTTCCTCCTGTGCCTCACTGGTTAACCCATGGCTCTGGCAAGCCATGACCATTCTGTGCAAATGGCAGCAGGCAAACCTGGAAAAACCCAACCCAAACCAAACCCTGTGTGATCTTTTCCTTCTATTTCCCTCCAGATCCCCCAATGAATCCTCAATGCTGTCAGCTACAGAAGGTGGATCCAGGCGGATTTAACTCCTAAGGTGACAGCAGCACCTCACTAGGAGCACAACAGCTCCACCTGCTCAGTTTACCTCCCTCTTATGCCACAAATATTAGTATCTAAATTGGGCATTTAGGTAGAAGGTTGGTTGCTTTGTAATATATTCATTTTTCTCCTCTCTCTGTTGCCTGTATATTCACTACTTGTATAAAGAAGAGGTTACTGTCTGAATTACTGCTATGAGTCAGTGGGAATACAGTCCAAAAATGCAGCATTTTGCCCATTTTTTTAGGTTAACACATTAAAGAGTATGTTACGCTAAAATTCAGCTGCCAGAATTTTCATTAATTCAGACTCCTATTTCAGGGAAGTGCTGAGGTTATTTCTTAAGCAGTCAAGGCAATTTCACTGGACCATAAAACAACTAAGCTTCTGTGGTGAACTCTTATCCCTCACCCATAATAAGTGAAACATAGCATATGCAGGCAGTGAGGTGCAACTGAGTATGTTCAGTTTACCTTATTTCTTAGAAAAGCTTTAAAGGAGTTTTGGCTGTGAGACTATTTCTCCTTCAGTGTCCTCCCACCAAAGAGCCTACAGATTCATACAGATACATAGCAGATGTTCTTGTTAAGTATGTCTCTTTGATAGGTCACTTTTTTGGCTGGGGTTTGCTGGTTTGATTGTTTCTGGATAACTTTTTTTTTAAGAAACATTTCTCTTCTTCCTAGCCAAAATATCAATTAATGTTTTTAGAGAAAATAGAACTTTTCAACAAAAATTTGATTGCTCTCTTGAGCTGAATGATACGAAATTCATTTTCTAACACCTCTCTGAGCAACAGGGAAGCCTGAATCAATATCATTAAAATATGATGAAAAATATGGGTCTCGTGTAGCCACAATCATGTGCTTTCACTGCAATTACCTGCTCTCCTGATTGGAAGAGGTCTGTGCCTCGATGAATCATGGTGACTATAAAACACATCATTAACAATTCATTAAATCAGTATGAGAAAAGTAGCAGAGTAAAACCAATGTCCAGATGGTAAATTAATTCTAGCAGCTGCAAAATTGAAAGTGGGTCAGCTGAGTTGCACGTAGGACAGGCCAGAAGCTTGCAGAGACTTTGGAAGAGACGTGTGTTACCCCAGCAGAGCACTGGGACTGCCAGGATAGCTACACCTCCTCCTTGCACTGTCATCATAGTCAAAAAAACCCACAACAAACCTATCCAGAGATAATAAATAAACTTACTTCCTTTACACAGCTTTAAAAAAGGTGCAGTCTGGACAGTAAGTATCTGATGTTGTGCTTTGTCTTCAACTGCTGGTCATCTGCACGGATCAGCCCTACCATGGCCAGGGAAGAGTTCACCTGTGAGGATGAGTGGGCCAGGGCACTCTGTGGGTCTGTATCTCCAGGCTGAGCTCTTGTGAGGATTTGCTGATGTTAAATTGCTGCGGATGATTTCTTTCTTCCCCACAAGCTGCTTTTATGAGGCATTTGGGGCACTGTCACACACATGGCTGTGACTGAGCAGGGAGTTTAGCATTTGGAGGGAGGAACCAAAAAAAAAGCAGAGATAGCAGTCTCATTCAAGCCTTCCCTCAAGAGCAAATCTGACCAAAAATTGTTCATATCACAAAAGAAATTCTACATCTTTCATGCTGCAAGTTGAGGCCATTTCTTATTATCCTGTTGGCTGTCACCTGGAGGAGAAGACTGATCAGCACCTGCCATAACCTCCTTTCAGGTAGTTGTAGAGAGAGATAAGGTCACCCCTCGGCCTTATCTCATGCTGTGGTCATTCCTTGTCCCTATGCTGTGGTCAAATGCCAAGTTTGGAAAAGATCTTTAAAATTGGAAACAATTTTAGATTGGATATTAGGAAAAATTTCTCTCCAGAGTGCGTTGTCAAGCATTGGAACAAGCTGCCCAGGAAGTGGTGGAGTCACCATCCCTGCAGGTATTTAACAGATGTGTAGATGTGTCTCTTAGGGACGTGGTTTAGTGCTGGGTTAACAGTTGGACCCAATGATCTTAAAGGTCTTCTCCAACCTAAACCACTCTATGATTCTATGACCAACCCCAACCCCAGGAATTTGAGAAACGTATGACTGCTAGGAAACACCTTCCCATAAAAAAATTGTAAAATGCATAGCTTTAGCTACTACAAAGGCAAAAAATAAAGGCACTGGAATTACTGAAAGCCAAGTTTGATAAGTTGCAAGGGTTAATTCATTTTTCAGTGACAAACTGAGATAGATGATACTAGAAACTGATCAGGAGCTTTCTTTTCCTTCCCAGTACAAGAAGAACTGCAGACTGCTAAAGCAGCTTTGTTTACATGTTTGGTTCAATCAGCTGATGCCCATTGTCCCGTGTGAAGTAAGGCACAGATGATTTCTTCCCAGAAAGGGAATTTGTCAAGCCCTAAGCAGAGTTCCCTTGAGAGATCACTGGTAAATAGCAGACAACATTTACCTAAATGTACCTGGTTGCCAAACCAAGATTGTCTTGTTTTCTTTTGCTTTCTTGGCCAAAAGCCAAATTCATACTTCAAATCCCATTCCCCTCCCCCCCCTTTTTTTTCCCTTGCCTTTTTTTTTTTTCTTTGCACTTTTCTTCTTCTTTTTTCTTTTTTCTTTTTTTTTTTTTTAAAGTTCCTGTGAGCAATGATAAACAATTCCTGTATTCGTGTTGCATTGATGGTGGTGTGATAGCAGTGTGAACATGCCAGCTCTGTCAGTCTAGACATGCAGGTACACATGATGTGTTCACACCCTGTCATCTGACAGCCCTTCAGGTAGCAGAGATGTGTATCTCCTCAATGAGATTTAATAACTGAGCTGCTAAAGCTGTGAAGTACCAGGCACTTCCTGCCCACGCACTTCTTTGTCAGATGAAGCCCTAAATCTCCCTAAATGTGTGTTTCTTTGCTGGGAGAATGTTTAGAATATATTTCAAACCTTTTCTCCTTTATAGCTGCCTGATTCAATTCACTTGTTTAAATTGCAAAGCTGTTTCTCAGAGACCAAGAAATAGCTTGTATAGTTTCATGTAGAAACTATAAAGGTAATTTAAGATCTGATGGTGATCTACAGGTTTCAAGCAGCCCTTCAGTGTTTCAGACACTCGTTTTCAGACACAGTCAGCTATGGCTAAGACACTTAAAGGACTTAGCTCAGTTTTCAGATGGTCCCTTCAGTCTTGACTCAGCACACTTTTCTTAGCTTTTTATTCTTTTCACTTCCTTTACACTCCTGTTCCCCCCCAGTTCTTTCTTCCCTTCTCCCCTCCTCTTGTGAATGTTGGCTGCAGCCACAGCACAAGTGGACCCAAATATTTTCTGTGTCAGCCCTGCAAGAATGTGTAATCTAAAGCCCAAGAGCAGAGAAGGAAGAACGTGAAGGACTGGAGAGTCACAGTAAAGCCACCTTTTAGTTATTACCCCAGCCCTGGTGGGTTTGGATTCCTCTAACCACAGGCCTGATCCTCAGTGCCTCTGAAGTCTATTTACAACATGTTTAATAATTTCTACCGGCTGGTTCTTATTGAGACTGTCACTCAAAATTTATGTAACAATTTCATGTATCAAATAACATGGCAAAAAACTCCATCCTAACCAACTTTATTGTTTTTAGCCTGATAAATTTTTGGTTTTAATTACCAGGCATTTGTTGTCAGCAGTTTTCCTCTGGAGGTTCTCAAAACTCTCTGGGGAATGAGCATTCAAACTTCCTTTCTCCCCAGCAGACTTTGGATCAGGCTCCCAGTGCTGAACCACAGTGTTTGAAGGTCACTTTTCACTTCTAGGATCAACAACCTGGAAACAAAGGAGTGCAATTAAAGTTAATATCCCACATGGTTTAAAAAAATAATCGTGAATGCCTTCGGAACCTGACATTTCAACTGGGAATGTAGTTGATTGAATAACAACAAAAAAAGCAACAATCACATGAGGACGCTGCAGTCATATGATTTTTTTGCACAGTCAGTCACAGCTTTGACTTCGATTTATTCTCCCCCTTGTTTCTGCCAGATAATGAGGGCTTAGTTTAAACAAGCCTGTATCCCTAAGGCTATTGCTGTCACCCTGCTCCTTGGCTGGCAGTAGGAGAGAGGGTTAGCTCCAGCCAGGAGGATGCTGAAGCATGGATTCTACATATGCAAGATCCACAGGACTGGACATCAGAGCCTGCATTACTGAGAGAAATGCTGGCTAGGGTGCTCTGGGTAGTGGTAATGGACATAAATAACACAGTTAATGGAAAACACCAGAAAAATAGAAGAAATGGGGGAAAAAAAAAAAGTAGTCAGAATTCTAAAATCCCTTTCCATTGGGCAATGTGGACAGTGCCTTGGAACTATGGACTTCCACCTGCCTTGCCCAAAATAAAAATGGTTTACTGTTGCCCAGCTCACTGGTTTCTGGCTAGCCAGTGTCACACTTACAAGTGCTGTCCTTTGGCACCACTGAAACCACTACTCAGTTCTTGGCTCTATGCCTTGCCATCTTACCAAGGCTTGTTCTTTGCTGCAAACAACAGCAAGAAACTTCACAAGGCTGCCAGGGCTTCCGTGAAAATCAGCTGCTGCACTGCCTGTAGAAGAACACCTGGGCTGGGGAAGCACATTGAACCTGAATTTGAACCACTAGGTGCCGTGTTTGCCAATCTACACTGCTCCTCTGGAGCCACTGGTTATACCTCATTGCTAGGCCAGGCAGCAAAGTCTGTCTTCTGTTTATCGCTACAATCCATGAAGTTTATACAATCCATTGTCTGTGTGTGGGTCATGGCAACCTGGGAGCTGGATGTGGAGTGGCCATCACCACACAGGGGCTGTGGTGGCACCTCTAGCCACCACTGGGTAGGCATGTACCCACTAAATGTTTAAATAACGTTTTCCTTAACAATCAACTCTGATCAGGAGCCAAGTCAAGAGATGTGTTTGAATTGGCCATTTTCCATTTAGTTTAGAGTTGCTGCCCAGCATATGGGGCGAGCCATGTGGTTAAGTAGTGATGGGTTCATCAAATGCAGTGAGCTGCTGCAGTAACACTTGCAAATCAGGCTGGGGCAAGAGTTAATTTGGATTTCTGGAAATACGTATTCCTAATTTAAAAACAAATTAACTACAAAAATTGATCACAGTGCAAAACTCGTATAAAAATGCCTGTGGGGTGAATGGTGTGGCTCCAAACAGGTCTCTCAGAAATCCCAGGCAATGCTGAAAGCAAAGGGAGTGAGTCATAAGCACATGAGCTGAAAGAAGCTGAAGACAAAATCATGCATCTCTGCTTAATTCCATCACATGATGAGTCCCGGGGCCCTTCATTTAATCGGAGAGCAGAGCGGCAGAGAAACTTCATTCTCACCTCCCAGTGAGTCCTGGAGGAGTTTCCTCGCCAAGGCTCCGGCCACGCTGCTCCTCGGCAGGTGCTGAGCCGGCCCAGGCTCTCCGGAACCATGAGCGGTGCTGGCCACCACCTCGGACTGCTGCTCCTGGCCGAAGCGGTGCTGTGTGCTGCCGCCACACGTGAGTGCTTCCCTCGCTCCATCATCCCTGCCTCTGCCTCGGCACGTTCCGTGTCCCACGCCAGCGCAGGAAAAGGGCTGCTCCGAGCACCTGTGGTGGGTGCTGGAGCCGTGCCCGCCACCCGCTAGGCGACAGCCGGTTCCACCACAGGGTTGCCTGGCTCCTGGTAGAAAAGCTGCCTGAGCTGGAGGAGTGCGCTGGGAACTGCTCAGTGGTCTGTTCCCTGTGCTCCACAGGTACACGGAGCTGGCTGGAGCTAAACCCTGGCTCTTGGCAGCAAATTCTTAGCAATTCTTCCCCAGTTCAAGCATGGCTAAAACGGCAGATGCAGAATGGACTTTGCACAGTTGGCTTGGCTCAGCTGCGACTGGGAGAGGCCAGGTCAGAAACAGTGCTCCCCAATGGGACACTGGGACCTGTGCATCCTAACCTCAAGAAGCCTAGTCAAGGAATTAGATCTGCAAGCCACAGTGGGCAGGGAGTGGGCTGATCTGCTTCTTTCCAGGCTCCCAATTTGACTCAAGTCTTAGGATGACTCCCTGAACTCAGGACTGGGAATGTAGAAATGGGATTTTAAGCTCAAATTCCAGAAAGTACAGTGTGGAAATTCAAAACCTTACAAGCTAAAGTCCATCTGAGCATTCATCTAGCCTTGTACCTGCCTCCAATGGAGAATAGTACTGGACGTATAACTGGACAGGTCAGGACACTTTCCCAGCTTTTGATGATTTATAGCATTTATAGAATTGCCTCTGTCAGATGCAGAGTCATTGTATTTAACAGTTTTTACTAGACTTTTTCCATCTGTTCATGCATTTGGGTTTTCATTGCAACACGTGTAAATTTTTGGGACACACTACATTCTGCCAGCAAAAAATTTCACACCTTAATTGTACCTTATGTGAAGATGTACCTTTTATGTGCTTAGAACCTGTAACCTGCTGGTTTCATTTGATTCTCTTTAACTTTTGTACTTTCAGCTTCTTCCTCCATGCTGTTCATGATTCTGTTTTTATATTCTCCTCTGTCACCTTTTCTCCAGGCTTCAAGACACAGTCTATTTATCTGTTCCTCATATGGAAACAATTCTATCCCTTTGTAGCATCCTCACCATCTCTCTCTGTATTTTTTCAGTTCTTTTATAGTGATTGAGCTGCAGAGAACAGAGCATACAGTACTCAAGACATGGCATTATAAAATGCTGTAATGATGTTCTCATCTTTGTTCTCTATCGAGCCTTTTCCTAGGTTTTAACCACCAGTGACCACTGCATTCAAAACTGTAAAGCTGCAAGATCCTGTTTCTGAGTTTAGAGCTAGTTTAGAGCCCTTCATTCTCAAAGGAAGGTTATATTTAACTCTGTTGAATTTCATATAGTTTTATTCTTGAGTCATCAAGTTTCATACAGTCCTCCCCTCTATTACTTTAATGCACAGTCTTCAGCAGATTAAAGAACATTGCTGTTTACCTGTTTTCCAGATTATGAACATTTTAAATTATTTTAACAATGGAGAAAACTAGGCATTTATTCATAACTTTTTTTTTAATGTCCTAACCAATCATTTATTCATGTGAAATCCTTCATTCTTATCCCACGGTAACTTAATTGCTTTATGTTCCTTTAGCAAGGGACCTCATCAAGTGCTGTCTGGAACTCAAGCAGACTGTAACAAGCAGGTCAGCCTTGTTCCCATGCTCTCTGTCTCCCTCGCAAAACTCAGAATATGTTTGTGAGCAATGCACTCCTTTTATGGCAAATCATATTAATGCACTCTACCTACTTACACTGTTCTTCACTGCTGTTCCTACCAGCTTCTCCAACTTGAGCCCCAAAGGGTTTTTTTAATCCTCTAAATCTTCCCTGGAAGTGTTTTTAAAAACTGTCATCACATTTGCCAATTTTTGTTTCTCAGTCACTGAAGCAGTGTTAAGCAAGATGTTACATGCTATGGTTAATAGCTCATTTATTTCACTCTTGAATAACTTCCATACTTGGACCATCCTATCCAGACAACTCTGTCATTTTGTTGATTTGTTCTATAATTGGGGTTTTTGTGCCAACACTTCATTTTGGGAGATATTTTCTGTCATTTAAAAAAAAAAAATCTATCACAGAAACCCCCTATGTTCTTCCTTTGTGAATGAAAATATAAACCAATTGACCTATTTGACTTCTGTGCTATCCCTTTACCTTCTCTGAATGCTTCTTTTGTATCTACATCATCTTTAGGCTCTATACTTCCTGGCAAGCTTTCCAACATAGTTTATATTTGGGGAAGAAAAAATAATTTGTAGTTTTTATGGTTTTGCAAGTTGTTCCTCGGATTATTTTTTGTCCTGCTTTATTATGTTTCTATACATAGCTTAAGAAAGTTTACGTTACAGTCTGGTGCCATTCCATCAGCCTTTTTGCTTCTAATACACTTTTATCTTCTTTAGCTGGGTCATCTTTCTATTTCTGCTGTCCTAACATTGGCTCTCATTCTCTCTTTCATGGCTAATACACTTTCACAGGAAATACTGAGCTTGTCTTTGCTACATTTTTCACCAAAATGAAAGCCAGAATGAGAAAGAAGAAAGTCGAAGTATAAGATCTTTTCCCCTACGACCACCTCACCAAAACTATTACAGGAATCTGTTCCTTGGAGCATAACATTACTCTGTCTATTTTGAACTGAATTGCTCTAATTTTGGTTATGACCAACATCTGTTCTTGAGTGGTTTTCATTGTTAAAAAAGAAATACATTAAAGCTTTTTGTTCCTTTAAATTCACCAACTGAAAATCTTCAGTTCCATGTGTTAGAGAAACCAGTGCAGAAGTCTTTCTTCATCTAAAAACCGATCTTTGTCTTGTCCTGAAGCTTGTGAAACATTTCATATTTGACTGAAATAAACAAATCACATCAGAGAGGCAAAGAAATACCTAAGCAGCTTGTGATTTAGAAGCAGTGACAACAGCTATTACTGGACTAGAAAATGAATTCTGAATTTAGGGATTATTAATGAAAACTCAAAATTAAAAGCATTTATAAAATTGAAAGTGCTCCAGCTGTTTTTGATAAATTGAACATTTGGGAAGAACACAATGATTGAAAAGTTTTGATCTGACAAAATCAAAACATTTTTATTCATTAGATCATTTTTCAATAAAATCAAGGAGAATGGGAAAAATAAATTGCAAAAATTATGTAGCCATTTCTGTTTGAATGAGACATTAATTTAATGATACCTAAAGTGTAATTGAACTTGCTAAGCCTTTGTGAAGTACTTTTATAGTTGCTAATTTGTTTTTTTCCCGAGCAAAGTTTCTGAATGACAACATTATCAAACTCTTCTTCTGACCAAGACTCAAAACAATACAGCATGTGATACAGGTCATTAAGTAAATACCAGTCATAATGTTATGCTTGCTCACATCAAAATATATTAAATCTGCAGGAAAGACTTCATTCAAGTGATTTAAGTGAGACTGCAGGGAGTTCATGTAGGGCAAAAGACTGTGGGAGATTGTATCTCTGAGTGCAAAATCTGCTCTTTTCCTGTAGCCATTCAATCCTCAAGACTGGGGAGTGAGCTACCATCATCAGCTCAGAGTTAAGATGGGACTGACCAAGAGATGTTCACTGGGCAATAAAACAAGAGAAAGCAGCTCCTGCCTCTTCTTCTCAGCCGCTTCTCTGATTCTCTCTTGCAGTAAAATTAGGAGCCACCCACCTCTAAAGACTGTGCTTAAACTGGCTACACCTGCTCTGTGTCTTTTCCAAAGCTTGGAGAAATTCCAGCAAACCTGATTTTGTTACAGCATACAGGGCAAGTCTCGCCCTTCTTACAAGTCTCTGCCTTTTCCTTGAAGTCATCCAGAATTTTGTTGCACTTGGGTATAAATCTCAGTAGCATTCTGCATCAGCTGTACCTTTACAATAAAGCCGTGGAAAGCAGAAATTCTAACTGCTAATGTGACAGAATGGCACATCCAGCAGTTACCTTACCTGATTAACATGGCAGAGCTCTTTAAAGCCTCCAGGCTTTCATGGAACTATGCCCATGAGCCCTCTTATTAACACTTTTTTACGGCGTCCTACAGTGGCCAACGTGTTCCTACAGGTTACTTGGATATTTAAGTTGCTTTCCACTATGTGTCCTTTCTGACAGAAAGAGGGATCCTAGAAGCCTGGGAAAAGTTTGAGACCATCATTTGTAGTAATATGAGAAGAAAGAGGTTATTGAATTTATTTAATATCTGAGCTGTTTTTAAATAAAAGGCATGAAGTTAATATGTTATTGTTGCTATATTATAAACACATTGAATTTACTATTCAGCTCTAAATTTCCTTTTCTGGAAATACCAGCTTCTGTTATAATTGGTTCCACCCCTCCCACCCAAACCACCAGCCAACTCACCAAAGGAGCTGCACTGGTTCAAAACTAATTCCTGGCACAGCTTCCACTAGAGCACAACTCAGACACAGAACAAATTTATCCTGTTAGCCTTTTACTCACAGATTTATTACCAGGCAAAGCAGTCAGAAATCAAGCAACCTCTGTGCAGAGAGACTGACTGTTGCAGGGTTATGTAAATTCTTGCAAACCATTGCTCTGATACAGTCAAAACATTGTAGACGTTTTTATTCTTTGTCTGGGAAGTTTGTAATATTGCATGCAGAAAAAAACGTCAGTCTGACAGTGGTGGATTTGTCTTTATGTTGATTATAGTTGATGTAAGTATTTATAGCTGCAATGACAAAAGTCAGTAATTTTCTACTGATGGAAAGTATTCTACCAGCACAAGAGTAATGTTTTTATAGAGTAATAGGGAAAATTGCATTATATCTACACTGATGTTTGGTTTTCTCTCTAGGGTTTCAAGACGTGTTGAGCCATGGAAGCACTTCTCCGGTCACATCCTACAAGAAGCTACAAGGCTGGTCTAGTGATCAAAATAAATGGAATGAAAAACTCTATCCTTTCTGGGAAGAAGGAAATCCCAGATGGAAGGACTGCTGGAAAGGTGATAGCATGTACACATTTCAAAGACACTTGAAAAACTGGCTAGAAAATCCACCACAGTGCAGGTGCTATAGTGTGTTTTCATAGGGGCAATACCCACTGCTGCACAGAATGGCAAGTTAGAGATGATTTTGTTCGATACCGTTCCCAGTGGGTTGTCTGAGGAAGCAGAACAGTGAGTTATTACATAAAATGCTTTCCCATTATGACTAATCCCAGACACTAATATTTATCAAGAAGTATTGGTGGTCAGGGCTCCAGCACAATCCATTATGTGAAACATGCCCTGGAGGACAGGCAGCTTCAACTGCTACCTCAGCAGGGCATGTGAGCTTCAGACTGACAGCTTCAGCAAAGACCACGTTTATTGTCACCTGCTCTGAGCTGAGGGCCAGTGACTATTCCTGGGGAGAAACAAAAAGTTTCTTCTTTGAAATATGTTGACCCCCACAGGTAGAAAACTATATTCTTATCTCTGGGAAGAAAATGAATGGCAGACCAGTAAGTGATCGGGGGGGATACGCTGAGTCCCTCTGATTGTTTGAAGTTGGGGCTTTGATAAGAGCACAAGTGACTTAGGAGCACGAAAACCCTTAGAAACAGAGTAATCAATAAAGCATTTCTAATTGATGCACAGTTGATGGTAGCTCCTGTTTCAATGCACCCTTTACTGCAGTGAAGACCAATTTTCTTTTCTACAGGTGGAAGGGTGACAGCCAAAATGGACAGTGACAGCCCAGCACTAATAGGATCCAATGTGACCTTTGTGGTGACTCTCCAGTTTCCCAAGTGCCAGACAGAAGATAATGATGGCAATATAGTGTACAGGAGAAACTGTACCCAGGGTAGGTAATGGCAATTTCCCTGCACCACGCTCACATCTGCCTGGTGCTGCTGTGAATGTGTCACTGAGCTCTGAAAGCACCACAGGTGCACCCAGTGAACAGTGGCTGTGCTGGATTTAACTGGTAACGCTGGCCTGTGCACACCCAGCCTGTGCCACACCACCTTCTTTCCTAACAAGACCACTGTGGTGTTTTTAGTGCTCTGCCCCATTGTATATACACTGACCAGGATATTTGAGAGTGACCATGGTTATAAACTTGCCTTCCCAAAACAGTCACATAATCTGAGTTCCCAACAGAACTGTTACTGCTTTTCAGTTCAGGCACAATGTTGGACAGTCACACTGGTTTGGTTTTTTCCAAACTTATAAAGCTGTCAATTTATAAAATTGAGGGGGGTTTTTTTCAGTTATGAATGTAGAGTTCAGTAACTATATCTGCACAAAAGAGTAAATCTCACACTTCCACATTTTAGGAATTAAAAAACAAACAAATATTTTTAAATCAAGCAATATTTTCCTCAGAAAATCCCTCTTTTTCATCTTATTTACTGCTACATGGAGAAAACAGCCTATCATAATTCCAGTGTTTTAAGCTGCTGGATCTAGAACAACTCATGTTATTGTACCTTTCATCCCCTGAATGCATAAATGTTCAACAAATTTTTTTACTGATCAAAGTAATTTTCATTTCCAGCAAGTTTTTTGTCAGCCTAAGTTCCAGTTAACTGTCTGATATTTTGTTAGCAGCTTATCCATACTCTTCTCAATATCTGCTGTGCTGTTTGGGGGACAACGCTTCTTATTTACTATTAAGAAAATGATAGAAATTCATGTCTAAGTTACTTAAAGGTGCCATAGAAAAGTTTTCTGACAAAATAAACAAAGTAACTTCCTTACAGTGCTTTCACAGCTCCTCTTAGTACTTAAAATTTTAGATTCTCCCTGCCAAATATTTGGGTATCCCCATTATCTTCAATGAAACAGTAGCATTCTATGTAGTCAACAGTAAGATTTTGGGCAAGCACTTGTAAATTGTGTCTGGCCCATGAGACAGTAAATTGTTTTTGTAAACTTCTTAATAAAATAACATCAAGACAGAGCTATTTTTTGTTTACATCAAAAACCAAACAAAGCACAACTTTAGAAAAAAGAATTAATGTCAGTCTGAAAATACCCCACTTCACCTGTTGTTTGAATGCAGTGACTGCTATAACCTGCGGTGCTTGCCTCCTGTTTCCTCTGCACATTTCTCAGCTGACCAGAATATGTCCTGTTTATATCCTTAGATCCCCCAGCTTCCATGGATCAGCAAGCCTATGTCTACAACTGGACTGAATGGATTGACAACTGTGGCTGGGAAAACTGCACAAGCAACCACAGCCACAACGTATTTCCAGATGGACGTCCTTTCCCTCATCACCCTGGCTGGAGGAGAAGGAACTTTGTCTACGTGTTTCACACTTTTGGTTAGTACTGCAACACATGCCTTGGTTGGGGTGATGCTGCAAAACTTATATTCCTTTTGTACACAACTCATTTGTCAAGTATGTTTTACTAAAATAGCTTTAAAAATGATTCCACACTCTTGAGTGGAAATACTGAATTAATTCCCCACTTTTCCAGAGAGGCCATCAGGTGTTGGGTCTAGAAATCATGGATTACCAGAAGATTCTCTTTAAACCTGCTTTCACAATACTTCCACTAGAGGAAACTAATTTCCTTTCAGTAGCACTCAAGATCTTTTTCTAGGAAAACAGAGAGTCTGAGCAGGTCAGTCAGACAATTTATTGACAGCTCACTGCCACTTAAGACTTTTAGATTTAAGAGAGATCACAGTGCTGTGTATCACCAGTTTAACAGTGCAGCACTTCTTGTCTCTAGGGAGGTGAGAACTGCCACTGGCTGTGCTGCTGCTCTGGTCACAGATGCTGATTTTCAATGTTTCCTGCTCCTGAGTATATAATGGTTGGGTTATTCCTGCCATTACTAAATCTTAGTGCCTCCAGTTCTTCTGCCTAAATCAGTTTTATTGCCAGTATCAGTATGAGTAGTAATAATAATAATAATAATAATAATAATAATAATAATAATAGTAATATTCCAAATTTTATGCAGAGGTGATACTATTTACCTACCTCAGTCAGCTGTTAAAAAGACAAATAATTGAAGATATAAAAAAATGGTTCTGGAGTATGAAGCAAGAGGTATTATATCTTCTGGCTATGCTGAAAGCAAACACAGGATCACTTAAAATGCCTCACACCATCCACTACATAATCCTAATAACTTAATGTAATGTAACTGCTTTGGAAAGATGTAAATGTCTTGGCAATTTTTTCTTGGATTAGTGAAATTTGGGACATCTCTTTGACAACTTTGAAAAACCGGAATTTATGGGAGTAAACACATTGTAAAAGTATCCAGTCCTTTGAAAACACCTGTCAGATTATTGGAAGATATTTCTAAATTATTAATTTTGATTTTGACAATCTAAGATTCTCAGAGACTCTGCCTCTCATAAACCAACATGTAGCAAAGCTGAGGGGGAAAATGTTAAGTTCATGTTCTGTTTCAGGTCAGTATTACCAGACAACAGGACGATCTTCAGCAAAGTTTTCAGTCAACACAGCAAATATCACTCTTGGTGAACACGGGATGGCAGTGTCCATTTACAGGAGAGGGCACTCAGGATTTGTTCCAATTGCAAGAGCAAAAACTGTCTACTCTGTAACAGGTGAGTGTGCTGGAATGGACTGTAATTAAATGCTGGGGGTATTTGCAGCTTAGCTGTTAAAAAAATTCAGCACAAGCACCATCTGGGATGAAAAGAAGACATTGGCCTGAGAAAGGTATTTGGCATGAAAGTGGAATTTGCTAAACAGACATGAGTAGCTCAAGTAAACCTTTTGTCTACTTCAGTATGACCCCTCTACTATGTAATGGAAAACGATTAAGAGATAATGCAATCTTCCACAGATGTCTATGATTCCTCATTTGTTCCCATATTTTTCTGGCTGCTTCCTACTGGCATTCACTCCTCAGGTCAAAAATTGAATTAAAGTAGAAACCTGTGTTAAAAATACCACGTTTACATCTCACATTCTGGATGTTGCTGTTCAGGGGCTTTGGAACCGTTTGTTGTTTGCAGCCAGGTATCTCTATTTATTTACCTCTCTTTTCCCTCCTCCAGACAAAATTCCAGTATCCGTGACTATGTCCCAAAAACATGACCGCAACATCTCAGACTCCATCTTCATCAAAGACTCACCAATTACATTTGATGTGAAGATCCATGATCCCAGCTACTATCTGAATAATTCTGCCATCTCCTACAAGTGGAACTTTGGAGATGGAAGTGGCTTGTTTGTAGCCAGCGGTTCTAGTACATCTCACACCTACACTCTGAAAGGAAACTTCACTGTGAATTTAACTGTCCAAGCCATTATACCTGTACCTTGCAAACCAGTAACACCCACTGCACCACCACCCACCTCAGCAGGTAAGCATTTATCAAACAGCACTGGCATTAGGAGCTAGGCTAAACCTCTGCATTCTGATGTTTTTAGTTAATATCTTTAGCAGTTTAACTGTCATCATGAAAGAGCTGCAAGCCTCTGGAAACCCTCTATAAAATTGGCTTAGAGACAGAATCAATAAGCATAAACTCCCCTAGGATTCTATGGCAGGGATAACTTACACGTTTAACTCCTTATGCATCCAGTTCTACCACCATGCTTACAGTATACAAAGGTCTTCAGGTGAACATAAATGTAAGTTTATGTTACCTCTGCCACGCCTGGTCAGGAGATTTTAGCCTTCTCTGCTCAGGGTGATCTTCTGAGGTAAGATGTAAATTTCAAATGAAAAAAAGGAATCTCAGCACACTCTTACATCAAGTTCCTTCTGGATTGCATTAGCTTCCATCCAAAATTAAATGAGATTGGATTGAACTAAAAAAACCATGTCATATTCAAAAATATAGGATTTTCACATGGCATTAACCCAGAACAGCTTTTTTTTCCACTTTAAATTTATTGACTAACATATTTTAGAATAACTTTTATTATGTTCAGCATTGGTTTATCATCTCAGAGGGTTTTAAGGTTTGCAGAAGGCCTGCAATTTCAGCTATAATACTACTACTGTGAAATTGTAAATGTAGCTGTATTTTTTCAAATTTCATATTTTTAATATGTGCTCTTACCAAAATATGGAGTGAGAATGAAAAATTAAAGGAAAGATATAATTTTTACCACTTCCTCTCTTCATTTTTCCACTAGCTGTAATGTAGAGCAGTGGGAAAATACCAGCTTTTGAAAAAGCATTTTAAAGGTTTTATTGGCCCTTGGATTTCTTATATAATTGATTTGGGGATTTTAAAGAAGTATTTAATTGCATTACACTTTTCGGTCTCCCTTTTATTTCACAGAGATGAGTGACTAGCCAGGGGCCTTTTGGAGTGAGGCTCCCCAGGCCACTCCAGGGTTCTAAAGCTGGGCACGTGTGTTTTCTTTAGGGATTATTGCCATGAGCTCATAACACAGATACAGACATGACTGCACAGCTGCAAACCAAAGTCACTGACAGCCTACGGAATGAAGGCACTTGGAACATGTGGTTGTGTTCAGAATATCCCTAAACAGAGCTTGTTCTAAAGTTGCATATCTATTTCTTCTCCCTCGAACAGCTACAACCGGACAATCCTCTGATTCTGACTCTTCTCCCGCTGTCGAGTCAGTGGAGGATAATCCTGATGGAGGCTGCCATATTTACAGAAATGGATACTATGGAAGTAGTATTGATGTTGTAGGTAAGGATGTGGATCAACACCTGAACAGAGGAATGGTGTTAACAATGAGCAACAATGTATGGTAGAAATAATGTTTATTTAGACACATTTTTATCAATTACATGAGATCCACAAACAGATCCTTGTCATGGGCATAGCTGACAGTTTTAAGGATTAATGTACAGACATCTTGCTGGCTGACTTTGGTGTCTGCTTGCACTCTGCCAGGGGCTAGTTGCAGAGGTTATGACCCCTTGCCTTCAGACATGTGAGGCTGGACATTGGTCTGGATGCCTGCTGATCGCTGACCCCATGTGATGGTGGGGATGTGCATTGTGTCACTCCTTTCTATATCACCAGCTTCTGAACATGCCACTACAGGAGCACATGGGCTGGGGAGGAGGTTTGTATAAGGTTGAACTGACCTTTGAATGCAGAGAAATCTCATGTAGTGGGAAGTGATTTAGCAAAATAAGGAGGTAAATAACAATAATGAGGAAAAAAAAGGCAAATCGGAAAGGAGCAGCCTCACAGGGAAAGCACTGGAAAATTTCTCAGCTTTCAAAGCCTTCAAGAGGAGTGCTAAGGGAGGGAGGAGGTTATGGAAAACAAGACCTGAACTGAGCATCAGCTAAACACTTAAGGTTCAGTACACATAGACTTCAAAGCTTGTCATGTGTCCTACAGTTGATATGTGTTTCCTCTCCCAGAGGGAATCCTTGAGGTAAATATTATTCAGATGACAAGCATCCAGATGACAGAAAGCCAAGCTGAAAACTCACTGGTTGACTTTGTTGTTACCTGCCAAGGGAGGTAAGTGTGTGAATGAAGCTGTCAATCTTCCCTGTTTAAAAATAATTAGGTGCTGGAATGCTGTATGCACTTAGATGCAGATGTATGAACAAAATTTGGGAACTGTAGTGTTTCTATTTCTTGATGGGAACTAAAGATAATGCAAGTCTCATTTTTAAACTATGCCAACTATAGCCAGGGACTTAGGATTCAGAGCAAAGATCCAGTCTCAGTAAAAATCAGGAACTAATTGTGGGAAGAAACAATTTATAGTCTCCTGGCCAAGACAAGATTTCAGCACTTACAGTAAAATGGGAAGCAGTGTACTGCAATTGTGAGGAAATCCTTTCTTTTTGGCCATGAGTTTTTGACGCTTGGACTAAATGGGTGAGTTCAATCAACTTCTTGGATGCAAAAACATTGGACTAATATTCCTAGGTCTTAGAAGGTTAGAGTTGAGAGGACTAAGAAATGAAAGAAACACTGTGGTAATACAACTGGAAAACAATTAACCTCTCTAAAGGGAGTGTTTCCTTTTCTAGCACATGATACTACTTAAAAGAATCTGCATTCCTTTCTTAAAGATGTGTATTAAAGGTAATGGACATTATAAGTTGATTTGATGCAGGTAATCCTGTGATCACCATAAAATGCTAAATGATAAGCAAAACAAGCAGATAATTATACAGATTGTATACATGCATTCTATAGAAAATCCACATGTACATGTATAAATGTATAGGTATGCAAAAAGATACCCATAGTACTAATAAAACACATTTAAATCACTGTAGTGCCACTGATTTCAAGAGGCACCAGCATAAAACTGGTGCACCAGTGCAATGTGTCTATGAACTGGGCTAACTGGGCTGGCAGGACACCACAGATGCAATGTGCTCTCTCTTCCCATGCCAGTCTCCCCACAGATGTCTGCACAGTCGTTTCTGACCCCACGTGCCAGGTGTCCAAGAGCATGGTATGTGATCCCATTGTCGTCACGGATGAATGTTTACTCACCATCAGGAGAGCTTTTGAGGAACCTGGGACATACTGTATAAACATCACCCTGGGTGATGACACAAGTCAAGCCCTGGCCAGTGCCCTGATTTCTGTAAATGGAGGTGAGTCCACAAAGAGCAGACACGGGTCATTGGTGGAAAGTTTCTCCCTGTGGTCATTGCCCTGCAGGAGGAAAGAGAAGAGGAATACACAGGGGGGGTTCTTATTATGTCTGGAAGCCCCAGCTGAGACTGCACCAGCTTGTCTAAGAGTCCATGCAAAGATAAAATTATTATTTCCCTGGGGGAATTTTAGCTGTTAGACCTTGATTTGACTTCTGTTTATGATCCAATGAGTACAGTAATTATACCAACTATTCAGTATCACAGAATATGAACAGTTCTTAAGCCATAATGTAATTTTCCACAGAAAAATGTTGGGCAGAAAAAGCAGGTGGGGAACATGCCGGCCAGCCCAGTCCACACATGGAGAGATAGCAGAAACAGAGGGGAATTCAGCTCACTTGAGACAGAATCAAAGCCTGCAGCACAGCTGGCTGCCCTGGGCTCTCTTTACTGCCCATGGGCCTTGACATGGTTTCTATTTCTACATGAGGATAAGATGAATCATGTTCTGGAATGATCTGTGTAACATCCAGTGACTACAGAGTCTGTCCAGGGTAATTGTTTCTGAAGAGGAGCTTTACCTTTGGTTGGAGAAGTATCACAGTGTATCTCATAGCTATCAAAGCAGTCTTTGACAGAACCAGCTATTAAACTCAGCCTCAGTCAGATGTCTAAAGGATTGTGCTGCCTCTCTGCTCCCACTTCATTCCCCTCCTGACTTCCTATTACAGCATCCTACTGAGTCTTCTGAACTCTCTAATTACTATCAGTCAAGCACCTGACCCATTGCAGTCATTTTCTATAGTATTTTTGATGATTTTATTTAATCTAGGTGTAGGTTTATCTGTTCTGAAATCAGTTCATTATGAATAAGGCACAGTACTTGACCTGTAAGTGCATTCTGGCTCCTGAAGGTGCAACTAAGCACACAGAAGGGTTTTTCTCAACTGTATTTGCAGAGACTAGCTTTAGCCCAATAAGGCTGGTCTGTCTAGGTTTCCTCCAGAGAGCAAAGCTGAGTTGTACTTTGGGGCTTCTTCTGTAATCAAAACAGAATTAGGATCTAAGAGAGGTTGCTGCTGCTTTAAGTCACCTTCTGGATGAGCCCATCTAATTTTGTCAGTTATCCTATAGTCAGTGTAAACATTTCCCCAGCATAGCAAACGGCAAGAATCAAGTTAGCTGCACCTTGTGGGGCACCAAGAGGGCCCTTCATTCCCCTCCATGCTCAAGTGGTAGCCATGTGTGAGGAGCAGGGCTCATGTGAGAACACAAAGCACAACTCACACTCTGGTGGAATAGAGAATTACATGGATGTGAAGGCACTACCTCCTGCCAGTCACTGGCCTCCAATGCTTCTTAGCATATTAAAATTACTAACTGTGCTTCAATTCATACAGCAATAAGTAAAAATGGAATTTTCTTAGGAAAGTCTATCTTGCTGTAAAATAGAGGCTAACTTTTAATCAATCGACTTTCTGAACTGTAGGAACATCATCTGGAACAACAGAAGGTGTCTTTATCTTCCTTGGCTTGTTGGCAGTGTTTGCTACTATTGGAGCATTTTTCCTTTACAAGTAAGTTGCTAGTTTCTATGACTAAAAACAGTTAAAAGAACTGTCAAAATATTATTTAAATTAACAAACCAAACAATTTAAATTTGCTTTAGCTATGTTTTTGTCTCTTTACTATTGCAGCTCACAAATATTCTGGCAAATATTCAAGAAAATGAGATTACTGGTTTAGGCCACAAAACCATTGGAACACATGCAGATGTTAAGGACTTTCAGAAAAAATTACATTTCCTGCCCATAAGCACAAAGAGTAATATTAGCAGGCCTGCTGCTTACACTTCATGTAAGCAGAAAGCAAACTCAAACTGCATGATGTGATTTCTATATGCAGTGAAACCAAACAAATTCTTCATTAAACAAATGATTAACAAACTCTTTGGGGAAAAGGTGCTGAGCATGCAGGCCAGTAGCTAACAGAAGCACATGTTGCTGGCATTATTAGTTTGGAAGTTTCTAATGAGACGCTGAGAGTGCACAAAGGCTCCTGAGTCGAATGTGTGCTCACGGTTCCCAGTGAGTGGTGAGAAACACACACTTCCATGGAGCGGCGGTACTCCAGTACTCCCTCTCCCTAACCAGGCCCCTGCCACCATTACTGACCTATGGCTGCCAGACATTAGATGGGATTGAACAGGGAAGGGGGAGAAAGAATGTATGATGAACACATGATTAGTGCTTTTATGCATTGGTCACATGCGAAATGTCGACCCTCCTTTAAAAGTCTTTCAGCAACTAACTGTGCACATTCCTTGCAGGAGATACAAGCAATACAAGCCTATTGAGAGGAGTGCAGAACAAACAGAGAAGCAAGAGGGATTCACTGCTTACTTCAGCACTTTCAAAGCCATTTTCTTCCCTAATAGCACTGAGAGAAATCCTCTGCTGAAGAGTAAACCAGGCATTGTTTAAACCTTTAGTGCAACAGTTATTAGATTAAGTGCAGGAATTGTCTCTGAACTGTACTTTAATGGGGCTTTCTTGTTATAAAAATACCCCAGGGAGTAAGGTGAAAGCACATGGAGATGGGATGGTAACTTTTGGGGCTTGGTGCAATTAGCAACATTAAAGTAGTCCTTTATAGAAACACAAGGGGGTAGTTTTAAGCACTTGCTGTTCTTGCTTGTGATGTAGGATACACTCTTCTGAATTACTAACGTCCCCCACCCCCCCCACCCTTTTCTGGCTTTTCTTATTTCTAGGTTAACAGCCTGCAAAATTAATCACATCCATAATCTGGAAGGGGGGAAAAAAGAGGTTAATTAAAAAAAAAAAAAAAAAACCAAAAAAAACAAACAAAATAAAAATCCCCACCAACTAACCAACTTGTAAACACTTAGCTTTTATTGCTGCTTACTGCCTTAGCAGGATTCATGTCCTTGCTGTAAAGAGAGACATGGGGGGCAGGCACGTGTTATGTCTGTGGAATGAAACGTGCCATGGCCTATTCCCAGGCATTGGCACTGAACTGCTGCCACTGTTACGCTGTTCAGGAGGTCCTAGCACAGACTTGCCCCAGGCGGGCCAGCTCCCCACCAAGCAAACCCTAGATTCTGGGAACCACTAGAGGCACAGCCCCCCACTGTGAGTTTGGCAGCAGCCACCCTGTTTTTCAGGGTTCAATAACATGGGTGCAGCTCATTAAATGCCAGTTGGCCTCAGGGCCAGAAAACAGGGCTGGACACACTTAGCTTCCCACTGGACATGGCTACCAGTGCATGAGTCTCACTATAAAGTAGACCACAGACACCCGAGCATCAAGATGAGGCCCACTGGCTTGGCTCTCCCTGTTCAAACTTTGAGTCCCATGTAAAATTCTGAGTTGCAACTGCTGATGCTGCCTTTGCCTCCTTTGCTTCCATTGGTCTTGAGACACTGGATAGGCACCACTGCTCCCAAGGGGCAGATACAGTCCAGGTCCAATGAAGGGTCAGCAGAACAAGGGATCTAGCAGGAAGGGGTAGCATTTAACTGCCTTTTCCTCTTCTCTTTTCATTTCCGTCTTTCCTGCTGTAAAGAGACATTAATTTCTGCTTGCTCCTCCAAGTGCCACTGACCACTAAATCAAATAAATGAAAACCCCAAGATAAATAAAGCACTCTGCTCCAGTTCCTACTTTTACATGACACACCTTAGAAAATGTAAACTTATGCAAAATAAATGTGCCTCCACTTGTTCACTCTAGCTGCAATTCTGTTAAAATAACTCATTCTGAGGCCTTCCAACAAGTGATCTGGCCTTGTATCCACACATGCTCATCACTCAGCATCACAGCATTTCACAGTGTGAGACCAGCACAAACTGCTGCAGGCTGACTCGCTGGATGATGAGTAAAGGAGAGCATCTTATTTGCAGAAAGGGAAAAGTTTAATGCTAAAAAAGGTTCAGGAGATGAGCAAACAGACCAGCAATTCTTTATAGTTTATGTTCCATAAAACTGCTGTTGTTAGTAAAGGCTATAGCCAAAATAGAGCCTGGGCAAATGACGTTACACAATCTATTTCTAAACACTGAATTCCTTGAAGATCTGTATTTCAATACAACTATCTTATTTACCATATCTTGAAACATCTCTGATACATACTGTTTTCTGTTCCTGTGGCAATATGTAATTATAAACACACTTTCCTACTATTTTAGCAGATCTTCCAAATGCTTATCATTTGTAATCTGAATCTAGTCTTCACTGTCCCTTCCCAATGTGCACAGACACCTTTCAATGACTTAAGAAAAAAAAAATGTAGATTCCAACATACCTGTGGGATTAGTTCTTCAGCTCTAAAATTCAACAGCCTATTTTCTTCTTTTGTTTCCAGGTTCACCCATTATTTTAATTATTTTGTCACTATTTCAGTTATATTATTAAAAGCAGTGTATTTGCTATTGTTCTCTCTTCCTTATACGTAACATCCTATTGTCTAAGAACTAGCATCTCAAATTATTTTCTGACTTAAAACAGGAAACATTTTCTGCAAAAATTACTAAGTGTTATATCTTCTGTTATCAGTCAGGCAGGACTGTAATTTGTATTTGTTGCTCTAGCTTGAGGCAGGACAGGGATTTAGTGGAAAGCTTAAGATGACCTGTAATGAAGCATAAAAACATAAAATCTGTCACAGCTTAGGATCAGGGAAGATGCAGGCTACCACCTGGGCTACATGCAGTAAACATCTTGTTTCTGCAAAATGCAGCATCTTAAGCTTTTGCACAGAAAACAGCTTTCAGGAACACATTAAGAACTTTTTTATACTTTAACCTAAGTGTTAGGAATATCTTACACTATCTCCCTTTAAGTGTCATATCAGAATACTACAGTTTTATATAATGTTTTTGCCTTTTCAGCTGCAACTTCTATTTCATACATCTTTACTTTTATACAATGGAATTTAACTGCTGCACTGACAAATAAACCATGTGATGATTTTAAAGAGTTCACTGCTTTGTCTCAGAACGAGTAACTGCGAGATAAGAAACTTGATGAGTTGCCCAATTATTGAAGATTGTCTGCTTCCATAAAACATAAGGGATTTGCCTTACCCTCAGTTCACACCTGGCTTCACCATGGGTTATCGAGCTGATTTTACAGTCTCCCTTCAAGTGCGCTCAGAGCAATGGCACCCCAAACCTGAGAAGCAAGGAGACTTTCTTAACACCCAGATGACACAATTTCAGAACAGATCAGGATACAAATGAACTTCATGTCCTTCAAAGGCAAGAACAGCTGACAAACAACAGATTTGTGAATGTCAGCAAATGTTACGAGACAGGTTTCAGGCATTCCCTTTGAAGAAATAACATCAAGAATGACATCAAACATAAATTACGTTGTCTTCATAGAAAGAACATCTTTTCAAAACATGTCTTCAAGAGAAATGGAAACATCAGTTGGGTAGCAAGTTTGTTAAGAATTAGTTTAAAAACTGAGCTGTTATTTCAAACAAATTTTGTTCCTCCCCCCCGTTTGTTTTTTGAATATTTTTTATAGTACACAATTAAGGCTCAACAGATGTGACCTTTTTTTTTCTTACCAAAAGTATTTTTAAGCTGAAACCAAGGCTAAAAAACACCACTCTCTGGAAGAATTGTAAAGGAATGAAACATAACTTTGCAAGAGCCATCCAACCACTGTGGCTCATGCAGCATAGTCAAATTTTCTTTAATGATAACGCTTTCATCACTACAGTCTTTATAATTCACACAGAATTCCATAATCACAGATTTTTTAGGTTGGAAGAGACCTCTGGAGATCATCTAGTTCAGACCCCCTGACAAGTCAGGGTCACCTACAGCAAATTACACAAGAGTTTGTCCAGGTGGGTTTGGAATGCCTCCAAAGAGAGAGACCCCATGACCTCCCTGGGCAGCCTGTTCCAGTGCTCTGCCACCCTCAGTGTAAAGAATTTCTTCCTCATGCTTAGGTGAAACTTCTTGGTTTTAGTTTTTGGCCACTTCTCCTCACCCTGTTACTGGGCATCACCAGTAAGAGTCTGGCACTATCTATGACTATGCCTTTTACACCTTAATATCATTGCTTGACTATCATACTTGGTAGGAGTGGGAAAAACATTCTGAATGGCAATTATTTTAGTGTCTCTGTAAATGCCAGGATTTCCAGGGGAAGGAAGTAAAGGGAAGTATGTTTCATCCACATTAAATACAAATGCTTAAAGGTCATAGTTTCTCAAGCTTTGTCAACTTTCTCCATAGCAAACCAAGCATAACAAGACTACTGACTTGTACTCACTAACACCATGCAGGAATTATGCAAACAGAAAACACACTTTCCCTAAGAAAAACGTGTTATTTTCAAACCAGGTACAGTTTTTTAGGACAAGGGAGACCACAAGGTTGAGGAGCAACAGAACAAGGGGAACTGGCTTCAAACTTAAAGACAGTAAATTTAGATATTAGGAAAAAAATTCTTTAATTAAATTAATTAATTAAAATTTTAATTCTTTAATTCTTTTTAATTCTTTAAGGGTGGTGAGGCATTGAAAGAGGTTGCTCGAAGGAGTTATGGATGCCTCATCCCTGTTAAGTGTTCAAAGCCAGGTTGAATAGGGTTCCGAGCCACCGTGTAGCGGAAGGTGTCCTTGCCCACGGCAGGCAGGTCGGAACTGGATGATCTTTAAGTTAAGATCTTTAACTGATGATCCAGCCCAAGCCTTTGTGTGGTTCTGTGATCCTAGCGAGCCCGAGCGCTCCCCGGGAAGAGAGGCCGCCCTCAGCCGAGGAGCCTCACGCCAAGCGAGGCCGCTTCCGAGCCAGCCCCGGGCAGCGCCGCGCGCGCGCCGCGCCCCGACCGGCAGCCGGCTGCACCAATGAGGAGAGGGGGCGGCCCCGGCTCCGGCCAATGGCGGAGCGGCGCGCCGGGAGGGGCGGGCCACGGGCCGGCATGTGGCGGGCGCTGGTGGCGGTGCGGCGGCTCCTGTGGCCGGTCGGGGCCGCGGCCGGGGGCGTCCCGCGGGCGGAGCCGCCGCCACCCCGGGCCCCGCCGGGTCGGGGCTGCGCGGCGGCGGGAGGCGGAGCCGGGCCCGGGGCGCTGGGGGCGGCGGCGGCGGAGCGGCGCCAGCCGGCAGGTAGGGCCCGGCCCGGGGCCGCGCTGCAGGGGTGCCTGGCGGGACCTTGAGCGGAGTGTGAGGCCTCGCGAAGAAGGGGCTGCCCGGCACGGGTGGAATCGCGCCTGCAGCTGCGGGGGATCCTCGCCGTGCCCGCTGCGGTCGGCCTCACCTCGGCCATGGCGTCGGGGTCACGGCACCAGCAGTGGTGACGGCCTCCGCAGCGCTGCTGGCGAGCGAGGAGTCGGGGCGGTGTGGAGGGAGCCCGTGTGTAGATCCGTGTGTGAGGGAGCTGCTCCGAGCCGCAGGGGTTCTGTGCCGTGCGCTCGCAATCGCCCCTGTAGGTAACAGCCTCGGAAGCAGGAGCGCTCAGTACAGGTACAAGGCTGCTGTGCACAGGCCTGGTTTGTGGCTGTAGCTGTACAGCAAAGCTCCTCTAGCCTGGATCTGACCGTGACGATCAGTGATTGGTGATGTTCAGGCCACCCGTTCTCCAAGCAGGCTCTGGAGGCTTCTCATGTAGCTACCCAGCAAATACTTGACTTCTGTAACCGCTGTAGCTGGAAGAGCTCTGGCCACTGCTAATTTTCAAGGTGTGACCACAGCAAAAAGTTGTAAGAGTGCCCTGAGCTGAAAGCCTTACATTTACAGAGACCCGATCCAGTTTCATATCCCCATTCATGCATATAATTGTAGCTATTGTTCCTTTGTTTTGCTTTTTCTTTATATTGGGAAATGTAAACCTTGGCTTTGTGCTGGTGCTCAGTCTGCACTAAAGTTCATTTTATAGTGGCAGACTGGCATTGCTGACAGATTCAAATTATGCCTAAAATGTGCATACAAGTTGCCTCTACATAATTAGGACAAATTAGAAATAAACTGATTTCATGGTGTGAACAGAACATAGTGTCACTGATTTACTGTTTTGTAAGCTGGCTTCCTTAAACTGTTGAAGGACTAAGGCTTCTACAATATCATAGTGCTCTGCACCAGATCTGGTTAGGGAAAAAGAAAAAAAAGTGGCTTTATTCATCCTGCAGATAAAAAAATGTCCTCATTCTACATCATGTCAGCTCTGTTTTCAAAATATTGGTTTCTTTTACTTAAGATTCTAGAACAGTTGCATCACAATGTATTATCACAGATTGTTGAAAAGCACTGTTCCGAAAAATTTTGTCTGTTTTAATAATGTCTGTTGGAGTACCTAGGTTTAACACATCTACATTGACAAGTGTTATGATATTATTGACTTTCAAATGCAACAACAAGAAATAAGTAAGCAACAACCAAAGTTTCATTTAGGTAATTGTTACATCTAGTGATAGGGTTGTTTACTGGAAGGTCAGCTTTGGTGGCTGTAAAAATGATTTTGAAAAATCTGCATTTCACGTTGCATTGTCAGTATCAAAGCAAGCTCCACAGTGAGTGACTAGCTTAGGCTATAATTCAGTTAATTGTTATTTTATGGCTTTAAATGGTTTATTTTTGCAATTAAAAAGAAATTTTGCCACTGTACGGTTTTTTTCCATGTGCTCCAGATACTGTTCTTCCAAAGTTCAACATTGACTTGGCTGTAGCGTTACTGAGGCAAGAAAATGCTAAAGACATCTGTGTCATCCAGCTGTCTCCAGAAATAAAATACTGTGATTATTTTATAATTGTGAGCGGATTTTCAACACGACATCTTCACGCAATGGCAAATTACATGCTGAAAATGGTAAGACAGTTCTTGCTGCTCTGAGTTTTGGGAATGGTTTTAAATGTTGTGAAAGGAGTTTCCCCAGGATTGTGTGCGTAGGGGTGTACCAGGTAAGATGAAACTGATGACATTATGTCATTTAGTCCTGATTACATCAAGGAAGTAACTGTGGGTTTTTTCCTTTAGCAGTACTGCACAAAATACAGGTATTATATTTTAGAAACAGACCTCTCTCTATGTAGACACCGAGGACATAACAACTGGGTGACTAGAGCATGAATGATGTGGGATGGCGATGACAACTTGTGTCTACCTTTATTTTTGTCCAGCAAGCAGCATTGCTATTCCCAGTCATTCAAAATAGCTTTATCTGGCCGTTCTCAAACCCTGATCCTTAACATTTCAACTTTCTCAGGTATATTGTAAGGCTGGAAAAAAAGTCGGCATCTTAAGAGGCACAGGATCCCCTCATGAGCTTTTAGCAAACTAGTAGTTAATTGTCACCCTGTGGGAGACATCACGTACTGCAGAAGAGGAGAAGCAGCAGCAGCCCTCCTTGCACAGAAATACTCTGCTGTTTGGCTTTGAAAGAAAGGGAACTTTCCAGTACAGAAATGGAAGTCAAAATAAAATTACAGGTAGATCTTGGAGATGAGTACCAAACTTGGGAGGGAGAAACTTTATTGCCAGAGAAGAGCCATGCAACTGTTAAAAAGCACAGCCTGAGGGGTATGACCAGCCCCCATCTCAGTCAGCTGTCTCTACTCAGCCTGGAGTTTGCCTTTTCAGCACTCAGTTTCTTTCCCTTCCTGACCCTGTTTTGCCTCTCAGTCTTGGGTTTGCTTTCTTCCTTCCAATCCCGTTGGTTTCAGCTGTGAGACTCATGGGGGGAAGGGAGAGTGGGAGAGATGGTTTAGCTTTCCAGAGCCTTTCTGAGCAGGTATGGGGAGTTCCTTGTGTTCTCTGCAGGAACTGGCGCATTTTCGCAAACCAGAATTTCACCTTAAACTGGAAATTGCATTAATGCATTGATTTGAGTATGCTAAATCTAAGTGCTTAATATGTACTCTACTGCTTGTATAACCTGCTAGTCTTAACAGTTTTTCATTTCCCCCAGACCGAGAGAGGTCAGTGAGTACTGCCTTCCCTGCAAAAACATGGCTGGGCTTCATGGCTGCACCCTCTGGTGGCTGTAAAAGCAGCAATTTTTCAAGGGCAGAGCCTCTTGGGAAACATGATGTTCTTCTGGTCATCCTGAGAAACTGGGAAGCCTGGTCAAGTACTTGGGGATGGCTCAGTTCATCTCACATTGGAAGGTTTCTAGGTACAAAGTAGTTGAAGCTTAAGATGTAAAGCAGAGCAGGTGCTCCAGAGTGCTGCCATGCACTTGGCAAGCTTTAGTACCATTCCTAAATCCTTATGATTTACTCACAGTAAAACAAAGAGATGCTCAGGTATAGCATGAGATCTTCCTCTTCTGCTTCCAGGAGCTTGCAAATGGCAAAGACTCACATCCCCATCTGGTTTCATGTTAGAGGAAGAAGCTAACACTTGGCTGTATTGTAATCTGTTCACCTTACATGGCCTCTAAAGAGGAGGCTTCAAAACTTGTAGCAGGGATCAGCCTTTGCAGCCTGATGATACCTGATGGCAACTCACACAGGGCTTTTTAGCATTTTGAGCAGACTATTAGAGTCTTTTGATGACACCTCACAAGCTATCTTAAAGAAAGAAAGGTAGAACTGGTTCCGAGTTAACATTTTGAAAGTTTTCCATGCTGGTTTGCAAACTAGCGTCATTACCCAGCAGCTAACATTGTGTGGAACAGCTGCATTTTGTGATAATTGCATTCCCAGTGAAGTGGGACTCATTTGCCAGCCAGCCATGCTGGTACATATTGTTTTGTGTTCTGTGTTCCTTGGCAGAATGGACTGTTGGAGCCATTTCTATCTATACTCCTTATAGAGGAACAAGTAGGTTACAGCCAGGTCTGAAAGTGACCAAACTTCAGCCTAGAGCTTTCAAATTTCTCCAGCTCTGGTGGGTGCTTGGGTTCTTCATGAACTGACTGGGGAGAGCTGAGCTTCTCAAGCTGCCATCTACAAAAGCCAGCATGTGCTGCATGAGGAGCTACCCACTTTCCCTGACTGACCTTGTGCAGTCCTGCTTTGAGCTGCCCCCTCCCCTCTCCCAGGTGGAAGTCTGTGTGCTGGTCCTGCATCCCCCAGCTTGCAGCAAGTGTTGGGTGTGTGCCCTCAAGAGGCAGGAGGCTGGTTTGAATGCCTTCCTCATGGCAGGGGATGAAACTTGTTTTCACCCTACTCCCCCTTCCATCTGGGAAAAGAATAAGCTCAGCATCTCCATTTCTGCATCCTCAGCCTGCCAGTGTAAACCACCAGTGAAAGGTATCAGAAGTAAAACCTGGTGGTGGTGGCAGCTACAGGGACCCAGTAACTGTGAAAGACTACTGTAAGCAGTTGTATTTAGTACTCATCTTGATAAAAGATACCTACAATATTCTTAGACAATGTTATGGGAATCTAGAGCATTAGGATTTCAGATTTGAGAAATCTGTACTTATTTTCCAGTACTGCAAGTGTATATTAGCCTTCTACTTTTGTGCAGACCCCAGGACCAGCATGAAGTAATCTAAAGCTTTTAAGTTTTAAAACAACTCAGCAAAGTCAAGCTTCTCTGTCGAGTGCTTTTTAAGTAAATGCAAAAGACTTAGTTTTCTGTCATTCCTTTTTTTTTCTCAGTACAAGCATCTCAAAGAAGAAGGTGGTCCTCATACTCAGATTGAAGGAAAAGAGACAGATGACTGGCTGTGCATTGATTTTGGTAAATATTTGTGAATCTTGGAAAAACAGTTCTGCATGAACTTTTTGTTGACAGAAGCATCTCACCAGGAATGCTGGTTGCTGTGAAAAGTTCACAGTACTATGCAATTGTTGTTTGAACTCATTTAGATAATAAATGATTTTCCATTAAGTATCTTTGGCACTGAGAAAAAACAGTAACTATTCAGCAGCTAAAATAGGTCCTAAAAAATTGAAGGTAACAATAGTGAGGGGAAAAAAAAGCTACTTCAGTCAGTTTCCTCAGGTTTCTGTAGTCCATGTTTGGGTAAGTGGGGGCTCATTGTACATGGCCTTACTAGTGAACTATTGAACAGACTTTTTCACTGTCCAAATCATACCACCACATGAGGTAAAACCTCAGTCCTAAGAAATTGAGTTTAATTTTTTATTCTACAAGTATGAAACTACACAACTGCTGCTTTTAGAATCTTACCCCCTGGCTTGGTGTTTTGACCTAAAAGATGAAAAGTTCACCTATGGATGAGTGAGGAGCACTGCAGCCACTGATATAAAGCCTTCGTTACTTAACTATAGTAATTACTGACAGGAATAATTGAAAATCAGTTGGAATTTAAGGGCATAACTACAGAAAAGTGTGTTAGACAAACACTGGAATTAACGTTCTTTGCTGTTGTTTGCACAGAATAAATGAAACCAGAAAAACTTAATACATCAAAGTTTGAATCTATTTAATTGTAAAAACCACCTGAGCAGTGTGAGCAACACACCTAGGAGAAATTACTTGCCTTAAGGAGAATGTTGACAATAGAAGAAAACTGAAAATCCACCTGCCACCCTGGGGGACTCTTTCAAGTAAAATTCCTGTATTTCTTCTGTCCCACAGAAGTCATACTGTCTTTGTTTTGGAGTCTTGTGATAGTGTCTTATTTTAAAGTATGTGTCTCGTATCTTGCTACTGTAGTCTTGGAGTTTTTTGAAGGACTGACCAATTTCTAACACTGCTTGAGAGCTGGAAGCAGCAGCTTAGGAAGGGACCTTTATCAGCTGACATATTGTATATAGCCAAAGAGGGATGGAAGGCTTGCTCAGCTGAAGGTGTAGTAGTGCTTTACTGTTCCCATCAATTTATTGTGAATTTCTGTTTTGTGCAGGTAACATAGTGGTGCATTTCATGCTGCCAGAGACACGAGAAGTTTATGAATTGGAGAAGCTGTGGACTCTTGGTCCCTACGATGACCAGTTAGCACAGATGACTCCACAGTCCCTTCCAAAAGACTTCATATTTGGACTGACTCCTAACAGCAGTGATCATCTTGAAACAAGGACTTAAAGCAGCTACTGCGTGGAGAGAGAATGAGTGTGCCTGAGTCATGGAGTCTTGAGAGCTGAGCAGTCAGTACAGTTGATCAGTACAAAACTGTTACTATTGGATTTGCCTAGGTAGAATTCTGAACAAGCTGAAGTGAGGAAGCTCATAGAATCATTAAGATTGGAAAAAACCCTTAAGATAAGAGTCCGACTGTGAAATGTCAAAGAAGGAATCCTATTAGAGCTTCCCAGGGGATCCACTGTTTTAGTGGAGTTTGCAGTGAGAAGAGCAGGGCAAAGACATCTGCTTAAGCTGGAACTCATGCTCAGCCTCTCGAGTAATTGTTTTTCTAATATCTTTGAAAGACACCCTGTAGTGGCAGTGCAAAACAGACTGAAGTGCTGCAAGGAAAAACTGAAATAGTACAGTTGAGATGATGCTTCTTGTGTTAAGCCATTTGCTTCTGGTCACAATAAAGCAAGTCGTGGTCTGAAGGGAAAACAGACTGGTGTTACTGAGAACATAAAAGCCAAGAGCAACAGTGGCGAATAAATGTGCTTTGAGTTATCAGAACAGTAAATCAGTTTTCCAGACAAGGCAAACCTGGTTTTAATAATAATAAGGCCCCAAACTGAAGTGCTTCAATTACTTGTTTTCATGTGAAAGGATTCAGCTCATCCTGCATGTGCAGTTGACTCCTCTCCTAGTTTTTCTCTCACCTACTTTCTGAAAAGGGACACTGAGACAACACACTATGGCAGTGAAAACCTTCAACTATTTTAAGTGGGAAAAAAGTTCTATAGGAAGCCCTTGGTCACTGAGCATTATTTGTTGCTAATAGACTGTTCAGCAGTATCAGAAATCATTGGTCAGTGTGTTCTTAGCATGACGTATGTATGGTCTGATAACCAGTTAAGGAACTTCAAGGTGATAACCAACTTGTCTGTGTAAAGACAGGATGCTTTTCTGTACCACAGGACAGGGGTTTGATCACTGGATTAGGATCTCTTCCTCCTGGAGAAGTTTGCGCTGCCATGTATCAGAAAGCAGAAACAGGAGATCCTGAGGGTAATCACCTTTTTCTTCCTATAGCCCCACAATTACTGCAAGCCCTGTCTGCATCTCTGCCCTGCACAGCAGTTTCTGTTTGAGCATTACAAAGTGAGCCTGGTTTTTGTGCCTGTAGTTGTGTTGTTCAGGAAAAAGTGTGTTTGCTTTAAAAAATCAAAACAAACCAAAACCCACTTCTCCCTCTATTTAGGGTCATGTTTTCTTGCTGTGTCTAATCTCTGTTTTTTAATGAATAACTGCCTCTAAGTTCACCTGCTGTTTGATACAAAGCAGCAGATAGTTCTGCAATTAGGCAAAGGGTATTTTTTAAGTGTAGTTTAACCATGCAGCTAAAACATCTTTGCCCACAAAACAAATATTTTCTTGGGAAATACAATTGCAGAGAAAGGTTTTCAAAATGCTTCAAGATACTTCTTGAAGGTAAACACATGGGAGAAAGATAACCTTGGCTGTCATACAGCCTGATGGGTTCTAAATCAGGCATTTCCTCCTAGGAGAGATGCATAGGGCTAACTGGGTCATTCCCTGAAACATTTGCCTTTTACTGCTGCTGTGGCTAAGTAATATGTGATGAATAGAGGTGGGTTCAGGAAATATTACACCCTTATATGAACCCACATTTAATAACCAGAATCACATACAGTATCCTGTCTGAAAGAGCAGTAAGAAAAGGAGTACCCAGAAAAGAGCAGTATGAGAGGGAAGAGCTGTGTGAACAAGCTAGAACTCAGACAAGACAAAAAAAAATGAAAATAACAGGAGAAAAAAATCAGTAAAATAAACAAATATAGATGACTTAACTGTCAAAGCGTATTGTGAAAAGGAGTTCTGTGAACATCCACTGGTTGCTATTAAACATTCATCTGCTAGCACAGAGAAAAAACTAGGTCCTCATCCATTTAAAAGAAGCATTTCTAATCTCTGCTGTGCTACTGCAACACCCCAACCACATTACCTGGCAGCTTTGGTGAGACTATGGCCAGATAGTCCTAGAAGCTGGGACGTAGGAATTAACTGAGACAGTCTGGATGATCAATACTGTGCAACACTAAAGCCCTTTGGGAAAGAAAACATTTGGAAATTTTTTCAACTGGATAGATCAGATGATTTCTGGGTAAAATAAAAATACCAAACAGCTTATGCAATGAGTCTGTAGATTCAGCATTCAGTCCTTCTGGACAGGTACATGTTTGGCTCTGTGAAGGATCCCTTGGTGAGATAAACAGGAGGAACCACTAAGTGAACCTCTTATCATTTCTCTGATTTTCTTCACTGCATCTGAGTAACTTCATTTTCAAGCAGTGCTTGTCCATCACTTGAGCTAACATCTCCATCAGAGCCCAGCTTGAATGCTTCCTCAACAGTTTTCCATGTTTGCTTAAGAATCCTCCACCTTAGCACCATATCAAGCCCAGGCTGTCTTGCACAGCACACATGCTCCGTTGAATGGAAACTGATAAAAAGAGCGCATGCCTTGGAAATTGCGGCTTAAGAACAAAAGCTCTGGAAGGTTAGAAGCAAATAAAAATGTCATGATTAAGCAAATGCTTAAAACAGGGGTTGAGCTGTCACAAATGCACCAGCAGTACAGAGCAAGGCTTGACTTTTTATGTTGCTCAAATGACAAGGTGCTGGTTCTGAGAAGAAAGCTCAATAGTGACATGGAGAAATGAGCTTAGGCTGCCCTGTGAAATGCAATACTCTATGCCATGCCTTCTACAGTCATAATTTCTGCAATTCCCTCTTTCTGCTGGCTGGTCCCAGGAAATGAGCTATGAAGTAGGAAGGTGAAGTGGGCTTCCCAGTTCTCTTTGAAAAGATAGTTGTGTAATTCATGATGCTTCTTCATTTCTGAGCTCCTCCCTCTCACGTGTAAGTATTCATTTAAACACCTGGTCTCATTTCTACTCCAAATAATCTTAACAAGGATCTAAATGGAGAGGTGATACGTCCTAACTGGCAAGTGCTGTGTTCGGGTGGTCACAGTTGGGGTGAGAGGTTGCCAGCACATTTGTTTGCCAGTGTGACTGGTTCTGCCTCCAAGCTTTTAGGGCCACACTGATGACAAAGCTTCATCACTCCAAGACCACCACAGTAAAGACTGCCTCCCCTCTCCCCACCACCCAAAAATAAAATTACTGCATTTCTGATCTCAGTCAGGACTGTCAAGTCCACATTCCTTCCACGGCAGACAAGCCTAAGTGAATGGTGCAAGGCAAACCATGAACCACTGGTTGTCCTACAGACTATATGGTATTGTTAGATGGGAGGGAGAATTACAAGCCACAGAAGTCACTGCTTGTTTTGGAAAGTGCAAACAGTGTAACCTGGCTGACCTAGCAGTTATGGAATACCTGTAGGTTGCTGCTCATCCTTAATTCAGTTATTATGGACAGGAAACCAGCTTGATCAAAGCACCGCAAATACTTGGGACAGTCTGTCCCTGTGCCTCATTATTTTAAAAAAACACCACACAACTTTTATCTGATGATAGGAGTTAAACTCTTTATTCCATTCAGAGGCATCTGGCAAGTAGAGCTGCATTGGGGGGCACATTACAGATGAAAAATGTTCCATACTTTCTGGATATTGAAATCATTTACAGTATTTACTTTCTAGCTATTCCCAAATACTCCAAATTACCAAGTCTCAATTGAAAAGAAAAACATGAGATACCATATTAAGTCTAGAAATTTAAGAGAGATGACAGTAATTAAATCAGCAGATGTAAATGCAGCGCCTATCTGTAAAGTAATTTTTAATGGAAAATAATGAAGTCAAATCCTCCTCAAATGTTAAGAAAGGAACGTCCGACTGACTTAAGCCTCAACAAAAATTAAAATGCTATGTACTTTCCATACTTCAGTAATTTTAAATTCATTGTAAGAAAAAAAAATTATCCTAAAGGCTAGATGAAGGTCACTGTCAAAAAAAGGAAAAGAAACTCATTTTTCTTTGCTAAAACTACAACATAAGTTTGTGGTTTTTAAACCAATTAGTAAAGAAGAGATGCAGGAAAAACACTTCAGACCATTTTCAAAATTATCTAATCTGTACAACAATGATCTTTGGGAAAATTATCTAGTCTATGTAGTAATGCCTCTATTTCAACATGAACCTAAGAGGTAGATAACAAAATGATGAAACAAATGTTTTTGCTCGCTGTGCCCCTCAAATCAGTGCAGCATGGTGATTCTGATCATCTCATGCACAAAAAACATCACAAAAAAAGGTTCAGAGGTAATAGCATGGCTCTGTCGACCACACACACACAGGCGCGCACGCGCACACACACACACAGCAGTCTTTATGCACCATGTGTTGCCACATTTTTTTTTTTTCTTAAACTGAGGTAGACTGAAGTTTATTGTAGAAACTTGAATGTGTCACTATTACCACAATCATCATTCAAATTACATTTGGAAATTAAAAAATTTGGTAACTTTCCTGTTATCCCTGCCTTTTGACATTTTTTTTTTTTGTTCTCCTCTAATGGTTGGTTGCAGAACGTGCATAAATCCTGCTGCATCTATTATAAGCCAGGCTAGAGAGGTTGTTGTTTTGTTTGTTTTTTTTCTTGTAATAATTTTCAAAACCTTCAAAGTGGCTTAGTGTGGCCCATAACAGCGGCTGGATATGTAAACTTAGCCTTTCATTATCTTTCAATGTGATCAAACACTGTTTGACCTTCCCCCATCGTGGTAACTGAAAGCAGTATGATGTGATCTGCAGACAGCAGAGACCCTCTTGGCCTCAAAAATGCTCCAGCAGATCAAGTGTTCTATCAAACTGAAGATGAAGCTTGCTCTTTGAACAAAATGGCAAAGTCCAAATGGGCTGCAAATGGTTAAATGTAGCATTATTAGGTAGTGATGGTCAAAGGCACAAAGGGTTCATGCATTCAATCAAGTAGCACAAAAAAAAAATTCAGCCTCTTGCAGCCTTCTAAATTTTTCCCCCAACCCCAGCCTCTTGCCATCACTTCCTTGTCCTGTTCCCAAAAAAGTACCGTCACAAACTTTTTCATCCCATCTTAAAAGAAAACTAAACGGCATTGCTGCTATCAGAATGTTGGCATCATTCACTATCTTTTGAACATTCATTGAATTTTTTTTTAAACAAATGATGGTGTTGAAGCCCTCAGGAAATCTGAGGCTGTGTTTTTTTTACCCACCTTACTCCCATCAGCCAGCAGCTAGAAGTGCTCTACTATATTTTTCCCCGATAAGTCTGTAGTACTCCTGGCTGGTGGCTGATCAAATTTTAATTTTTTTTAAAAAAATAAAATGCTCAAGAACTATTAGCTTTATAAAGTATACAAAATACCAAAAAAAAAGCAAAAAAGGAACAATTTCTCATTGAGGTACTAAATGCCTGAGGTAGTTTAGTAAAATGCATATTTATCTTTTTATGCCCTGGCCAACACCATTCAACACTTCCCTTAGGTTATTCATGGCAGTGTTATGTAAAAATGCAACCAAATTCTTTTTTAAAAAATGCCACTTGTTTCAACATTGGGACTAACACTTAAACTCTTGTCAATACCCTTGCTCTAACCCTAGCCCACCCACAATCCCACCCTCCAAATGTGTTTCTTCTTTTACAACTGGACCTATAAGAGCAATGCCTTTTCTTTTTTTTTGTTGGTTTTTTCTTTTCTTTTTTTTTTTTAACCAGTGAACTCAGAAGAGAAAGCTTCATTAAACCAAGTTCTAAAGTTGTTGGGGAATAATAAGAACAATAAAAAAGACTAACGAGTTTATGTTAAATTGTGAGAATAGAACAAAAGGGAAGTGAAGGGGTCCTTATTTTAAAGCTGGGTTTCAAAAGTTTGAGAGAGCCTAAAGAATACATTCTCAGAGACAGCGTTCAACGGTTGCCTGGTCCTCGAACAGGTGATTGGCTTGGTGGATCTTCTGCATAAAACTTCAACAGGTGCTCACCACCTGTCTCTCTGTCACACAGTCTGTCTTTGGTCTGGCATCT
This sequence comes from Parus major, assembly GCF_001522545.3. Lineage (NCBI taxonomy): Eukaryota > Metazoa > Chordata > Aves > Passeriformes > Paridae > Parus > Parus major. The sequence continues at coordinate 31,574,657 of NC_031769.1, forward strand.
GTCTCTGATGGGCCATTTCCTAAACCTTTATTTTCGTCTTGGCTGAGGCTGTCCGCTTTGCAATGTTTTTTGCTGTTGCTGCTGCCTTCTTACCTGAGCCAGTATTTCCTGAATTTTTCTCTGAGCAAGCTGAAGGACACAAAGAAGAAGAAACAACCCATCATATGCCATGCTGCAGTGACTGCTGTTTACAACCAACAAGAGAAGCTACTGGAATTAAGAAAACCTGGAATGACTAAATTTCTAGTATTGACAAGATAACTTGTTAATTAAAATACACTTGTACATCCTCATGATGTACAAACTACATTTTAATTTTTCTTCTGTTTTTGACCTACAACTACTTGCATGGTCAGTTTTCTCATCTGTAATACAGAAAGCATGAGAATAGGAAGATGACTACCACTGTTGGGATTACTGAAGTTACAGCCTTAATTTTCACTCCTCTGGAAATACTAATGTCTTATAAGAACCACTGTTTTAATAAAGAAGGTACAATTTTTTTATACACTAGGGTAACCAGAAAGTCAGACTTACAGGACTTCCCAGGCCCCCTCCCCCAATCTCCTTTCTGAACTACAAGTCACCTGCAGCAAAGCATCAAAAGGAATGAGTCTGAGTTAAATGAGGAAAGAAATCTTGTGATCCTTCATGATATTAAATGGGGCAATGTGGATGAATTACATATCTGGGTGTATTCTTTCCAGATACTATGGTATGGCTTGTGTCCCTGTTCCTTCTGAATTTCAGCCCAATCACAAATTTTCTTTTGCTTTGAAAGTTTTAGCAGTGCCAGAGTCTGCATAAATTGACAGAAGGATTTAAGGAGAGTATTTTGCATACGTAAACGTGCACTATTGTTATAAATCTCTCTCACAGGCATGAGGAAAGTTTATTGCAGCAGACAACCAGAGAGGCCTGGCAAGCAGTGCTTTCTGTACCCTGAGCAAAAGTCTTCCATCCCTTGGCTCCTGCACACGGCTATAAAAGAAAGACCATGGAAACATCAAGGCAATACAGAAAATCATTGCAGTCCTCCTACCTGGCATGCATAGAAGTGACCAGTTATTTTCACAACCACCTGATCATTTTCATCAGGTGTCTGGTCACGAGGGACTACAACTTCTGCACTTGTCAAGTTTTGGAGCTCATTTACCTATAAACAGATAGTAGAAGTCAGAAAACTTTAAACTAATGAGTATTATACAACCACCAAGCCTCAAAGATCCTGAGCATTGAAACATCATCCTCGAAGCTACATTTTTTAAAACCCCTCACTAACAGAAAGCATCTTTATGCAGCAGTGTGCACTCTGCAACATGAGTCTTGTGTCTCTTAACATAAATTAGCACCAAGTCCTTTGGGTTTGTAGAAGTGTTTTAAAGACCAAATACAACACACAGAAGGTGTTAAATACATGACTTAAAAAAAGCGAATAGATGCCACAGTATTTACACTTGAGTTTAAAAGTGTAAGGTCAGAAAAATCATATAATATAGGGAAGAAAAATGCCAGAGTATTTATACACTTCAAAAACCTACAGAAGATGGAGAACTTCAGACTGAGCAGTTGAGAAGTTCTGTTTGTTCAAATTATTTTCAGCAGCTTATCAGGCTTCCATGATGTTAAGTAGAGGTCTTTGTCTCATTAAAACTAATTTTGTTTTAGAAATGCTTATCATTGTGTAATTAAAGTTATAGATGAACAGCTTCTCAGATATGTTTGTCCTTAAACCTCTTACCACTGCAAGTAATGGAAGAGGCCACATTGCCTCCTGACACTTGACCTAAGGACCTTATTGCACTCAGGAGGGAGACCCGAGACTGAACCATGTCTTTGCAAATATCATCTTGCTCCTGAATTAACACCATGTGAAGATACCTGAGCACCAGCAGAGCACCAGCACCTTTTGAGGTTTGAAAAATCTCAGTGATGTTATTTTATACATCAAGCTGAGCCTAAGAAGGGCCATCAATTTAACTGAAACAAAGATATGTACACTTTTTTTATAACAGTGAGGTCTGAACATGTCTTAAATTCCTACCACTTATTTAGAAATGAAATAAATCATTCTAAGATTGGCTTCAACTCCGCAGTAGAAGAAAGGAAAATGTAACAAGTATAGCTAAGAAAATAGCTCCTGCTTTAATGTAACATCAAAGAATTCGTTTAGCTAAAAGTTTAAGCTTTCTGTGTATATATACACACTAAATATCAAAAATAACTGAGCAACACTAAGGATTTTTTTTCAGCTACTTACTGTTTTGCCTCCTTTACCAATAACTCTACCAGCAGCATAGGATGGCACTTTTATATGAGCCTCAAGTTTCACTTCTTCTTTAGGTCCAAAGAAATTTTCTTCTTTAAGTTTTCCATAGATTCTCCCTTGAGCCTGAAAAATTGCTTTCAGTTAGAGAATGTTCTTCCTAGAATCTACTTAATGTCAAGAAATTCCACAGAAAGAAGAATTCTTAGTACACAATCCTGACAAAGTGTTTTCCTTAATAAATATACTATTTTTCTAAAAGAAGTCTTTGTACCGAAGTAGAAAGTACCAGTGTCCAGCTTTAAAGATTGCTTGACATACCAGGGAACCACACAGCAATTTAACAGAGATCATTATTATTCTGTTTTTTGGTAGAAATATTGCTTTTAAAATAAGCTATCACTTCTCTGTAGAGGTAGAGTGGTGGAGAGAAGGAACTGTCAGGCAGAAGTTTTTTATTACACTCAGAAGCACAAAATGCAACTAATTGATTTGGAAACCCATTCTTTTAAGGACACTAAACTAAAAAAGCCACAACACCCCCAACAAGTCATGGGATAAAGACTCCAATTGGAGCAAAGAGCTTGCTTTCACAATCCATTACAACATATTGTTTAAAAATAAATAAATTTGCACTTGCTCAAATTTCCAAAGTAGAGAATCAAACTGCCCAGATCTAAATAGTGCCGTGGGAACAGTATTATTCCAACCAGCACACGGTTCCTTTTTCTGGGAAACACACAAGTGCCAGATAGCACAAGAAGAGTGTCCACTGAGAGTATGGTTGTAAATTTGCTGATTTTTAAACACATTTTTTCCTTATTCACAGCAATTTAACAGTGAATTTGTGAGAAATGGTAACCAAATCTTCTACTCTATGGCTTCTAGATGCTTCAAAAGAACATACATTACTGCCAAATTATAAAGAAAGACAGGATGCGGACTTCTTTTAAAAAAGATTGTAGATGGTCTTCCAACATCTCCAGTCTTTCAGTTCTTGAAAAGTTCTTTAGGAAAGGGAACAATCTAACTGGGCTGCAAGCCCCTCCTCAGTAAAACGGTGGCTGAAAGGTGTAGTCTACACTAGATTCCACTCCACTTTCATATATCCCAGATCCAAGGCAACAGCCATGGATGAATAGCGGTGTCACAGAGATGCCTGAACTCTAGGGAGCACTGCAGCAGAGGCTCTGAACAGTGGCATGTTCCCTTCCCAGTGCCTTGCTAACAACTAGCCCTGTACACTGCAACATCCTCAGGCTGCAGCAGCTGAGGAAAAAGGGATACAGCCACTGCAGCTACAGGGACACGAATCACAGACAGCAGAGCACAGTGGATTAAGGAAAGGATACCGAAGTCACAGGCTCTGGGATAACACTGCCTCTCCAAGAGCTCATTACTCATCTGAGCAGCAGCTATTCCCTCTTCAAGTTGTGGAGCACCAGTTTGCATTCTTGCGGCCCCAACAACCACTGTCCCAAGAGAGGAGACCCTTCTTAATCAGAGTTTAAGGAGAGCACTAATGAGGTGTGGACCTGGCCATAAACCAGCTTCAGGTTAACAGCAGTGATAAAAGGAAGGACTGAGTTCTGCCTCTGCCCATCCCAGTCAAGAGGGCATTGCTCAAAGAGCAGCTAAAAGGCTACAAGGTCTGGAGCTGAATAAAGCCTCAAGGGATAATCCCTTCATAAACCAACATAGATAGTCCAGGAGCATTGACTGTGCTATTACACTGATTTACCTTTGCAAGCAGAGCTCAAGTGTAAAGTAGCAACTGATTGATGTGGTTTTAACCTTTGTATGGGGTGCAGAAAAAGGACACTTTCCTCCTTGCATGAGTCAGGTTGGAGAGAAGAGCTGCCAGAAGAACTCTGTGGGACTCACAGTTTATCTTGGGAGGAAACCTGAGGACAAGCCTTGGCCTACATGAAAAGTCAACATAAGGGATGCCCAAATTTTCTTTGGCATGCTACTCTTTGAGGGTAAGTCCACTGATATCTGATGAAAAGAAAGAATAGCCAGCATCTGAGCTTGTGCTGACCCCAGACCATAAGAGTACCCAATACATGAAACGTCCCATGTGGCCAAGCCCACATGCACACAGAAAATATCAAGGACACTGAATTCCCAAGTCATTCTTTGACTTCAGTGGCATCTCAAATGCATATGGTAACTGAGCAACAATCCCAAATGCATCTAAGTTTGCTATTACGGCTGCAAAACTCCTGCCCTGGTAATTTTCCAAAAATCCTAAAGGCATTAATGAAACCAATATCCCTAAAGTTTGCACACCTCCTTCTTGCAAGGTGCCCTGAAGCAAAAATACAAAGTCAAAAATAAGAACAGGCAGGAAAACGATGCTAGGATGTGAACTCTCAAGTGACTTTCCAAATGCTCCAGGCCACATCTGTGATGATGCCAGGCTGCTGCACTGAGCTGCCTGCATCACTCCTAGCACAGTCAACTCCTTTTGGGGTAACCAGACATTTATCCCTTGACATTTAAGGCAGAAGGCCACTCTGGAGCTTAATTTGAGCACAGGTAGGATAATCAGGTTGAGTATCTCCTTGTAGTTGTAGTGGAAATACAATTATAAATCTTGCATTTATCTGTAGAGCTACCCAAAAAGCGTTTTTCATTTGGCAAAAAACAGCAACCTGGGAAGACTCAATTTCATCTTGTCAACTTTGCAATTTCAATTAAGCATGCAAAACTGTTGCACGTACCAAGACAGATTAAAAGACTCAACTCAAGGATACTTGTAGATAGAAGAGACATTTAGGAACATAATATGGCCATATTTTTATGCTGGACTTGATTCCTACTTACATGAAACACCCATGAGTTTACAGGTAACCAGAATGTGGCCTCTAATAGTGCTGTATTACTCATATTCCTGTGTGACACCTTTCAGCAAAAGGAAAGCAAAACCCAAGTGTTTACTAAAATTCTGAATAAAGCGTGCTTGGAACAGAGTTTTGTTTTCAATATTGTCCCTTAGGATCCAAAGGCCACTACATACTGACAAGTTTTCGTATGTTGTACCTTGAACTGAGCTTCTGGAGGTCCAGTGATGATAACCATTCTCAGCTTAGCATCTGGTCCTTCAGCAGGGGCAATCTGGAATGGATAAACATAGCTATTGGTAGCTGTCTTTTGAAGGAATAGTTTAAAACCACCTCCTCCCCATTTCAGTCTCACATTCTGTTCAGGAGTGAAAAATTATTCGTTACAGCAGCAGCAGCATCACACTTCAGTCATGGTGGGTTTGTTCTCTTTAAAGTGCATTAATTAGCTGTAATGAAATATGGAGAAACTAGCTAAACCACCATGAGCAAATTTACTTCTGAAAATTAAAGACACAGCTACTCATCCACACATGGCAGAATCCCACATGGCGTTTTCATGTGGCTATGAGTGATGTAAGACATGTAGCCTTCAAAAAGACAAATCTGGTTAATAAACAGACTCTCATCCCTACCCGCTAGCTTGAATAGTCTTTCTAACAAGTTTTGCTCATTAGCAAAAGCTTGCATCCATTCCCCTGAGAACAGAAGATCACTTTACTGTTGTAACTAATCAGATCCAAAACATTACTCTGTACCGGACAATGTGTGACCCAAATAAAAATTAAGCTCCACCAGAGCTGAGACAGAGATGCCTGTAGGGTTTTTAGCAGTTCATGTCACCACAACAGTAAGATTTCTGTGGGTGTTGTTCTCAGACTCCAGTGGCATTGAATAATTCAAACTAGCCTCTGACATTCCGAATGAATCTTTTGTTTATCACAACTGACATTTCCATTGTTGCATCTAGTATTACATAGCTGCTGTTGAATGAGCAATATATTAAACACTACAGAATTTCATCTCAGCTGTTGGCATAGGGATGTTATTCATATTTAACAGCTGTAGTTTATTTCAGACAAATTACCAGTCACCAGGCATCATTTTCACTAAAGAATTTTGTTAAGGAAAGTTTATAACATTATTCATATTGTACCCTAAGATGGAGAAGGCATTACATACTAGTTATCTGGTTTGCATATCTATTTTTCATTATTTAGGAATTCCAATTGGATATATCTAAAAATTCACATTAATTTTTCAGCAGTATATTTACATGACACGATGTTGTGGTAAGACCAAGCACAGACTAAATCCATCCATTCTTTGGACAGTGTTTTAGAGGGGCAAAATTTCAGGGTATATTTAGAGGCAGCTGACTGAAGAGAGTTCAGCCTGACAATTGTCATCTGTGTAAAGTAGAGAGTTTTGTCTCTCAAACACCTCTAGTTTTCTTAGCAGCCACCAGCACCTTCATTAAAATTTTAGGAGAAATATTTTCCATCAAGCCTTCATTACATCTTATGTGTGTCTAAATGTTCTGGGACAAATCTTGCTTTGATTTTCTCCTGGAATATTCTGTTCTCAGAAGCTGGGATAAAACATGGCTGAGGGCTGCAAAAGAAACATATACCAACTAACGAGTCAATGTCTGAAGGGGTAACCCAAGAGAATTCTGTATTAATTTTGTCTGTCTACCCTTGGAAATAGTAGTTATAAACATACAAATAATATACAAGTGGTGAATTTAACTTCTGAGATTAAACAACTTTACATCCCTAACCAGAAAACAACCAGTCTTCTATATACACCAAGCCACAAAATGATTACTTTATACACCCAAACCCCATAAGGTTCAGCCTTCATCAGGAAGGGCTGCTGTGGAAGGCATTTATAACCAAGGAGATGACAATTGTTCCCAACAGGTCTGAGCAGTGTAGCACAGGGTAGGCAACAGACAACTCAGATCTCTGCCTGACTCTTTTGCTGAATAATTGAGTTCTGCTGGAGTCCCACACTGAGCCTGCATAGCTAAGCAGTGACCCCCAACACCAGGACACAACCTGAGCTCAGCAAAAGCCACGTGCACCTCTGAGGTGACAACCTGAGCACTGTAGCCTCATGCAGAGCCCCAGTGTATCTGCAGTTTAGTCTTACGTCATGGGTGATGAGCTTCACCAGATCTACAAAGCTCAGCATGAGCACAGAGAAGATGCTGGAGGATCTAAAATGCTTCCAGCTGTAACAAGCTACAGCACAACTCAAAACAAGCATTATGCACAGACTTACTTCCTCCACAATGGTTACTGCAGTTTGGCAGGTTAGGAGTTACTCAGGCAGCACTTCCTCTAACTCTCAGCTAAAAGCACAGATTCCTTGATTCACAATTTATTATTTTGCTCCAAAGTTATGACAGAGGGCAGGTGGTCAACATAAGGGAAGTTCAGAAATTCTGAGTAATTTACCAGTTGCTATATTTAATACTTTCACTTCAAAGGAAGCCTGATGCTCCATGTTGTTCTGCCATATTACAGGTGAAGTTGCATTATGTTAATAGATAGGTACACATGCAGCTTCCCAATTTTCCAAGTGTACCCTGTATCTGTATACTTTTGTTAAGATTTTATCTTATTTTCACAAAAAGTGTCTTAATTTTTTTCCTGCTGAAGGAACAAAAGATCAGAGCTTGAGAAAACTTTTATCTGGATTTGAATTAATACAGAAATGTTAAATGCACAGGGTAGAGGGGTGCCAGCCAGTAGAGGAAGCCTGAGGCCACTGTTAGCCAGATTGATGAGAAACACTGGAAACTCCCTTTCCACTAAATTCTCATCCAAGGACCAACTGAAGAACTAGTTTGGACGGGTTCTTGGAGGTCCAAGTTGTTTCACATTTCTCTCTCCAACTAGCAGTACCTTCCATACACTGCTTAAACTTTAGATAAAAGCTGCAGGAATGGAGAGGGAAAGAGGAAACACATGTGACACATCAGAGCCCCATGCAAGACAGATTTGGTAAAGAAATATTGACACCTCTCACTTTTTTCTGCTTCATTTTCCCCCTAAAAATATGGTTATTAATGCTCAATTAATATAAATTATCTGGATAGTATAACTATTTAACATTCTGCTCAAAAAAAGATGGAACTGGGGAGCGCGTCATTGGTTGACTGGCCAGTAAACAGATCAGGACTAGGCAAACCACAAACAAGACTCATTCATCAGGGTTCCCCAATTATTTTGCTCTGCATACTTAGATGAACACCTTCCAAGCCAAGCTCAGCTTCACCAAGCTCAACTCAGCATAGCCAGCTCCTGCCGTGCGCCCCAGACTTTTGGCAGATCCCTACCAGAGCACTCACTAAACACATCACTCCTCCAAAACAAAAATTTTGGGCTGAGAAGAAGGCATTTGTTTTATCTGTGCAGTAAAATGACCATCTAACAGCATACTAAAGCTGCACACTGTACTTTAAATGCACTGCTCTTTAAACTTCTCTTTTTTTAAAAAAAAATAGGCCAAAGCATTATACAGCACAAAATGGCAGAAAATATTATTTGTAAGAAAAAAATGTTCAAGCATCTAGAGAAGATAATTGTGGTTACAATGACCCAAAAAAAGTGATCAAAAGCCAAGGCCTTCCTACAACTGCAATTGGTACTAACCCCTGTACACAGCCAAGAAAGATTTCACCAAATTGACTAAAACTCAAGCTTCTGCTAGAGGTCAGCCTCTGCAAGCCATCTTGTTCTTAGCTACACCGAGGTGGCCAATACACAAACAGCTGGATATTAAACCTGATAACAAGGTAAATGTGCTGTTTAAGAACTGACTGGCCCTAGGAGCTTCGAGCAGCACGTGGGTGAAGCTGCAGCATGAACAATTCAGCATGGATCCATTTGAGCTTGACAGCCCAGACCAATCCATTTGGAACAGAGCAAGGGCAGCCACAAGAGTAAGAAACTTCAACTGTGCTGCTGTGTTTAGAAGGGGAATTTACCCCACCAATTTTCACTTTACTTAAAGTAAGGAGAAAGCCTTTAAGCACTGCATCATTAAGGCACAAGTCTGTTTCTAAGACCACCAAAGTAGTTTTCTTTGCAGCTTATATTTCACACCTCAGGAGAGGTTTGAAAACATGCTTCTAATTATCTTGTCTCAAGGAAGATTAAAAGATGATTTATAAACAAATGTACCATTTATCACATCACATTCTAAGCATGGAGTGGGGGAGGATGTTCATGAAAGCACGGCTTGTGCAAACTTGCTGAAAGTGTCACGTAGAATAGGCAGAAAGTTATAGTTGGTGTAATAATACCTTAATAGATGCGCCTGCAAAACGAGAAAGTTGTTTGATGTGCTGTCCCTGCTTGCCAATAATAGCTCCAACTGCCAAGGCTGGGATGAACAGATGAACAGTTTCAGACTCGGGCTGTTGCTGTGGGGAAGAAGGAAAAATGCAGTGAATGTTTTTGAACATTATGAATCAGACTGACAGGAAAATGGGTACAGAACAGGCATGCATGGAAATGAGAGGGAAATCTTATTTCCCCCTGTGATGTCTGAGTGTTAAGGGTCTGGCATTTTTTGGGAATCACAAAATCCACAGAACAAGAATACCAGTTTGAGCCAAAAGAGGATTCTTTCATATTGTATAAAATACTCACAATCTTAATGCTTAGAGCTTTAAAAAACAATTGAGGTGTTGCTTCTTTGTGAGGCTTTCATTCTTACCTGTCGCTGTCTGGATTCTCTTCCACATGCAAGACACTGCAAGTGAGGCTACTACAAGCAAAGAGAGGCTACTACAGCCTGAGCAGGCAAACTCTTCCTAGTTTCCTAGTTATATTTTTAAATTTAGATTGTGCTGAAAGCAGTACAAAAAGCCTCAGAGTTACATACACGCTACGATTTCCTTTGTGTGGGAGTGATCTGGAATGATAGCCAGCTTGAAATCTGCCAGTGATTCCTCCTGTGTAACATTATGCAACAGTTGGAGCCCTGGCAGCTGTCCTCCGGCAGGCTGGTAAATTAAACACCGTGTTTCTTAAAAGTGAGAGGACCCCAGCATTGCACCCACTGGATATCAGGCGTCACTGCATCTTGCTATTGCTTTCAAGCAGACACCCCAGCTGGGGAGCATGACACAATCCTGGAGATCCTCCCTACGAGCAGCGTAGCAATGGTCAGACTGCAGGGTTGCACATGCCAGGGTAAGTCACAGCTATGTTACCAGCCTCAGAAGAGCCTGACTCGGGTGAATGGAGCACCATTGAATACACACTACACTACTGGGCCATTGATCCATCCACCTCCATCAGGGTTACCTCTAAAAAGCCTTTTTTTAAACAAGGAAGTAATTAGCACACTACACTCCTCTCCTTCTAAAGTTTTTCTTCCTCTGTGTACCCCTCTTGGGTATTTTCAAAATTTGTTTTGCTCATCCTTCATAAGACAAGCCAACAAGCCCTTTTCACGCAGAGGTCTTTTGAGACAACACAAACATCCTCATCCTTGCTTTCTCAGTGCCCACCATGCAGACCAGCACTGAGCACCAGCAAGCAGAGCACATGGGACCAATCAAGCCTCGTTTAGCTTTGCTCAGCTGTATATTTTAATAGGGATACAGACACATACAGAAGCTCACCAAAACAGCTTTTTCTAGGATATTTTCAGAAAAAGCCCCACACCGCTATATGCAACACAAAGCAAAAAGCAGATACAATCCTAAAACCAACATCCCCCTTATTTTAAATTTCAGTAACTTCTTTCAAGGTTAAGACTTTCAAGGTGAAGTCCCACTGCATTAACCATAAACAAATAAGAACAAAATGCTTGTTTCCAAGTTTTACCACTTCATTTTTGGTAAACACAAGTCAACTGTAACCTCAGGGGATATGAATTCCAGGCACAGCTCCATGCACCAGGTGAAGAAACCCCAAAATAGGATATTGGGAACAGAAACACTTTAGGTGGTTGCAACAGTTGCATAGTTTACCCTGTGTGTATGTTTTCACACATACAAGGCATTAGGATTCACAGGCATTTCATGCTGGTTTAAGCCCACATGGATGCAGACCTCCACACTCAGCCTTCCCCCCCTGCCTTGTATGCTTTGAGGCCAGCAGGTTTGCAGATCCAGCTGATTTTTAAGTCCCTGACCCAAATAACCAGCACAACACACAGGTGGCAGTCTGTGATCGAGGAAGTAAGTAACAGCTAGGGAATGGGGAAAGGTGGGAGCACCCATTTTAATCTGCCTATAAATCAGTTTAAAATGATCTCAAAACTACGCCCTAAAACTATGTATTTGTAATGAAAGATACCAGTCACTTCAGTATATGTTAAACCACTTTCCAGAAGATTACTCATATTCTCCTCCTATTATTACAAACATCCTGAGTGTTGTCATAGTAAGTCCTTTTACATGTTCACTGTGAATACAGCAAGATTTCCGGTAATTTGGAAATGCTACTGTAGGTACTCACTTGATCTTAGCACTTCAAAAAATTATTTCTAAATGGTTACAAATTCATGAAGTTCCAGTTTTGTTGCAAGGACCCATTGCACTGGGTGTAGAGGCAACCCCTCATTCCAACCCTGACATCTTATCCACCCCTTGCTTGTTCCTCTTCTTGACCTCTACATTCAATTGTCCACATGTGCTCCAGCTCCTGCAAAAATCCACTGCTGAAGTTTTCCCTTTCACATGCTTCTCCAGCCAGCCTCTTCCAGCTAATTACTACAACACTGCTGCAAATCAAATGTGCAGCTTGACTTGGTTTTCAAGAATTTACCCAGCTTCTACCTAAACCCACCTCCAGACACATTTCTGTACCGCAGAAACAAGTCAAACTTCATTATTTTTGTTTGCATATATTTCCTGCCTTCCCTCTGTTGCCCATCTGCCCGCTGAGCAGTTTTCCCCTCTCCTTCCCAAAGCTTGATTTCAAGCCACTTTCTTGGCTGGATTCAATTGACCACTGAAATGCCTTTTTGCTGCCTCACCCTTAAACATGGGCAGCAAAGGCAACAGAAGACAGATGTACATGTGCCTTTCTAACTCCACAATCAGCTCCCTGTAGCACCTTCTTCCTATCCCTCCTCATAGTTTTGACTTTCTGATACATTTCAACTTCTTTTTTTCTAAAGGACATTTTAAAAAACATTTCTTATGTGAGTGACAGAAGTTCTTTAATACTAAACTTGCATTTTGGTGCAATAGTGATACATGTTTATTAAGGAATAGTGGACAATCCATCAATATTCAACTGTTCATACACTGGAATTTTTAAAATACTTGTCTGGAGTAGCACATTGGCTATACATATATATATATATGCATGTATATATATATATACACACATATAACCAAATTAATCTCCAGTATAACATCACACAAAATTTAGAGAAATTATGTTATGCACACTAATTTTTCACCAATCAAAAACCATACTGCTCTTTCTTTTTTAGTTCTGGCAGAAATCAAGTCTAACTAAGGCGTTTGAGAGTATCACAACACCATGTTCAAACTACTATCTGTCCATCTCCTTACCCACAATAATTTTTAAGTCCTTTTGTATTTACTGGAAACCTAGCCTGCAAAAGAAACACATCAAAACATAATGCAATGACTACACCACCCATCAATCTTGCAGATGCTTCTGGGGGTCTCAGGATGGAAGAAAATCTGCTATAATTTAATCTTACCCATGCCATGCCACAGAAGTCATAGAGCTTTCCAGGAACTCCTAACATGAGTTAAATCAGAAATAGATTCCTAGATCTTAAACATATGTTAGAAGCACTAAATTTAGGGAACTGATTTCCCACTCTGTGAAATCTGAGCTTCAACGTTCACTCCCTCCCTTTAAGTTTGCTTAAATATATACTTACAATTTAAAAGCCAAAATATGTATGTGTAGATATTTTTTGACAAGAGTAAGGTCTCCTGGACAATTTTCTCCTCTTCCCCATTCAGTTTATTTTTTTTTCCTCACATAAGAAAATATTTTATTCCAAGTCAGCCCAGCCCTGGGAACTGACAGGAATGCAGAAAAAAATCTTTTAAAGCAGCAGCCTAGGTTCACCAAGATTTACAGTCCATACCTCCACCCTAATTTGCAAGTATCCATCTCCAGTATCTGTGATGAACAGACCACCTCTTCTACCCCAGCAATATTTGTAGGTATGGGCCTGTGGCTAGTTCACCTGAATAAGACAAGTTTGTCTTGTGTAGCTATAGCACACATATACCACTGAGATATTAGTTTCAGTGAAGAATCTAGGTTGTTTTGGGGTTCTGTGTTTTTTTTCAGGGATTTTGTGCTTTAAGAAAAGAGCTCCAAAAACCAAGATTTATTAGATATAAGATATAAGGTTCTTCAAAAGCATGGTGACAGGAAACAATTAATTCAGTTCATAAACAGCTGAAAATACTTGCTTTGTTTCTGAAAAAATTAGTCTGCTTTAGTCACAAAACAGGGTTGATAAGGAATTTTTGTCTATATCCAGCACATTGAACTAATGAAAACAATTTTAAATGCTGGTTTTGTTCACTAATTGGATTCCAATTTCCATCCAAATGTTGCCTGATGAAAATCAGAAGTTTAAATTAATCAAGCAAATAAGAAAAGCTCCATTCATCATTTTTTAACAGAAAATAGAAAAAATACATTACCCCAAAGCAAATGGCACCCAAGCAAACTGCACGCTTGTATAAATAGAAAGATATATTCACTGTAAGCAAAGGTAAAGACCACTCTAATGCTTTCAGAAAGGTAACTAAAGTACACATGTAAAACTTGGTAAGTCAACTTAAATCAGATTTCCTACTTGCTCATTTAAATGATGATGGAAAATGGTGGTCTAACACAGAGCTGCGAATTAATCTACCCCACTGGGTGAGACTAAGCAACTGCTGCAGCGCACTATTAGCTCTGACTTTTTAAACTAACACAACTCTTTCCTGGAGCAGCTTGGGTATACTTCCTTCCATACCTCCCACAGTTCCCTGAGCCCCAGCCATGTCTCCCTAGCCTAACAGTCCATAGCAACTATTTATTTTCTTCTTATAATATTTCTCTTTTATATTCCCACCTCATCCATCCAAGACAAACTCATCCGTTGGTAAATCCTGTAACCTATGGCTGCTTCCCCATTACACTGGGCTCACCTGGAACCCCTGCACTGCAGGATTATTCCCTTCACTCCAGCCAGACCCTGCAGGTCTCCCTACAGGAGATTTTCCCTTCTGCTGCCAATCCTACCACATTAATTCTTCGGAAACTGGCTTAGCACAACCATCATTTCCTGGTTTCCAGAGCCTCAGCAGGAGTGAAGTTCTTCCCCTCCTTGGGATATTACAACAAGTCCTTCAGCACAAGGGCTACTGCTCCACACCAGAGCTAGAAGCTGAGGACTCCCAGCCAAGAAAATTTGCAGATTCACTCTTCTTTCTGCAGCTCTTGCTTTCAGGGTTAGAAAGATTTGTAGAGACCATCTGCCCTTAGGATAAGGTTGCTACAACTTTTCTCTGCCAACTTCTGATGCATCAGTTCTACAAACCAGAAAGCCACACAGGAGGAGCTTTTCCTTACCTAATAGATTATCAGAAGGAAAAGCATTGCTCCTCATCTTGCACTTGGGTAACAGCCACAGCACAGCCAGGCAAGAATGAACACTCAGAAAAAGAAAGCTATGAACCTCCAGGCAGAGGGTGGTAGGTAAAAAAGCAGGTGCCAAGGCACTACCAGCTGCAGGAATGGACATCCTATTTGAAGAATGGCATTTGAAAAACAAAAAGAACAACACAGAACAGCAAACAATACACAGAAAAGCCAACAGAGGTTTTCCTCCTCAGTTCTTCCCCAAGATGACCCCTCCTCTCTTGATTTTGGCTGATACTGCTGCTAGGTCAGTCCACAGCTCCCTCAGTCATCATGAGTGCATGGTGTAATCTTCCTTGTGGCATTTTTGTGGTTATTTATGTCCCTCAAGTTAACTTGAGCATTAAATTTCAGTCTTTTTCTGCAAGCCTGCCAACAGTACAAAATTTTTTCCAGTCTCGTGCATAAGTGTCTCCATAGACCCCTTGCTCCATCAAATGCATGTGGTTGGCAAATCCTTGGCAACGTTTGGGATAAGGCTGTAAATCTTTAAAAATATTGCACCCACTGAAGTAAATAGGCTTTTAAGCCAGACATGAATGGGAGAAGAATCAGATCTTTCCTGGTTTCTAAGCCTGTTATGTTTCATGTTACAAATTAATTACCTTAGCATGAGACATTTATTTTAAGTTACAAAGTCATGTTAATTCACTTTGAGTCAGCATCAGGTTTTTTAGTTGTGAAGGAAATAATTAAGACCTGTTTTAAGACTGCATGGAGATACAATCTAGCCTAGTGCGATACTGGTTTTGGTTTGGTTTTTTTTATGTAATAAACAAATCCACTTTGCAAAAGTAAATGAATACAGACAATAAGTGACTGCATTAAAAAGTTCCTTTTTTTGTCATTCTCCTCCCTTCCCAACAGCTACGATTACCAAGACAAGGCAGATTTGCAGACAACTCATTCGGTCTTCAGAATACCCTGAGTTTGTCAGGAAGTGAGGTATCATATTATTCAAACCCTGTACCAGATCCAAAGCCAAAATTTAAACCACGTTTTTGCAATGTACTGTGAAGAATTATCCTGGCCCACAGCTATATTAAATGCTCTTATTTATTTAGTAATAAAAACTTGCAGCAAGGGGAAATTAACATTAAGCCAATTATCCTTTATGACATTCTAGTTGGATTCAATGCATTGATAAGTAAGCTTGAATGATGTGAGAGAAATCCTAGTGTATTCATTTTGCAATACTAATGCTAAAAGTTTAAGCCTTCATTGGAAGCAAGGGGTTCATTAAGGAAAACAAAGTTCTAGTAGATAGGTCTAACATGATCCACAGTTTCACAACATCCTTGCGGATGACTTTGTGTCACCATCTTGTACCATCGCTGAGCTGAAGTGGCACTGCCAGTGCACATCAACAAACTGCAGACTGAACCCCCTGCACCCTCCAAGCTTTTTAGGTTTACTTCAAACAGATTTACATTCATGCTGAGAAAGTTTTCTGCCATATTCACTGCCTGAAAATCCAAGACTACACTCAGACGAATTCTGCATTGCTGAATTCAGTCAGTCAAGAAGTAGCAAAACAATTTAAAAGAAGCAATGTGTATTTTTAACTTTGATCTGCATGCTAAGTTTCTAATATTGCTATGCATGAACTGTACAGCCACCATCCAAGCCAGGGTTTCTCCTTCCCATGAACCCCAGATAAATCCACGATGATTCCCTTTAGTGTTACTGCTGCATTATGTGAAAAACAATCGTGTCTCTGTATGAACAAAGGGCATGACCCCTTCTGGGACACACAGCCCATGGCAAGCCCCTGCAGCTCTACCTCCTTTCCCCACAATCAGCCCCAAAAAATTATCTGTGGTTACATCCATCTAGCTGAGCTGGTCCTCTCCTCTTGGTTGAAAATCTAAGAATGACCCACCCCGACTACGTTTCCGTTTTGGGAGCTAAGGCATTTCAATACCTAAAACTCAAAGGTCCTTAAACAATGGTCAGTACCTGAAGTGAGAGGCCACTAAAATCATTTCACTTAGTACTACTCGTTCCACTTCTTGGCTCTCAAATTTAGTACTTTTCATCACAATCATCTTCTAACTGGGAATCTTCTTAGACTATTAGAAGTCACTAATCCACCTAATTTCAGAAGTTTTTCCAACATGAGAGCCTTGCTGTTAACAAGGGAGTAGAAATCACAGAAGCAGAGAAGGAACATTTTCTGGCAGGCTGGTTATAAGGCATTTCACAAGCAGGAACTGGCTTGACATATTTCTGAACATGGCATGAACTTTTTGTTTTTGCAAAATCTGACTGGCCACAATGCCAAAAAAAGCAATCTGCCACCTTTTATTCAGAACAGACAGCCAGAATCAGAAATCAACATAAGGAACAGATTGTGAAACTATGTAAGCAGGAATTTTGCTGGTCATTCACAAGCAGCAAGCATAGGTATTCAGTGTTGCTACAGTGTATGACCACCAAAAAGTATATGTATAGAAACACTTGCACTTCAAAAATCACAGCCCTGACACAGCAGCCACGTTGGTACTCAAAAAAACATAGAAGTTGCCCATGAATTCACAAGGCTTTGGAAGATGCAGGTACTCATCAGATCTGGTTTATAAAGGCGCTGTTCTCAGATTTCGTGACAGCTGCCAGAAAAACAGGTTGTGTAAACACAAAGATCACTTATTTTTCCACCATGTTTAACTAACAAACAAACCAGAGATAGAGCCAGATACAACAGAATGAATACTTGACCTACTTTTGTTTCTGGCCTGAAAGAACTCAGTACACTCCAGTAACAAAGTATTTGGCACCTTAAGGAATTACAATTCCTGTTTAGTTTAACATTCAGAAGAGCTTGAGAGTCTGAGATGGTCAAGGGAACTCCAATTAAATCTTCCCATAAGAATCTAAAAGCAGGGAACCAAAATAAATTCTCTTGTTCCAAGAAAGTACAAATATCTCTACAAGTACTCAAACCTGCAGTGAAGAAGAAACCATTTTTATTTTAAAAAGCATGGATTACTAGTTAACAAGTGATGCTATTTGCATTATGACAACCTTAGAACTGTAAAAGAAGCTATTAAGAGTAACTGGAGGCATCAACACCTCAAAAAACTACTACTGACTAGCCAGATCTTAGTACATCATATGGTGCCAGTTGAATTTTTTCTTCCCTAACTGAGGGGTTGGTCCATGTCCAGAGGCAGAATAGGTTTGACTGCTCTGGACATGTGTCCCTGCCAACACAGCATGGCAGAAGCAGGAGACTTTCAACACAGTGGGAAGACCAACCATTTTCTCCACAGGGCAAAACAATCCCACAATGTTACACACCATGAAGACAATTTTTCAGTTGTCAAAAAATGCATCACTAATGAATGTAAGAAATTAAGCATCAGTAAAGGTGTATTTCAAGGCAGTGAGGTTACAATCTTCAAAAGAAGTCTAATTAGCTGGTAGATTTTTTCAGACAATGTTGTTGTCATGTAGTGCCCTCCAAGATTGTGTGTGCTGCATGTATGTGGTTCTAATTTCACCAATATAAAATAATTTTGTAGAAGAACTGGCAAATCCTTCTTCACCCTCCAAAACCACATCCTCTTTTGGCTGCAGGACAGCTTCTCAAAAATCATCTACTGCTTAACAAGCTGGGCAAAAAGCTGAGCAAAGCCACTTGCAACTACACACATTATGGATGTACAGACATTACTACCTCTGGGTAGATCAGACGTTAACAGTAGCACGAGCTAATCCTATCAGACCCAGACATCCAAAGGAGCCAAACTTTACCAAGTAAGAGTCAAAGTACCTGGAAGCATAGGACAGTTTTTCCTCTTCCTTGTCTTTCTCATCTATGCTCAGGGCATCAAATGAAGGCCCTCAATGAAGCAATTTTTCATTTTAAATTACTTTTCTTTCCTGCCAAAAGCACAATACAGTTATTTCTTCTCTTACTTCTATGCAATATAGAAGATGTCTTCTTTACTATTGTTAAGAAAATGACTGGAGAATAAAGAAGGAATCTTTCTCTTGATCACAACATCTTCTAAGGAGAAAGTTTTCCATTGGCATGTTCCTCACCTGCAACAAAAAGCTTCAAGAGGTGGCAAAAAAGAAAAAAGGAAAGCAACCTATCAGCCGAACTGTACAAGGCTTTTTTTGTAATCAGAAAAAGGTGGTTTGATTTCTTGGTTTTGTTTACTGTATGAAATGACCTTTTCTTTGTTTCTGTTGTTTTGGTTTGGGGGGTTTTTTTGTTGGTTTTGTTTGGGTTTTTTTAATTTTCCTTTTTTCTCCCTCTGTCTTCCTAGAAGCCCGTATGCATATCATGTAACCTGAAAATTTACTGTAAGGCTAAAGAAAAGGTTAGAAAGAGTGCTCTTTTGAAGGCAGACCTTCAAGAAGCTACAAGGGGTGTCCGAAAAGGCCAGCAGAAAAAGCAGTCCCACTACAAGCAGAGGAGCATCTCTTCACCTTAGCTAAGTTTCACAGGGCAGAAGTTCATGTATCTCTTCCATAACTTTACAGATGAAGGAAAGCAGCTGGTGTGAACTCCTCTTATGGTAAAAAGCTGTGTACTTCTCACCTTGCTTCATGTTTGAGTTTACCTGCCATGATTCAGAATTAATTCTACTACCCTGTTTCAGAACATTCAAGGGCAGGATGAGGTCTCCACAGGTTAGCCCTTCTTCCCCCATGCCCTTGGGATGCCAAATTTCAGACCCAGAGGCTGCAAAAGAAATGCAGTTGGATGTAAAATTAAACATGCAAAGTTCCAATTATAAAAGGAAGGGTGCAACCCACTTAACCCCAGTAGATGGGCTAGGTGTATTAATTGCATGACTGTACAGAGTTGGACTTTAAGATTAGGATTTCTTGATTGTTTGGAGCTTTAAAACCTTCAGTGTTGCATGAGAACAAACTTCTATTCTTGAGAGACAAGTATGTGCATATTCTTCCCACAGTTCAGAAGACAGAAGCAACAACTCCATCAAAACAGCTTTGAGCAGAGCAACACTACATCTGAAGCAGTTTGGCTGGGATACTTGTAAAAATTTTTTTTTTGTGGCAACATATCTTCTGGAAAACATAAGCATGGGTGATATTTCCTTTTGCAGAACCTTACTCTCCTCATCATAGGAATCCCAGCACTTTGTGCAGGTGCTCAGGTCATGACATTTGTTACAAGTGACAGTGGGCAGACTAACAAAGCTCTTTGCAGTTGTCAGAGCTGCAACACACACAAGCGTTTAAGTGCACAGCTAAGGAGAAAGATTTAAGGATGAATAGAAAGTGGTGCTTTTTCCAGGCCCAAAAGCAGCTGGACAAGACACTGGGTACAAATAGGCACAGAAAGGCTACTGGTCCTTAATATGGTCACACAAGGGCACAGATAAGTCAAAAAAACCAGACCATTATTGTGATCAAATCACCAGGATCATAAGAGCATAATCATGCCCATGACAGTAAAAAGAATTTTTAGCTCTTAATACTTTCTACTGAGACATTTAAGTCCTACTTTTTCCTCAAACCATAAAATATTTCAATGATTCTCACATGTTCTGATTTGTTTGTCTTTTAGGAGCCCAGAGAAAAAACAAACAGATTTTGGATTTTTGCAAGAAGAGAGAGGAAAATTCAAGAACTGAAGCACAATATGCAATTCCATTGCATCCCTTTCCAGCAACTGCACAAAATGAGTGCTTTGAACAGGCAAACAGAACTTGGACTTGCAAATAAATTACACAATTGCAATATCAAGAATTGTTGCTAGCAATAGGTAAAAACACCCAAAAAATGGATGGTTAGTCTGCACTGGTTGTGGTGCTCAGACACTGTTAGCCATGCAATGGCCATGTAACCCACATGCATGTTTGTATCTGTCACCAGACATGTACCAAGGACAACTTGTGCCTTCCTGTGCAGGCTCCACTGCCAGGACAGAGAGTAAAGCAGCACCCAGATTATTAGTGAGGCACAATCTGCATCTTGTTAGATTAAATTAGATGAGGCTTTGGTCTTGTACATCAGTATGAACCATCATGGAGTAAGGTCTCTGAATCACATGGAAATACTTCTCCTCAATGTGACCCAGTCTGAGGAGCTAAATGCAAACTGGTGTTTGATAACATCACTGTTTCCTAAGCTTGTGATACCAGAGTGTACCTGAAGCAGCTGGAGAATAATGTTAATGCTCCTGTCAAATGTCTTAAAGGTTTGCATGAAGAGGGATAGGATGAAGCACCACACACATTAACACAGTTAAACCTATTTAACTACTCAGTCCCAAGCTCCTGAGTACAGAATGTCTTTGGAACACTTTGCTCCAGCTGTACACATGAGCATTCACACCTGTTGCTAAGCTCTGGCACTGTAACAAAATTCTAGTTCTGTTTACTATGCATGTTTTTCCTCTTCATACCCATGGTAAAAAAACAGCACCAGGAACGTAGCTGATAATTGTTTCAATAATTAAGATGACACTTCAGTTTCTTTGGGAGCAAGTCCTACACAAGGTCACAGCCACACCTTGTCACTAGAAGGTTGTACATATGAAGTATCAGCTCCATATGGAAACCCTGCTGCAAATGCCCAAACTCATCCACCTCAAATCTTCAGACCCAAGGGAGAGCCCCAGGCAAGCCCATCCCCACAAGGTGAAGAAGAGGTCCATACAAAGATATTACAACAAGGACTTCAAACCCACCCTCAGACCCAGCACAGGGATGTCCCAAGGCTCACTGTATGGCTTGGAAGCACAGACTTCAGGTGTTTGGATGCCAAGAGGTCCCTTGTGATGGTGTTGCTGAAACTGCTGAGGAGGGTGCCTTTGCTCAGTCAAACGGGAGACAGGGAAGAGCCAGCCCTGAGCAGAAGGCAAAATTTGCACTGCACAAAAATAAGCAGTACAGCAGGATACACTTCTTTACACCCTGATGCCTGAAGCTTTTTCAGAAAGGATTTCCAGTTGCCTGAAAGGGATATCCTCAATGTCCACTAATCCCTGCTCCCAAAAATAGGACACGCACTGAGAACAAGGTAAAGGGACTTGGGTTGCCCAAATGCTTTTGTCAAAATAAGGAACTTTGTAACAAATAGCTCATAGGTAAATGGACATAGAGTCTCCCTGGAAGTTCTTCATTAATTTTTCTTCTAAGACCTAAGACCAAAGCCTCTTTTAGTTACAGATTTCATTTCAGTTTTTAAATCCCTCATGAGATCTCCTAGATCTCCCCCCTTGGTTACCTTTAGCCTTTCAAATTGTATCAATTTATCCTTCAAAATATAGCCAGACTTTTTTTCTCTTTCTAATTCTGCATGTCCCAATAACCTATTTAGTCAGTGTCTGCAAAACTGTTCTACTATTGCAGGAAAAAATTAAAGGACAGTAAAACTCAAAAGTTACAGAAAATTAATTCATACACAAGCAAGACTTAAAAGTCTTCAAAAAGGAAACTAATACATCCATTAAAGGAATAGACTCATACTTTTCCCTTGTTTTCTTTCCTCAGAGAACAACAAGAACTCCAAATAATTTGAGGGTCTGAATCACCTGAAGCCCACAGAACCACCTGCTCTTTTCCAAACACCAACACATCTAAGTACACGCAGGTGAGATAGCTCCCCTCATTCATACATTTTCTTTAGAAGCCCTTAGTATCTGCCTCAGGGCATGTATTGGTACCACCCCCAACCTTCACAAAACCTGTTGGAGTTCAGCCTCCAAATCTGAGTTTATCCCTTCTCTCTGCATGTTGGCTTGTCACACATCTAGACTGCATGGAATGAGAGCCACTTCAGAGGACTGAGCGTGAGCAGAAGCAAGAGAGTTCAGACAGTGGTCCTTCCAGATGCACGGTTTCTACACTTTTACACAATGACATTGGTTTCTTGATGCTTTTTTCCAGATGTTGCCATTATCCTGTTTCCAGAAACCTGGAAACTGCAAGAGATCTTAGCAGGCCAAAAAAAGGTGCATTTGGGGGATAGAGGTGCACTAGCAACAGAGGGACACACAGGAGTAACCACCAAATTCAGCACTGTTTAGGTGTATATTTAAAGCCAAAGCAAAAAGAACCACAACAGAGGGGAAAAGTGGGAAAGAAATGAAAATAAACCAAGTGATGAACAGAACTGTGGGCTTACAGTATGAATCTCAAGAATAGCAAAGTAGTCTGCAAATCTGGAGTAAAAAGAAATGAAAAGCCACACTTTTAATTACCAAGAAAAAAAATTATATACTTTAAACAAACCACACCTATTCTCTCAAGAAAAAAATTGAGGCAATTCATTACCAGAGATGGCATTTTATATAATACAGTGAAGCAGAAACCTGTATTGTTTAGTTTACTCTGCCAATCTAATTGGAGTGCAGACTCCAAAAGGGCTGTGAGGGAGAGAATTTGTTTGTCATAAATGGAGGCTCTGCTATTGACAGTAAAATAACCGAGTATAAACATATTTCTATTGTAACTTTCATTGAAGCACATTTTTCTGATAAAGCCACTATTATATTCAATATATTTCATAATACATTCATAACACCAAAGTTGTTCATTCTCTCAAACAATGCTACAAGAGTGGAATTTTTCCTGCTCCTTGCAGTGACTCTCTCTTGGCTTCTTCCGCTGGGAAAAATATTTAGACCACAACTACCCTTTAGTATAATACAACTTGAGTTGTTTGATAAAGTTTGGTGTGTTGTGCTGCATTTTCACTTTTCTAGTTCATGAAGAGTCTCAGACTTAGCTCTCTAGATGTCACTGTTGGGCAAAGAAGGGGACGAACTCAGACAGCAGAGTTTGTAAAGCTCTGTCATCTACTTCTTAAGAGACTTGTTAGAATTGTTTAGAAAATTCACCTTGCATTGAGTTGCTAATGACCACCAGCACCAGAAACAGGGAGGAAATGAAAAAAATCACCTTCTTAGAATGAGGTTGTCTTTTCTTGAAAACAGAACACCATCTCAGTTCCAGACAGATTCTGGAGCTTTCTGGTACAACAAATGACCTTCTGCTTCATAGCAAAATACTTCATTAATGCTTACTAATCAGCACAGAATTTGAGTAAAATTCTGTTAAACTTGTTCAGATATTCAGCAAAGTGGCAAGTAAATCACAGCTTTCTGGAGATTAATCCATGCAATTTACATTCTATATATTTAGCAGTATTGCATTTCAACAGGGCATTTATAAAACTGCTACATTCAAATAGACATTTTAGCTACATATAGATCCCCACTCCATGACAAGAGACCCTTTCTTTTTCTTCTATATCACAAGCAATAAAATTGCAGACTAGCATTATTAATTGGCAATTCCAGCAATTCTGAAATACCGTTTATGTGAGATTTCTTTCTGGAATAATTCAAATCCTATATAAAATAAAATATAACTATTTTCTAAGCAGCACTATTTTCAGTTTCACTGAGCATTTCACTAGAAAAGAAATTAATGCCTGCTCCCAACTGCAGCCACACAAAATACTTATCAGTGTGCAAGCAGAAGGACAGACAACATTTAGAAAAATGACAGAACACAGCTAGCAAAACACCCTTCCCAGATTTTCCAGGTAACTTGGCAAAAAACGTAGCATTCTTCTTAGTTTTGAGTAGCAGCATTGCACAAATTAGTATCACCATCCACTAAGCATCCAAAATCAGAGCTTCCCTTACCCCAAATGGTGGATATGAAGCAGCAGCAGCAGCGGAGGCAACGCTCACTGCGGGAGGCGGTATTCCTGAAGAAGAAGGTGGGAACAGACCCAAGGCATTCAGATTTAATCCAGGAATTAAATGTGCTTGAAGCTGCAATGGCAGAAGAGTTAAGATTTAGAGTCCTGGTTATTAACTCTAATAAAATCCTAGTTGGCATATGCTATTAACCTTTTGGGATGTTATTTAAAAAAAAATAATTCACCTCCATTATTGAAAGGACTCTGCTTCAAACCTGTTTCCTAGACACATGTACAGACAATAACATTAAAAATACATAGTAAGAAAGGCAGATCATTTATTATAACTTAAACAGCAAAACACATTTCAAATTTTACAGCAAGATATTCAGATAATAGTAAGT
The DNA here is from genome assembly GCF_001522545.3 of Parus major. NCBI lineage: Eukaryota > Metazoa > Chordata > Aves > Passeriformes > Paridae > Parus > Parus major. Next base: position 31,599,480 of record NC_031769.1, read on the forward strand.
ACTATTTACTTTCAGAGTGAAAAAAATTATCAGAAAAATAGTAGTTTTGTCCTCATACTAAAAAGACAGCTCTGTAGAAACAGAGAAAGATAATTCACAAGGCTTTTCTTTTCTTACACTGGGGGAATATATATGTGATATTATCACCCCATCCTCCCTCCTTTGCAAAAGATGAAGTGAGATAACTCCAGCAATTGCTGGGGAAGAATCAACTATAAAGTCACATGTCCCTTGCTTGACCACACCTGAGAAAAGTGACATCATCATGTGGTAGGAAGCATTTGTTGTCTGATACAGAACTTGTCAGCACCCTTTTCCAGATTATTACTCAAAAACATGAATATCTTTTAGAAATACCTCAGCTAGAAAGCCAGACTATCTCAGGCCATTAAGATAAGTCAATCATAAGACACCAAAAAAACCTCAAGACTTCACCTCAGAAACTACCTTAATAATCACTACAAACTAAACTTGAAACCTATATAGTAACAGATGTAGTTTTGGACTTTCCATACCTTTGTCAAATAGTAATGCAGTTGCTACCCCATGTTTCTGCTTGTTACATGAAAAACAAATGCACCACTATTGAATACTTTGTTCCTCATGTGTAGTTCATGTACTGAATTTTTCTTTGTGTGGGGGGAAAAGTGGGGAGAATATTCTCTCCACTTGGTGGGACAAGCATTAAGAACAGACATTTCTAGAAAATCAGGACTACTGTAAACTGAAAAAATATTTCTATTCTAACTCTAAGACCGTAAGATTTGGATACATACACACATACAAAGCTTTTCCTAACTATCAAAAAAATCTCAATAATTTCTCAATATGCATTAGTAACACTTTGGCAAACTAATGAGGTATGTTGTTTTCATTATATCATCACCAATCATCTTCAAATAGTTAAATGCCTTTATCATCTATATCAAGAAAAAAAACTTTTAATAAAACCTTCTTAAATTAAATAATTAAAACCAGGAGAGATCCTTCTTCCACACATGATTATGCTATTTATATGAAGAGACTGAATCACTACTTAAAAAACATGCAAGCCAGAGCACATAAGCCACAACAGCACAAACACACTCTCCTTCAGGTTCTTGCAACAAGAAAAAAGTTAAATGCTCAGTAATTTCCTCAATCTAAATAAAGTTCTCAGTTCCCCCACACAAAAATAAATCAGAAAAAAGCCTCCATTAAAATAGCACATATAAATAAATAAATAACAAAAACACTTGCCCGCCCACACTTCCACAAATAAATAAGAGGTAACTGAGAGGCTGCAACAGAAAATTCTGATGTGATATTAGGGGGGAAAAAAAAAATCATCTTGAGAGCAGTGAGGGAGGGCACAGGCTGACCAGAGACAGTATGGGCTTTCTATCCATGGAAATGCTAAGGAGAAGACAAAGTTCCTACACGACCTTTTTTAATTTTGAAGTGGGGCCTACAATGAGCACTGCTGGGCCAGGTGACCTCCAGGGGCCCCTCACACCCAAAACCCTTCTGTGGTTTTATTCCCAGAAAGAGCCCATACCCTAAGAAAACTCACATTCATAGCAGCAATATCATTTTCATAGGACTCCCTGATTTTCTTCATAATTTCTTCCTCAGCCTTGGCACAAGTTTCGATACTGCCTTTAACTGTAATGGTCCTTTCCGGATTATAGAGTGTCAGGTCCTGCAATCTGCAAATGACACAGAAGCACAGTGAATTAGCAAACAGAGAAGATATTCCAGATTTATCATTTGAGTGTGACAACACCCAAGCATGTCGAGTTTGCCCTCTGAAGACAATTCATAACTGGGCTCACAGTTCTCAGATAATCTGGGGGAACTCCGGCCTGACAGGAAACACGAGACCCCTCACAGCGAGGTTTGGCACGGGATGGCAGAGACACACCACACAAAATGGAGCCACCACGCTGTGGGGGGACACAGAGCTGCTGCAGGGCAGTGCAGCAATGTCCCACCTCACACCAGCACTACCAACAGGGACAGGGCTTCAGACTCATGTTGGACATCCCAGAAACACACCCTAAGAAACATTCCTTCCTTGAGAACTATTATTCCTTAAGGAAAGGGGAGAGAAGTCCAGCCTCAATGAAACTGCAGGAGAGCCTCTAAACTCTCAAAAAGGGAAAAAAGAAACGTTGTGTGCAAGTCAACATTTGCTGCTCAACACTAGTAACTCCTCAGGGAAAATGAAAGAGTGACAGCATTACACCAGGGCTTTATTTGGCAACAAATGCTAACCTACTGTGATAACATGGATTAAACGCGCTGGGAAGCCGTGCCATATCCGTGTACTGAAAAAGGTAAAGGGGTGAAGACAAAGTCCAGAGCAAGATGCAGGAGTGAGGAAGCCCATGGCAGGAAGGAGAGAGGAAGCAGCACACAAGGCCTTGCCTTCCTGCACAGCAACCTGCACATCTCAGCCAGGCACAACACACATCCACTGAGCAGTCCTTAACCTTCCAGTGCGGGAGCACTGAAGTACTGCCTCAGGAAGCAAAGTGGTGGAAAACAGCCCAGAGAAGAGAGGAAACATTTTCCCAAACCTGATGCCTTACTTTAAATTTATGGACAAGCTTACCAAAAAGCCTGAATGAAGAGATCACGAGAAAGACTAATTAGATATAGCAAAATCCATGGGCATATATGCTCTCATTTATGTATTGACTACACTAGATGACTTCAGGGGGATATTTTAGGCATAGTATGCCAAACACAATCTTGAGGCCAAGATTTTAATGCAAATAAACCATTAATTTGCTAAATTAAAATATACTCTGTAGCTATTTACAGACAATATGTAAATTGATGATGTGTTATCATCGATAAAGACAAATGGATTTCATGGAATGAAGACCATTTTGTCATGTCTCTGTACACGTTTTTCCCCCTTTTAGCATTAATAGTCTGTGTACTGTTTGCAGACAAAATGTTTATGGGAGCATGTTCAAGAGAGCATGCTGGCCTTAAAAAAAATCTATTCTTGAAGCATATTTATTTAGGTGTGTTTTCTCTATTTGATTTCTTTTCCTCAGACTAGTTCCATAAACACACACACCTTTAAGGCAGGCCTCAGGTGCTTTCATCCAAATTTGTTTTCCTCTTTTTGAAGACCACATTTACTCCCAGCTTCCTTGTCCTCATTTGAGCTATTTCCTGCAGTACTTTTTTGTCTCCTGCATGTATTCACACCTCTTCATACATTTTCATGTGTTTTTCCAACCTTTTCCCTTTCCTACAGCCTGCAAGCCTAATTCTCACCCCTTCTGGCCAAAGCCAAATCCGGGATGCCTTCAAGTGCTTGAAAGTTCATGCCAGAGCATTCATTATTCAGAACAGGAGGTTCTCTGAAGATATTACTCCAGGGTAAAACTACTATTGACTGCCAAGCTTCTACAGAGATGTTAATCTAATCAGTGATTTACAGATTTCCAGTAAAGGTGGAAACTCCTGTTTAATCTCAGCTAAATTTGAACAGGTCTCAGTTACCCTCAGAAACTCAGACCAAAAGATACTACTTTGCAGCAGACTAGCCAATGTATTGTAATTTGGCTGTCAGTGGTCAAGAAGGACAGAACTGCTACTAAAGTTATCTTTTCAGTATTCATTTTCTCTATTTCTTTCCCTCTGATCCAAAAATTTAATACATACCGGAAACAAAAACATCACTAATTTCACTCATTTTCACACATAGCTCAGAACTGATCCAGACTTAGAGTTTCAAACACTCATCATTACATATGGTATAATATGTTAAAAACAACTGACACTTAAAATATAGTCTAACACAGGCTCCACATAGCCTAGGTTATTTTTAGGCTTGCTCTTGACTGAGTTTACAATGAAGACTCACTGTTTATGTAAAATTTAACTGAGCTTAAGTAACAGTTTAATCCATATGATGGAAGGGCCTCTGAGGAGCTGTTATCTCAGTCTTCAACAAGCAGAATATTTTCTAAGAGCTCTGTACCTGAATGTCCCACAGCAGCATTGCTGCTTGACATCTCACCAAAAGATTAGGCCACCAAAAACTTACGGCGATATTGTGATTTTAGTATCTGTGTCCTGTTCAATTTTCTTCAGGTTTCTTCCTTCCTTGCCAATAAGTCGGCCAACAAAGTTGTTATGTGCCAGTATCTTCAAGGGAATTTCTTCTGTACTGTAATGGAAGTTATACCTAGTGAGACTTTAGGACACCAGAGTAGAACTTGTATGCATGTTGTGGATGAATTTTATTTTCATAGAAATATCCACAACTCCCATTTGCATGTTTTCACTGGGCGCAGAATAAGTCCAGGTGCAATGGGCTTTTCAGCACTATCACCTATGGCTTAATTTTGACATACCTTGAGCTAAATAAAGCTCAGCAAGAGTTGTTGGGAGGGACAAAATATATCTTAAAGCTTTTAGTGAGAGCTCACAACTTGTCATGCTCACTCTGACTAAAAGCTGTCAGTTGCTCAAGAAACTTCGACATTTGCTCCCGTTCACCTCAAAATCACAGCCAGACAACTGAAATTGTAAAAGCATGCTGGGGCTAATTAAGCAAGTAGACTGTCCTGAAAGGTAAAATATTTCAGTTCCTTTACCTACTTAGATACAGATAACAGCAAATATTCACTTGTTAGGAGCTTTAAAGACAACTTCTTTAAATGAAGCCAGTGAGAATTCAGAATTTTTAATGCTTTCACAATGAAATGCTTTTTACTCACAATTTAGTATCTTGAGCTTCCTTTTGCATGATCTCCATAATAATTTTACAAGCTGTTGAGCAACCTTCAGGAGTTGAGTGGATGGTAATTGGTTTCTCAGCAGCACCTGCATTCTCCTTACGATGAATATCAATTCTTGGAAGAAAGAAAAACAGTAACTGTAACCACATACTCCATGGTAAGCCTTGTGTATTTCCAGCTCTCATAAAACAAATTTATTCTGAGGTAACGGTGACGATATATTAGTAGTTTAATATTGAAAAGTTTACAACTACTTAAACATACCATAAATTAAAATTTGTGTGTCATGAAGAGCCTCCCCAATACTGATTTTACCAGCTAAACCCCACCTTTGTGGACACTGGGATCTCCTTTTCTTAGTAAACTCCCTTCAAGATATTCAGGGGAGTTGTTTGACTGACAACATGGTAAACCCCTGAAGACAACATCTCATCAAGCTTTCCCAGTGCTCCATCTCCAGCCACACTGCTCTACCTAGATGATTGTGCAGCTACAGGACAGTCAGGCTTTGTTCCATTTTATTTTAAATACCTTAGCAGCAGAGTTTCCCAGCACACCTCTACTAGGACGTAGCATGGTGGTACTTTGCATCCATCCACAAGATTAGTTTCTTATACTTTTCCAGCCTGGTTTTGTCCTGATACCACCTTTACCATCTACCACCCTGAAACTACTAGCCTTGTTCTACAACAGATATATGCAGTTCTAAGAATTTAATAAAAATGAATTAATGACCTGCATAAAGACAATGCCTTGATATTATTTCTCCTTGCCAATAACAGCAGCTCACATGTTCTTTCCACCTCTGCTTCTTTTTGTTTTTGCCCCTCTTCCACATGTAACAGCTGTTTCCTAACTGAAGCAACCATGCTGCTTTTCAAGCAAATGCCTTTTTTTCTGCAGTTCTTTCAAGTACTGAAAACTCATTTTGTATCACAAGGCAGCATTTACAAAAAAACCTGTGGCAATTCTTAGTGGAACTGAAAATAGATGAAATTTCCTCTTTTTTTATCCCCAAACCAATGAAAACATCATTCTCAAAGTTGCGTATCTGCAAAGTTAGCAACCTGCAATTATTTCTGCTCTACCCACCCTTCTCTTAGATATAAAAACTTTACTTATGCAAATCTTCTAGGACTTTTATAGTCCAAGAACCAGATGCTTTAAGTATCACCTGAAAAATTGATTACCCATAGAAAAATTGCAACCAAGTCTTGTCAGGACACCACAAATCTCTTAAACCTGTGTTGTTAAACACACTAAATAGTCTCCTGGGTTACATCGTGCTAATGAGAGGCTGGAAGGAACATCATGATAATCCTGGGTTTGGGGAGGGGGGGAAGCCTGTTTGTTGGGGGCTGGGGTGTAATTAAAGAGGAGTCCCTTATCCTCATTAACTGCTCTCAAAACTGAGGTTCCCACCCACCCTCAGTCCCCTCACACACAGCTCATTCCCAGGTCCTGCCTGCTGCACAACTGCAGAGATGGGGGCTCCTACCAGTGGGCTGCTGAAGGCAGCATTTTAATTCTCTGCTTTTAGGGGTATCCTAGAAAAACTCTTGGAATAAGAACCCCACCTCCCTCTGCATCTGTGCTGAGCTCTTCCTTGTGGGTAGGGATTTAACACGCACTGGAAACAATCTCTTCCAGCGTCTCTAGACCCCAGTGCTCTAAGCTTCTTAGGTCACTTAGCAGCTTGCTTTTTGCCTCCCATGCATTTCCTTAATCTGTGTTTTGGTGTGGTCTGCAATTTGATAGCAACAAATACATTCTCCAGAAACAGAGGAGGGTAACGTGTAAGAAGTAGTGAGGGGAGATAAAAAGTTTTTTTGTTTAGCGTTTTTTTCCTCCCACATCTTGAATTGACAAAATTTACAAATCCAAAAAGTGCCTTAAATCAAACTAAAGCTAGAATAAGCACTTGAAGACTTGGGTACATCACCACACTGACTGTATGGGACTGTTCTGTCCCCCAGAACAACATATTACAACTTTCAGTTTCACATTTTGGACCAGAACCATGTTAGTACATCTCTAAACAAAACTCTCCACCAGAGTACCATCCTGCTAGCACTCCCCTTTTAAAAAGGGATAAAAAAGTAATCTAGTATTTGAACATGTGTCAAGGACAGAATCCAGGTCTTAAATAAATCCTGCAAAATATTTCCTGTTCTCTGTTATCTTCATTTGCTCTCTGACCATGCAGATTAACAATAAAGTTCTACAAATTCCTCTTTACAAGGATGACACAATATTAAAGCTATTAATTACAGGTTTGTAAAATAACTTACTTGGACTGTGTCTGCTTGGTAATGTTTCTGATTGTGGCTCCTTCTTTCCCGATAATGGCTCCTACAAACTGTGTGGGAACCAGCATCCGTAGAGGAACGTCCGACTGTGGTTTCTGCCGTGTGGTTGCGCCAGGTGACCCTTGTCTGGGAGGACCCCTCTGGCCAAATCCACGTCTTCCCTGGGGATGTTGTTGTGGAGGTTGCTGGGCTGCCATCTCATCAGGGATGTATGCAACTTTCAAGGAATAGTTTTCAAGCTGAAACCCGTTCAGTTTTTCTATTGCTCTGTTTATTTGGAAAGGGGAGGAGAAAGAGGATTAAAAAAAACCCACGGGCACACACAGGGCCTTATGAAATGACAAGTTATTCAGATATAGACTTCTGTCCTTTTTAACTTGCATGATGAAACTAAAAGCTCATTCCAAGATGGAAAGTTATATTTTAAATCCTTCAGCCAAGATTTTGATTACACAAAGTCACCATATTAAGAACTACAAGTTAGCTCTTGCTTGTTCTGGGCTTCTATGCACTTTAAAGGTTTTGCTGGTCCAACCCTATCAGCAAAACCTCACAGGAGACAGAGCTTATACACTCAAAAGCATTCTTTTGCCTGATTTAATTTAAATCAATTTCCCAAATAGAATTAAAGCTGCACCAGAGGGAAAACTTTTTAGCTGCTATCACAGCACCTTCATTAGGGTTTTTGCCAGCGCAGCTATTTGGCTGCAGTTTTTGCAATAACTGATAAAGCTGTGACAGGAATGAAAAAAACACATTTATATGAAAGAAGAGAGCACCTTCACCTCAGCAGGAAAGGAAGCACTCAAAGCCAGTCAATGGCATCTGAAATCCCCCTTAGACTGCAAGAGCACCTTGCAACTTACTAATTAGCCATATTGTACATAGGTTTAAAAGTTAACAAGGAAATTAAAGCCCCATGTCTATGTTAAATTCTCCATAAAAGTAAGGTTGTTAGAAGGCATTTAAAATGTTATTTCAACCTCTCTTGTTCTTTTAGTTAAGTATCACAGAGGGATAGGTACACAACCCCCTCATACTGTGGTCCCTCGCTCTGAAAACCTGCCGGTCACTTGGCATTCCCTCTGCTCAGTCCCTCTTCCTGACCAAGGACAAGTCTGCAGGCCAACCTGACCTGCTCTTGGCTCTCCTCTTCACAGGAGGAACTCAACTTAAAAATGACAGATTTCCAGAAAGTAGAATGCCTTCCACTCACAAACAGAGTAGAGTCAATATGACTAAATATCTGGCAAACATTAGGAATAACTAAGCTAACGTGCAACACATTGGTAAGCCAGTGGTATAAAATAAATACATTTGCCCAAAAAAGGCATTTCAGGTTTTGCTATGACAGGCAATTATCAGATTATTCAGGCAATTATTCAGATTACCAGCAATATACTGATCACTGAAATATGCACTCGCTGATTTGAGTTAGTTCATAAATGTCAGGCTTAATATTGAATCAAGGATTACTGACAGAATTCCTTTTAAAAAATAAAATTAATAAATTATTTAATAAATTAATAAATTATTTAATACATTTAAAAAATAAATTTAATAAATTAAAAGGCAAGAGTGGGAGGGAGTCTCCATCTTTTATTAAAGAACTCAGCAATATTTTCATTAAAAAGCTCCAACAACCATATGCTCTGGAGCAAGGCCTCTGAATTCAGAAACTTAACCCAGCCCCTCCATTCACTCACATTTTCAGGGCATTCCTGCCAGTTTACCAAACGTTAGCCTCAGCAACACTTGTACTACTGCCTCAGCTAGAGATAAAGAATGGTGATAGCCACCAATTGCCTACATTTTCAAGGGCAGCCAGTGAAAACCATTTGTCTCCCAGGTGTCCCATTTGACAGTCTGGGTCACCAGCAGCTGTTGAAGCCCAGATAAGAAGTGATATTTGGGTACTGAGGATAACAGGTCCCCTCATCTCTCAGGGGTTGAGCCAGCATCCTCAAAATACTCCAGCTGGACGGTGAAGAGCTCATGAGAAAACAAGTAATTTGTGTCTTTGGAACAATGTTTAATAAGGGCTGATAATAAATAAGGCCCAAGGCAATGCCAATGAACAAAGAAAGCAAAATATTGAATAACTGATCACTGTTCATTAAATACTTCTGTTAACCAAATGAGACACAAGTCCTTTGGGAATTGGACAGGAGTGTAATTACTCCCATAACGGAAGAATCCTTTACAGCAAGTGGCAAACGAGCCGGATTAAAATTTGCTGAGGTTATTTCAGAGCTGACATTTTTAAACTTTTACTCCATGGACTTTGAAGAGCATTTTATTACATAATAAAACATGTTTATGAAACAGTAAGAGCAGTGAGCAGACTAATGAGACTTGTGTTTCTATGGATTTGTCTCAATTTTTAGTTTCTGCATCTGTGTATAAAAGGCATTTCACTGAAGTCTCTCTACCTGGACATCCTATTTGGAAAAGGAGTCTGAGACCTTGCCTTTTTATACACCCTGAACATGCTAATTTCTTGTTGGTGGCAAATGTCCAAGACCTCTCTTTCTAGGTTGAGTTTCACTGAAATTGCTACCAGAAAGTAAATGGCACTGCCAGACCATCCAATTGCACAAGTCCTGTTTCTTTGGGAATCAAACACCAAGATGTTGGAGAGATGAACACCAACAATTTTTCAAATGTGCTGATAGGCTCCAGATTAACATCCATCCCAACTCATTTCCCTCCACGCATTTATTTGACAAGTTCAGACATTGCTTCTTTCCCAAAATGTGTCAGCCTCCTCTGTCTTTAAAACATCTTGGACCAGAATCCCAGCATTAACAGAAAACCTGACAGTAAATCAGTGCACCAGATTTCTCACTCTTCCTTAGAAGTGGCTGGGAAAGGAAAGATTAGGCTTATTGTCTGCAACCAGGCTTCATACCTATCATGGTTTCACAACAAACACTTCACAGCAACAAATATATATATATATATATGCACTATATTTTCCTGGAAAGAAGGTTGGATTTTTTTTTTTCCTCGTAATAACAATTTATAAATTGCTAAATAGTTCCATATGGCTATAAGTACCTTAAATTCAAAGCAAACTTAGAAAAGTTCATTTGCCATTGTGGAAAATTAATTATGTCAGCAGTGAACAATCTCTGGCCACCAAAACCATATGATGACATGGAAAAATAACACACTAATTCACCCTGTGAGTCACTGAGTTCTCCATATTTTACAGCCTGACTTGTTTTATAATTTGACTTGTTCAACTGATGGGAAGTCAGAAGAAGAATCAGTAATTAAATGCTGATCTCTCAAGCCTTTTGTGGAACTGATATTTCCTTGGTATGTGGTCCCACATCCTACACTGATTTGGGAACACACAGTGGAATGCCAAGAAAACTGATTTGCAGTGAATGTAGCACATACACAGTTCTAGTGCATTTCTTACAGAGGGGAAAAAAAACCCAGCTTTTGGGAGGTCCCTTTGGCTGTTGATTCTGGCCTTCACAATCCAATATTTGACAATTTTCACTAGGTTTTTAAAGTGCTGTCATACACTTTTCTTCAGCTGTTCTGGACCCATGTTCATCAGTTTTGTGGCACAGAACAGGGGCTAGACTTAGGCAACGTGATGATTCAGCAGCCCTTCTGCACCATAACAAGCTCAGTTTTAGAGGCATCTAGGCACTGCTTTGGGGGCTGGAGAGACAGATGTCCAAGAAAATCCATGAAGAGACAAGTGTTTAAGAACCTCTATCCCTTAGATTTATCTTCTAGATAGATGCAAAATTCCTGTAAAACAGCATCTAGGACAGCACTTGCTATCAGGAGAGCCAGTCTTACTCTCAGGAGAAGTCTGAGCCTCAGCTAAAAGCAAGTGACCAGTTCTTCCCAGCACTGGGGACATCTGTTTCAGGCAAAGCTATTGTCATTGTTGCAGTTCACCAAATACAGGTTACACCCAGCTCCTTCTGTAAAGCACATGCTCTCATTTACTGACCACCTTGAGAACCCCAGAACACAGCAACACCACCTCTGCCTTCCCGAGTGCTGGGGATCTCCTTCCACAACACCACAAGTTAATGAAGGCCATGCAGACTACCTCTGTCAGGGAGCATTGCTGAAACAACCCATAAACCATCTTTTACACAGTCTAAAAGCCTGAAGAATCACTCAGTGAGGACAAAGATGGGGAAAAATTCAGTTAACTGCCACATTAAGATGTGGCCTCCAACCTGAAGTTATTCTTTTAAAATTTATATTTAGTAGAAAAGGAAAATGTTTCCATTTCACATACCAGCGAGAGCTGGTACACAGAAATCTCTTAAATAGTTCAGAATTTTTTAATAAAATGAATTCATTAAGAGACTGCAGAAACTACTGTTCATGTACTGATAAGATGAATAGCAGCCTGGTTTATGTTCATGTGACACCTGCTCAGAAGCAGGAGTTCCTACATAAAAATGAAACATTTAAACAAGTATTCTGTAAATTAGTCACCTGAGTTTTTCCCATCAAAATGACATCTCACCACTCTCCTCTCATGAGCTCCCTACAAGAGGAAGCTTGCCCAGCCTTCTCCCTCTTGATGCTACTGGAGGTTAAACACCCTAGATAAACTATTACAGTAAAAGCACCAGGTCTTGTGCTGGGAATCATTCTTCCACTGATAGCATGATGACATGAAGCACTAGAAGAAGAACATATTTCACTCCCACATGGGGCTTTTACGTACACCACTTTTCTTTTTTCTTCCCTGAACAGATACGACTGCATACAAGAAGACAGATGTACATGGCAAATTTTCTTTGGCATAATAATTTTTTTACATTGAATAAAAATATAGGTTTCAACAGTACCTCTGAAAACAAAACCAAAACAAAATCTAAGCTTATAATACACCACTGAATTTTCAGTATTATCATTCTTATGGCAACGTGAGCCCTGACTCACAATGGTACATAAAAGTATTAGTCATGTGAACCCTTGTTCATTCAAGGATACATGTGCACACACACAGATGTGTGTACCCTTTTCATTGAAAGGGTAATAAATTTTTTTTGCAAGTATTCTGATTAAAAGGTGATCACTACTGGACTTTGCAAATCCTGGGTGAGGCTAAATCTTGTAGCATGTACTAGACTCCTGCACACTGGAACCTTTTGAGGAGGGAAAGAGAAGGTGATACAACTTTTGAAGATAGAAGCTGTAATTTTGGTGGCAGCACATCACAAGGACACGGCATGTCCTGTTGGCTACAGTGATGTTGAGATTGATGTTGGGAGAAGGGGGGGTTGTGTTTTGGCAAGCATGTCCCAGGCTGCCTGAGCACCTGCGTGCAGCTGGTTGGGTTGTGCAGGGTGAAGCACGGGCTCCAGGCTCTGTCCCTCGCTCTCTCCTCTCTTCCAAATATTCCACGACCCACGACAACATTCAACAATTGCCAATGCCATAGCAGTGCACATGCTTTGTAAAGTCCTCTCCAGTTTCTGGGAAGGAGAGCAGCAGGGGCAATCAGAGTTGAAACAAATCTCTCCTCCTCCCAAGTGCTTGCAGGAGAGAAGAGGAGGGGTGTGGTGTCAGACCTGGTAGTGCCAGCCTTCTCTTTGCTACTCACAGTCCTAGAGAGCAAAGGGTGGTTTTCCAAGGCCCACACACTGCCCTGCACACTCCTGCAATGCTCTTAGGCTGCCAAAAAGTGCCTGATCTGCCATGCTGGCTCCCCTTGCTCTGGCCACATTGGCCAGAAGCAGCATCCTGCTTTTTCTGACAGGACAGGCTATGCCTCTCCAGCTAGGAAAGAGGCACAACTACAACAGAACAAAGACACAGATCTCTGTCCCAGCTAGAACTCAGGAACTGCACACGTCTCAGATTTTGGGTGCTGAGTGCTCCAAGACTTCTTTCTCTAAAAGACTGCAGCAATCTTCAGTGTTTTCCTTTTCCAAATTAATTTTGGATGCAGACCTGAATTGAACATGCCACAACTGTAGTACCAGCCTAGAGGAAAAAGCCTCTGCCACAACTACTTAAATTTGCAAGACAGAAGGCAGCTCAGTTTCCCAGCTGGGGGGAAGCACAAGTTTTATTCAAAAGTACTGTCCTCCAAGCAATGCATACCACACTCACTTAGAACAGCTTATCAAAAGTATCTCCAGATTGTGTTACAGCACCCTCACCACACACTGCCAGTACACTCCAACAGTCATGGCAGTGCCATACAGATATCCAGCAGGGAAATAGCCAACTTTGCATGTTCTGTCAGCCAACACTACTGTGAGGTTAGCATGTGCATTGCAAAAGTACAGAAGAGGTACAGTTAGACCTAGGGACGCACTGTATGTGGCAGCATAGAAATCTTCATGTCATGCTGTTGGATCCAAAACTCATGGCAAAGAGCACCATTTACCCTGAAGAGCTAAATTCCAAACTGCAAAGCTTGTTACTTGACTCTTTACAAGCCCAAACAGCTTTTGATAAAGTCAGTTCTTGTTAGTACATGTCCTTCATAGGATGACCAGCACTGCCTTTTATCAGCTATCAGCACTTGCATACTGTTCCCTCTCTTTCCCCTGCCACTGCTGTCCCCCACAGCCAGTTCCAAGCAGCAAAGCCAGATCATGTCTGGGAAAACCATTTCACTGAAACAGCACTGCAGTCACTACAGAAAACCCACACACACGCAGGTCCTGTAGCAAGCCTTCATTCCAATTCCACACAGTTTTTTCCCCTAAAAATACCTTGACCTAGCCACTTCTCCTAGGGGTTTCTAAACAACTGCAAGGTCATCTCCCAACTCAAACAATCTGAGCTAACATATTCTGTACATAATACAGACTCATCTGCTTAGAAAACCCATGCCCATGTGAAGCCATTCACAAATGCAAATCAGTGTTCCTCCACTTGCCCCACCTGTTCCAAGGAACCAAACTGCTACTGTTCAACCTGTATTGCTTCAGCTCCCCTACAACATCCACGCTGCATGCCAATTTGCCTGCTTCAAACTCAAGAGGTTCTCAGTTTCTGTCACATGGTTTCTTATGAAAAAGGAAAAATTATCTTTGACACTTCTTCACAGTCTTTGCTTATCCCAGCATTTCCTTGGGATTGACCTTAAAATTTAGCAAGTAGAGTTGGGGGAGGAAACTGTTGTTTTAATCTTCAGAAGGGAGTGCACAAGTCCAGGAATGCACATCACAGATGACAGCTCAAAAAAATATATCATGCCTCTTTCCATGGTATTTTTAGTGCTTCCTTCTTATACTTTCAGGAGAAACTGGCACAGGTAGTATTAATCTGTAACATTGCACCATAAGTTTCTCCAGAACTAGAAATACAAACTTTCTTAATTGCTGTGCAACAGAATCAAAAGCAACAGAAGAACCTGAAGAACTTGTTAGAACAACTCAGGTTTTGATGAAAGTTAAATAGTGAATTAAAGGAAAACATCATTTCCTTCAGCTCCAGTGTACACAGGAGATACCACTGACACAAGTTTCCCATCACATTTGTTTATAATACACTTACAAGTAACCTAATGCTTTGAAAGATTAAATACATGTGTTGCATTCAAGTTACGCACAGATCATAATTACTTAATTATATGTACAAATATTATTTCATTTGTAATTTTGAATTAATGCATACCATAAGCACACTCTGCATCTTAACTGCTGGTTTTAGTTTACCACAAGGTGGCAGAAATTTCCAAGTTAAAACAGAAAGATCATTGTAGGCTGTTCCATGAGTTTGGTTTTGTTTAACCTACTAGGACTAAAAAGATAGGAAGTGTGTTTATGTCACCAGGTTAAATCTTAAGGACCACACAAGTCCTTTTTTTGCTGTAGAGAAACAAAATTAAACCTTTGGCAAAGTACATAATACAGATTTTTAAAGGAAAAGTATGCACAAGAAATAATTAAGTAAAACATATTTTTGAATTTTAATGTCTAGATTAAAAGTTCTCAATTACTGAAGATATAAGCAAAAAATAGGTTTCTTAAATTTCAAAAATACCAAATAAATTATTTTAGGTACACAGATCACACTTTTTTTTCGTGTGTTTGGAAGCAGCATTAAATTTTCTAGTAAAAAAAAGCCCTGTATTTTGGTTAGTAGCTACATTCTTTTTGTTCCTGTTATTTTTGCTATGATTGTTAAGAAACAGACACAAAACAATAAACGTTGCAAGAGGGTATCACTAAAACATGGCTAAAATATCATTAAACAGTAACCCCAATCCTCTCTCACTGACAAATTTACTTTCTGCTCTCCCTAATAAATTTTGTCAATTTTTCCATTTTTTTGAAATTATTAGTTTACTTTTTATCAAAACAAAAGAAAATATGACAACAAACTTTTAATTGAGGTTAATTACACCAGACTTTCCCAAAAGGCTTAGTTTATTGTTAAATGGTGATGTGATCAGCAGCAATGTCACATATAAAGTCACAACAACGTGAACCCCAAAATGCAAGTTAGGTGACAGAGACAACTAAATAAGATACTTACTGTCTAGCCTGGTCCTTATTGCCATATGTTACATTTACAACTGCAGTCTCCGTGTCAGTGTTCACTAGAAAGGAAAATGCAAAGGAGGGAGGTTAAGTTCAGTGTGCACTCACTTCCCACTACAAATTTAGAAGCAAATTGAGAATAGAAACAGTACCTTGCTCACAGTTCTCCACAGTTCCATATTGAGCTAACAAACTATCCAGCACCTATAAAAGTTAAAAGAAATGATAGATTTTAATTTCAAAGCAGATTAACAAAGCAAAAAAGCCTCTAAAAACCACCAGAATTTTTTAAATTATTGTAAGAGAATATAGATCATTTAAGAGAGCCATTCCAACATAAAGGAAACTTATTTCAGGAAGAGCAAGCATACATTGCTTGTTTTCTCTCTCATATCAGAAAATCTGCATGTAAAATATCGTTAACGTGAAAATACAAAGTGTAGTTTCAGGAAGTCACACTGTTCTGTACGTTCCAAACTGTGAAAATAAACCTCCAAGTCACCTGTTCTCAGACTGTGCTAAAGCAGAGGCAGAGAGAATTAGAGAACAGCAAATCCAAAAGAAAACTTTCACCATATATTCCAAGAACATCTAACTTTGCCCCTGTTTGAAGTTGTTGGGGTTTTTCCTCCCAATACAGGTTGTACACAAAAGTGTTATTCTCTTCCTTAGTGGGGAATTGTCTGTGTTGAGAAAGTAACAAGAATGACCAGCACAATGAGCTGTTTAACAATTATTTTGACAGATATCTCAAAGATCACGATTCCAGGGGAACCACTCACAACAGTATGCATCATCATTATTTGAAAGTCACAATTTTTCCTTCAGTAGAAAGCTAGGATGAAACAGGTAAATGTATGTGACAAGAGGCAAAAGAAATCTAAATTAAGTTGTTTTATTTTGCATAGTTTGTTTTATTCTAGTCAAATGGAAGATGAAGGGGGAAGTACACAAACTTCTGGGGAAAAATCAGGGTGTCAGAGTATTACAGTAAAAGCATTAGCACACCCACAGTTCTACCACATCTAAAATTCACATGGTATAGAGCTTATTCTCTTCCTGGTGAGCAATAATGTTGCAGAAAATGGTGAATCTGGCATTAACTAGCACAGACACAAGTGCATCATTGTGATGTACTGCATCCTAATGTTTTGCCTCAGAAATTTAACTGATGCAAGAAAAGTTCACAGTTTACACTAAGAAGTGAAAAAGTAAGCTTACAATCCCTTTTGTAACCGAAGTGTCATTTCTTCGGCTAGTCTCTTAAGGGGAAATGTAAATAAAGGGAGGAAAGGAAGGAAACAAGGAAGCAAAGATAGAAGGAAGGCGGTAGGCATAAAAAAGCATCTGTGCCGCTTCCCATTGCAGTACGCTTCCCTTTACTATAGCCAGAAATTGAGTGTGCACAAAACCCCAGTCCCTAAAAAGGTAAAATTCTACATCTTCATGAGATTAAAATTCCTAAATTATAATCCATCAGTCTGCCACATATTTTTTACTACAACATAAAAGACATTTCTAAGATAAACTGCAGTTTACATGCCCAAATCTGAGGACAACTTACCAGTGCAATTTGCGCTCTTTACCACCTACTAAAGTTTAAACTGTACATAGATGTTTCAAAGGTAATGTTTCTAACCAGGTATTTAAAAGGCAATGCAGCGCTCGCCAAGTTTGAGCAATGCATTATTGCTTCTAACTGCAGAATTTCCCCATCCTTCTTGTAGAGACTCTAGTAAGTTTTCTTGGCAACTGTTTTGTTTTCATAGACAAGTTGTTAATTGTCCTCTCATTCTACAAGTAGAGATTAGCCTAGTCTGAGAGTTTGCCTTTTCAATCCCATAAAAAATAATTTTTCTGCCACTCCTCGGATCTGACAATTGGAATCTAAGTGAATGCTTGCTCTGAAATTTGCTAAATATTACTGAAGCAGAGATGCTCCGGGGGATTAAAATAAATTAAAAATCTGTGGAAGATCCTTTTAAGACAATTAAAACACTGGCACAGATGAGTGGGAGAGCTGTGAGGTCTTGCAGGTCTGCAGCTGTACCTCACACAGGAGAGCCACAGCATGAGATTAGAGGAAAACCTTCTTCCACAGACTGCTTAAGGGATCCACTGAAACCAGCGGGGGAACAATCTCAGGTGCGGTCAGGGGTTTAAAACAAGAAAAGCAAAGCTTTTCCTAGCTTAGAGATTTTTTCTGAGATGTTTAGTTGAAATAGGATACCAAAGAGTTCAGTTCATTAGTCTGATAAAGCAATTCCTTTGTCCCTACAGTACACTAACACCAGTGCTGTTCTACACTGCAGACCGTGCCACAATATGAACAAACATGTTTAGTTCTTATTACATTTGAACTTTGCAGACCACCAGCTCATGGCCACTCTGCCCCAAAGCTGCATCATTTCAAAAGAGTTTAATTTCCATCCTTATTCATACAGGGCAAAGAGCAGTGCTAGAATGCCAGAAGTGCCACAACAATTTGCTTTGCAATAATCAATCAATATTTTGTAAGGTATTTTTATATTAAATTTGTATTCTGGGCTAAGCATACCCTTCTATTGAGATCCACATATTAAAGCCATCATCTTCACTAAGTAAAGAAATGTTTTAAAGCGGAATCCACACAACTTTTAAAAGACACATTTTCCCTAAAAAATTATTTCAGCTTGTTTGTGATCAGAAACTTCTCAGCACACTATCCCTTGCATCTGCTCCCAGGAGCAGCCCAGAAAAGCATATTCAGCATCACACCCCTCTCCAGCAGGAGTTCTCCATTTATACTGCTCCTTAATCCTCTCCTGATCCATTTCAGTTGGAGACAGTGTCCATCTGGGCTTTAATCCAAGTGATTTGGGTTTCCATGTTCTTAGAAGAGTTCCTTTGCAGAACAGATTTATGAGAAGTTTTCTCAAAGGATTGGAGCTTGCTTTAACCAAAAAGAGAAACAATCCTCTCTGGTCAAAGGCACTTGTTCTCTATAGCACTGTCGTCAGGAGAAACTTGAATTTTCATCACCATCAGCCTCATCCAGAAAGATTTGAAGTGTGATCAACACTGCAGAGGTAGCCTTTTAACTAGACTACTTAAAATCCACTAATAGAAAAGTTTCAGCAGTGGCTGGGGTATATGTGTGTGCGTGAGGAGCAAGCTTCATGGGTGAGAACACTTAACTGAAACAGCTGATCCAGTTGGGAGAAGTAATTGCAGTCATATTCAAAGCCAGATCCTGTATTGTAACTCACTTTCAAAACACAGAACTCAATTCCTGCACGTGTTTCTTGCTTTACATGTATTTACTGCAACAGTCAGTTTCTATTCACATCTTTCATTTCTTCATATGTCTCTCACTATCTTTTTCCTCTCCCCAAATTTTTCTCTCTAGCCCAAAGCCTATAGTTCTGCTGCAAAACAAACATGTTTTGTTTGAGCTGCTCTTCCATAACACTCTTCGAGTACAGCCTTGTTGGGCAACCAGAACAAAATTCAAAGCCAAGTTGGTGGTGCAGCAGCAATTCTGATGAGCAGCTGAAAAGTTTATTTGTACAAATATTTAATCTAAGCTAGAAAAAAAAGGTCTTTCCTTTTCTTGAGCTCTCCTTCTAGCAGTTGTCTAAATTGGGTCTCCTGCTCTTGTTATAGCACAGATGTCTCTCTCACAAAAAGCTGCAGTCTTATACTGTGGACTTTCATTCATCAGGCTCTAAAAGCCAATTCTGACTTCATTATAAACAGCATTACCCTACACCAAGCCCCACAAATCGAGGCTGCTTTACATGGAAAAAAGAAAGAAGGAAACATTACTCTTCAGTGAAACCGAGAGCTTGACACACACGTTAAAATACCGCAGTTCTCATACAGATTTCACAGGTTTAGAAGTAGCACTTTTGAACAAATCAGAGCAGTTGTTTTCTGCACTTTCAGAGCAGACTATTTTATACACCTCATCTTATAGTGCTGTAGGAGTTCTGTCGTACACTGTAAGGAAATTAGTCTCATGACATCTGGTCTGTAAGCACAGTTATCCATATTGCTTTTCTCTCACACATGCACTTAGCGACAGGAACGTCACAGTGGTGCTGTGGAACCTGAAGTTATTTTTCTCCACTCATGTAGACCAAATCCATTAGGCCACTACCACCCCCTTGTTTCCATGACTCCTGTGTCATGTTGACAAGGAATTAAAATTAGACAACACAACTGAAATCATAAATAGCAGGGGCTAAAAGAGACAGAAGTATTAGGGCAATTCAGTAGAAAAACCACAGAGAAATTTTTGGCTGCAAAGACTCCGTGTGTACAATGTGATTTAACAAACAATTTTGATTTAACAAAGGACAGATAGGGGTGAAGGAAAACAAAAGACCCAGGTAAGGAAAGGACAATGTGGGTGGGTAAGAAACAGTGCTGATATCAGAGATACTGAGCCTGGCTGAACCACGAATGCCATCTTCATGTTTCAAGTACTTTCTTGATATACCCAAGTCCACCAAAAAAAAAAACCACCAAAAAAAAAAAAACCCAGCCAAACAAACAAAAAAAAGCAGCACCATAATGCCATTTTCCATTAATTATATTAATTGAGCCAAACTAGTCTGATGTGGCCCCTACCATGCCCTGGTGTACTAGAACTTGCAGTGCAGCAGGAGCAGACCTGGCATTTTGTGACTTGGGGGTGTGACATTACCTTGGCAGAGATGCCATTCCTCTCACAGCCACACCACCTGCCAAAAACTGACCATGGCAAAAAGGCTCTTCAAAGCACCTTCAGTCTGGCATTATTTTTGGTTGGTAAAAAGAAACAATATCCCAAACAAGGGTCCCAGCTAGCATGGCTTTACAAGGAAAATTAAACCGAAGAAGCCCCTAATAAATTCCTGAGGGTTATTTTTGCCATGGTCAGTTGTTGGCAAAGTAATTGGATAACACTGCATTGCCTGAATGGAGACCATGGTGGACAGGTGAACTCAGCTCCAGGTCACCCAGTACATCTTCCAGCCTGGGCAGCCTCTTTGCATCACTGCCACCCCTCCACAGCCCAAACATTGCAACTTTGCCCATTTTCACCAAAAAGGTCAGAGCATGGCAACCAGCATGTCTATAAAGGCAGAGCAGCAGGGCCATGGAATACCCAATTCAGTACAAGGTCTGCCAGGACAGTTATTTTTCCAAAATCTCTTGAAGGCATTTGAATAGGCAAAGCCAGCCTGCAATGGCTCAATGCGCTGCAGCGTGTGGTGATGGTTTTTTTCATCTTGTAGGCCCTCCAAAACCCAGTTTACTGTCTCATGAAACCATGACCATAGTTTGAAGAATCAGAAAAATAAGCCTGGAAGCTGCTGAAGTCATTGTTTGCACACACCAGAAAGGCAGTGCCTGAAAACAATAACTCTGGCTTATTTACCACATCCCATACAAACCCTGGAGTGAATTCTTCTCTTGGGAACTTACAGTTATATCCAAATGTTCAAAACTAATAATAAGTTTACCCTATAATACAATTCTGTTTAGGTGGCATTACCAGGGTTTTAAGAATGTAATGCTGAACCACAGAGAACAAAGACAAAATTGTCAAAGGAACTACTAATTGAGTGACCAATTTGGACACCAAGGGCTTGATTTTCCATAGTGCTCAGCACGTCTGCGTGTTCAAAGGGCAGCTTCAAAGCCACTTTTGGTAGTAAGGAGAACACGGCACTTGTGCAAGAAAGACCTCAGGCTCATCACAAGGCAAGCTGAAGACACTGTTAGCAACTAATAGAAACTTCTGCTTAGGGAAGCTAGCACAGCACCAGAGACCAGAACGTGCAGGATGCAGTTTGCCATGGCAACATTCAATTCCCCTAACCAAAAGGGCTTGTCTTCCTCAAAGTCCTCGACTTGTTATAAAATTAAGAAAGTGTGTGGTGAATAACTGGGTCACAACTCTTTTGGACTAGTCATCTCCACTGCACAGGCTGGACTTGTTAGTGACAGCAGAGCCACCCTCTGGCCCCAGCCAATAGCCCTCCCTACAGTGCCAAGAGCAAACACTAGGTCCCTACTTACCTTGCTGTCAACTATGGGACTTCTGAAATGCACAATTAAAAAAAATTAGGAGGTAAGAGATGTTGTGGACCATCTCAATTTCAGTGTTTTGAATTAAGCAAAAGATAGAAAGCAGCTGAAAATGGGTCTCAGGTAGAGCATTACATGCAGCTATGAGTACAACTATTATAACTAACTCCACATACCACATGTGTGTAAGTATTTCCAGATAATACCACTGGACCATTTACATTTATACATATATATATATACACACACACACATATATATACACAACCCTGTGTATATTAAAAAAAAGGTAATGGAAAGAGGACTAAATGCTTTTAAGCCACACTAATATTAAACATTTAAATTTAACTTTTTCAATTTAATTTAAACATTTAAAGGGACCTGCCTTGAATCTGCTAAGTCAGAAGTTGCTTAAAGTATAATTACCATGATTTACCAATAGAAGGGTGGTTTCTAAAAAAAAAAAGAAGGAATCCAACAAGTATAAGCAACATGATAAATCATTACAGATAACATCAGTATCAAAACTCCCTCTCTCTCCTTTTTTTAAAAATAACTCATACAATAAAAAAATTCACCGAGAGAATATTCTAATGAAGCTCTGAAAATAGAAGAAATTTCAAAAGAAATTTTTGGGCTACAAAATTAGCCCAGGTACTGAACACAAAAAAGTTCTCATGTGCTTTCATGTTCCCACATTACACCCTTAGCTGGAAACAGTCTCTTTAATGTCTGATAAGGAAGAAAGATTAGTGTACATTATGCTAAGGATGTATGAGATGGAGAATGAAAAATCATAGTATCAAGGCTGACAAATGGCATTAAATGGACTGCAAGGCTAAAAAAAAGTACTTGAAATGTTTAAGAGAAAAGTAAAAAACCCCTCTTATTAGATGCATGGGTGGCCTCTTTCACAAAGAGATTAAAGGGAGCAGGATAATTCAGTTTGGAAAGGAGTGAAAGAGAATATGATACAGGTATTATGAAATAACGAATCATGTAGAGATGGCCAAATTGGCAGCTTCTATTCACCCTTCATCTAAATTAAATGAAAACAAGCTTGAAAACACAGAGAATAAGTATTTATGCAACATTATCTGAATGCAATTAAGCACCTCACAATATCTGCTACAATACTTGATTAATCTCCCCTCTCTTCAAGCTACAGGTATAACTTCAAGAGCAGTTTCAGATGACACTGGAGTTTATGAACCAGGTTTACACTAATGCTAATGCTCCCGATTCAGTACCCATCCTGATTTCCAGAAAATTAAAAAGCACTGTCACACTGATTGGTCCTTAAAGGCAGGAACTGCTGTTTTATGGAGCTAATCCCCATTCCCAGTAGCTCCTTGTGGGCACTGTTGGGGCCCCCTCCTTCTCAGGCAGACGGGCTACCAGGACATTTCTGTGGCTCGGCATGAGGGAAGGATCACATGCCGGGCTGGCAGATGGGTGTTGTGAAACGTAGTAGGATGCAGCAGCAACACTAGCTCGTGTTCATCTGCCTCCTCTCGAACTGAGGCGGCCAGCTTAAGTGGAAACACTCTTCGCTACTTCTACGATGTCATTTGTAGTTTGCCAAAGGGAAAGGGGAAAAAAAAAGAGTTCTAAAAGCGTTACTATCCAGTGAACACTGGTTACCCAACTCTGATTAGATGACAGACGACATAAAAACAAGGGAACCAGCAAATTTTAAAAGAATGTTTGGAAAAGACACTGGGATAAAGGATGATTTTTCTGCTTTACTCACAGCACTGTACCAAGATACAGTCAGTGCCTTATTGGCAGTTTTGGCACTTTCCTGTGGAGGCATCAAGCACTGGTCTCCACCAGGAGGGCTGTGGCTCAGTCTGACAGTGCAAGCTGCCATGTCCTGCTCTGGGCCATGAAAACTAGAACAGAAACATTTATGTTTTTCCTTTCCCCTTCAACCTTCCAGTCCTCTCAGTTTTGCTACCTCCGTGTCATTACAGAAAACGTGTTTTTTAATTGCAAGCTTTATCAGGGAAAACTGTATTTCTCCTATACACGTTCCTCTCTTTTGTCTGTGTGCACAAAAATAGCACTTTTAAAAGCTATTTTCTGTAGCTATTTAAAAGTCCTGATACCACTTCATTACTACTCTACAAGGCTGGTGCTACCCTGATATTTTTAGTTTCAGCACAATAATAGTTTGTGCATTCAAAAAAATGCCTTCTGCAAAGCTGGAATCCTGCAATTATAACAAATATCTGTCAGACTAAAAAAAAAAAAAATCAATTTTCAAATCATCTTTTGGAACCTATCAACAATTACAAATTCCAAGAGATCTCCCCACAAGGGCAAAGGCACAGTTTTAAGAAGGGGTCACATGTATGAAAACTGTTCCCTCTGGTACAGATATGACTGTGCTTTGTAGAAACAGAGCCAACTCAGAGCTTGATACCAGGGAAATCTTTCCTGGGAAGGTTGTCCCATATTTTAAAATTAAGAATTTTTTCTAAGGTCTGCTTGTAACTATCCAAAAATGATAGAGAGAATCACTGAGGAAAATCCTGTAAAATTGATTTAGTTCACAGATTAGTGCAGATAAAAAGGAAGTATATTGTAACTCAGATGGAGATCACATCTGAGACATTCCCTCTATTGTGCACAAGATGCAAAATGACAAGCTTTCAGGAAAAAGATAAGTCCTTAACAACCACTTCATGAATATCTCAAGTCTCTTTATAACCAGGAAAAACTATAAAAAGATTGAAGCATTTTTTCTGGAGTTATAAGATTCCCCCTTCTCCCTTTCTAAAATGGTCCTCCATAGGATGCATGCCATGCCTTTGGCTTCCCAGCAGTTCTACTAAGGGATAGCACTGCTGTGGACCAGACATTTCAGGTTTGGCTTCTAAACAATGAAATAGAAGAGACTGTTGAAGGGAGGGAATTGTTATTTGCATTTATAGAGACTTACAGACATGGGGGTGGCATTGCTGGATATCTTCATCCAAAACTTTCCCTCAAGATGTCAGTACACATCATGTACTTCACCTCCCTAGATATGCTGGCATGACAGAACTCCTGCAGACCATCAGTAGCTGTCCCATAACCCATGGGGCAGCCCAGTTGCCAAGTAGCTCTAACAGCTATACCTGAAATTAAGTTCTCCAGCTGTGGAGATTGAGAGTTTTTCCTTTTTTTTTTTTTTAAGCCCATCTCTCATAATTTGCATGGCTATTTCCAGGGAGAGGGGTGGAAAGAACAACCTCACCCAGTCACTACTGTGAGGGCTGGGCACTGAATAAAGTAAGTGGAAAAGAGTTGTAGCAAGACTCACGAACTGAAGCCGGGGATCAAACAAAAGCAAAAATTACATACACTTTATGGCAAGGAGGAGTGATCCTGGTAGGACAAGTCCACCACCTTTGAGTGCTTGAGTTACTTGTGCTGCACAACTGAATTGAAATGAAATCCACAGAAAAGGTCTCCACAGTGCTAACACAGAGATGAAAGCTTTGCAAACAACAATTATATGCTGTCAAAGCCTTCAGACTTCAAAAACATGAACCTTGGAGCAAAGGGGAAACATAGGATTTTTGAGTGCAGAAAATTTCTTGAGTAAAATACATTATCTAGTAGCTACCTAATCACTCAGATAGTCATAGAAATTAAGGTGTACACATTTTAAACATGCAAAGCCAAGTTACTAGAACCCCCCTCAAAGGTAAAAAATACTATAATGAAATTCTGTTAAACACAGTTTTACCAAGATCTATGAGATTTTTTCAAGTCTACCTTAAGGAATCCCAGTATTAAGACCAACTCATGCACTAATCTGACAGGTAAGGTTTAAGAGGATGTTTACAAATAACCACAAACTTTTGAATGCAATTATCTAAACTAGAAATCAAAATTTCAAGAGGTGTACCATGTTAACACCATTTGACCTATATACACACCAAGACAAAACAATTCAGGGTGTGAATGCTGAGTATTAGCTGACAGCTTATGGAATATGAATTACTTTTAAGAGTCAGTTTTGAAGGAGCAATCAAATGAAGAGTAAGATGACTGGAACATCTTACTTACAACAACAATTCAAGGAGAAGGGCCATAATTAAATGAGTTAATTACACCTAGAGTGTAAGAGTGATCTTCGCTTCCATCTACTTGCATTCAGGGCCTTCTACAAAGTAGGGAGTAGTGCAGGATGTATTCAGTCTCTGGCAAGCTCTCAAACATTGAAGTTTATTGTTCAACCACATTATTAATAAAATTAGAATGTTTTCCCTAATTTTAAAGGGAAAGCAAAAGAAATGCAATCACAAAGGGGGCAAGTTTACACTGTTGTACTCACTCTGTAGTGATTATTACTCTATAGTTATACAGATGTGGAAAAAACTACCCTCATTGCTTACAAGCATTGGGATTCATAGAGGACAGAGGAAATATTAAATAATGTGGATGATATAAGGTTTTAGGGTCTTTGGGGTTTGCTCTTCTTCTATTCAGCAGAGCTGTCCTTTCTAAAAGTCATCCTTGTGCAAGGATCCGAGCAGTTTGGTTACACCAGGTGCTAGACTGATACACTTGGTTTTAAGAAAAAAACATCAACACAAATCTGCTATTTTCCAGGAGCTTGGACTCAGTTTTGATGCAACCTCTTATGCTGTGAACAGCACTGCAAATATTTGAATAAGTGGCTCAGGTTGTGTTTCATTGTTGCTCCATAAGTAGCTGCACAAGCCAACCTCTGCTGAAAGCCCTATAACTCTACAGCAACATTTCCCTGAACATTAATAAAAGCAATCTGAAGCAGTAAAATTTAAGAGTAAAGGTGAAGAATACTGTAGAGCATAGAGAAGTTGTATGCCATTTACCACTTTCACATTTACTGTACAATAAACTATGTTCCCTTGTCAAAACAACTCTTTCACCTTAAAAAAACCTTAAAATTTAAATTTTTTGACATTTAAAAAGCCAGCACTGTTTAAAATAAGGGAAGTAGGAGTGTAAATCCCAGTATATGCCTGTATGAATGCACACTTCATTCTGATTTTTCACTGATTCATAGCTAAATACTCAGCTCAACAGAAGGGGAATTAGATTTTTAGGCACTGAGGGAAAGAGTACTTCAGTGCTTTGCTATTGACATGGAAAGAAAGAGGAGGCGGTGTAAGAGGAACTAAGAAATCTTGGTTATTCGCCTGCTGAATATTTAGGGAGCCACAGATCTTGAAATTCTTGCTCATGGCATCTGGATAAGAATGAACATTCTATTCAGAGCTAAGAACAGCAAGAAGGTGCAGAAAACAGTGGTAGAAGAGTGCTAGAACGGGGAAAACTTTACTTTGAAGCATTAGCTTAGCAGCACTCACCTCCAGCATGAAATCAGCAGCTGTGCATGAGATCAGCAGCTGTGCATGACAAGCAGCACCAAACCAGGGTAGCCCAGGGAGCCTGCAGGTGTAGCCAAGGGCTGCCTGGACATCAAAAGGAGGAACAGGCAGCTGAAGGAAGCGTAGCTTAGCTGGGAGGGAGGCTGAGGAGGATGGATGGACACAAGGACCAGCGGCCAGCCAGTGCCAGGTCTTCTGGGGAGGGAGGTGAAGAGTGAGGCAGGAGTCAGGAGAGATTTCTGAGGGAACTGGATCTGTGCCTTGTAGGAAGGGACATTGATGAAGTCTCCAGCTATTGTAGAAGGAATAAGTTCTAGAGGTGCTTGCAAAATGAGGGACATAATGAAAGCTGTCCAAAAAAAATCTCAACTACATCATTTAGGGACAAGCTGCATTACAACCAGGTGAGAGAAGGGAGCAAATAGGAAGGTCAGGATCCCAGGTCAGTGGCCATACAAGAGCAGTTTCTTGGTGCAAGGGAACATAGGATGAACACAAATAAGAAAGATGGAGAAACGCAGCAGGTTTAGAAGTCACCTAATGCACACTGCCTTATAAGCACATACCCTTACACATACCACACCCCCTGATGCTTGGTTTCAGGGAGATGGAAATAACTCAGCATGCTTAAACAGTCATATACCAGAAGCCTTGACGCCAGAAAACACAAGACAACACGATTTTCATCACCCAGATACTTGAAAGCAGGGGAGCAGGGTGGTGAACCAGAAGCACGACAGACAAGACCTTCTAATAAACACAGTAGAGCTGTGCTTAACACAGAGGTACTCCAAGCTGGTCTGCAGACATGAATCAACTGAATGAAGGTGGGCCTGGTTGCACATATTCTACTGTAAAAACAGGTTCTTAAATTATGAATACAGACCACAAGACACACAGCACAGCATCCCAGAGGATACGAGAAATACTTAAATGCAAAGAAAATAAATGCAGAAGCCCAAACCACCTTCTTCCCCTGTGAAACTAGAAGCAAACTTCCCAATAAGCAATGAGAATGTGTCAGAAACTCCAAATAAAACATGGACACTGAATGTGGAGAACAAGCTTCTGCACCAGCACAGCTCCTGGAAGCACTACAAATGCCACCTTTCTGCCGACTTACTGCTCCGAACTGCAAGGCAAGAAAAGCCAAGGACATCACAGGGGCTTTTTACTTAAAAAAGGAGAAAATGCTCCACACACTTTGGGGACCTTTTACCAACATTTAAGGTCTTTGACTTCAAATGAATCTGAGAGTTTCAGACTAACAGGTTGCCATATTGTCCCCTCCAGGACATCACAACATCCCTGGCAGCAGGGCTGACAACACTAGAGGAGCTGCTGCCAGACACAGAGGCAAGCATAGAAACCTGAACACCCTTGGCTAGAATTTAAAGTCTAAACACTCCATACCACCCCAAAAATACATGCAAGCATTTGGCCATTCTGCCACATAGCAACAGTAAAATCACTTTTCCCTCTGCTTACTTGAAAGCATGGTTAACTTTCAAATCAGCACAAATAGTAAGCTCAGTTATGGCAGAAAAAAATTATGGGATGGGGTAACATGGCCAAGCATGCTGCAGCAGCCTGTGGAAAGCAATACCCTATGAGGTCTGGCAGCAGATCAAGAGCAGTCACTTCAGCTGCTTTTCAGATTATATAGCTTTGTGAAATTATTTTGGTAATATTCAGCCTTCTAAAAACCTCTCTATGGAAAGTGGTCTTTTCCAGTCCCTTATTGTTGAGCTCTTACCCACCAGTGCATAATGTGCTACTGTAGTTGTGCTAGCTACCATGCCAGCAGCACAGTAGTGGTACATGCTGCTGAACCAATGAGACCAGCCCAGAACACGAGGAATGTCTCTCTTTCCAGCCTCCTCTTTAATTTTAGTGCACACACAGCTCTGCTGCCAGGGCAGGCCATGCCAGGCAGATATTTGATTTGTAAACAGACACTCCAACATGCTCATCTTAGCTGCGGGCTCCAACTTATCTGCTGTTATTCCCAACTAGCATGCAGGAAAATTTCTGCATGTAACCTTATCCACAACAGCGAGCTTTCACTAGAAAAAGGTGGATCGTTCAATACATTTTGATGACCATATTAGTTTTTCCTTGAAGAAGCAATGGGAAAACCCAAGCCAGATTTTCTCCTTTGTCACCCTCCAGCCCGGTTCTGGAGTGTTCAGGAACAAAATCGCAATTAAGGCAGACACACTCTGCCTCTGCACACTACAACATGCATAGGGTGTGCCCTCTTTGTGTTTAATAAAGGCTCTCATGCCTTCCAATATGATAAAGGAACCACCTCAGGGTTAACGCTCTGAAAATAAGAATAGGTGGTGACAAGGAGCCATGCAAGCTTTATTCCTTGCATTGTCTCCCAGCAGGACAATGCAGGGCACCCCTTAACCTCTCTCAGCAATAGCTATCAGAGCAGCTCCCAAAGCACACACCAGGTGTTATCACAGACAGACTTAACTCTGAGAAGTTACCTTGGACCCTCCTTTTTCTGGCAGCCCTTTCAATACACAGTCTTAGATATCCAATTTCAGTCGGCTGGAGTCTTCTAAGGTTAAATTTATAAACAGGTTCATTTAATGTTCATTTCTGCATGCTCAGAAACAGACAAGATAGATTTCACTTCCAGTTTGCCTGGTATTTTTTTCTTTGACCCTTTCAGAAGAATCCTCACAAGAAGGGACATTCACAAAAACAGCAGCAACCTATTTCTAGATGAGAAAAAGACCAGGCTTTTTGGACAGATGGACCAACTGCTCCACTCTCAATCTTTTCCTTGAAGTCATCTCAATGTTAACTTACAATGCTTTTTTAATGTTTGGCGCTTTTTTTTATTCTGTGAGTCTTGACTAAAACTAGAGGACAAAATTTACCCTCTGTCCATTTTTTGGAACAGGGCACCTTACATGAAGGGGATCTAACATGAGATAACCAAGCAGTGGACTTTCTAGGGGAATCAGAAATCACTTACTCCTCTTGTACTCCTATTTCCTCCACCCCTACCCATTTTGATATTTTTAAGCAGAAAAGTTCACTCTAACTCATTATGTTCCCTATATCTAGCTAACCAAGAGATTCTAACATGACACTGATAGAGAACCTAAGTCACGGAACAACAATACCTGTAGGAGGTGATGTTCCTTACTGTTTTGGCTGCATTAAAACTCCCCTTATAATCTTCAGTGCTTGTGGTATTTTTATATCTTCAGACAAGAAATAAGGAAATAATAACTCAAGAGATCTCTGTCCAAATTCTGGGAAAAGGAAGCCTGATTTATCTACACTCTTGACTACATCTGTGACTAGATGTTATATAAATACTCGGTCTAATTTTTTTAGAAGCCAACAAATAACCATTACCCACTTCCTCTCATCTGTTTCTTGTTATACAGGTAACACCTTCAGCTGGCTTTTCATCACAGGAGAAATGCTAAAAACAAGCTTTAACAAGAAAAACATGAAACTAGTGAAGATACTTGTCATATTAACCCTGTTAGTACATTCTCCTAAGTAGGACATATGGAATATTGTTCTCCTAGAAATCTCTTAGAAAAACATTCAAACTAGTTTTGGCAGTTGGCAGATGTAAGTCTAAGCAAATCCATCCTTAGGATAACTTGAATTTGTTCACAGAAATGGTCTAGCTCCCATTTCTCTCCACACTCCTGCTCAGGTCTTCACTGCCACTGCTACAGATGTGGATGGCAGCTGCTTGTGCTTGAATGCGTGCAGCTGACTATATACTTTTTCTGGAAGTTAAAATAGTGCCCTTCTACTGTGTACAAATGCATATCTACACACACAACATACTATACATATTCATTCATACCCCTCCTACTTGCAGGATAGCAGGACTCAGCACAGAAGAGCGAGCTGACTTGAGAAGCTGCTTCAGGCATAAAAATACAGGTTGTGGGATGTGTTCAGAGCACACACATCTCAAAGAACTCTGCATGGCATTAACATAGGATGAATAGTGGTCACTTCACTCAATTGGTTCATTTAAAAAGTGACATCTCTATCTGGTAGGGCATACGGTATACTGTTTACTGAATTCAGCATCTTGTCATAGCATTGTGTTTATTATTACAAATACAGTTCAAGTTGGCCTCCTAAAGGTATTCATAGCTAAATATTCCTCAGGCAAAACAGAAAAAATATGACTAGAACTCACATCAGCAGCTGAGAGCAGGTCTACTAGGGACAGTTTTGCAACATCAAAATTACTAATTTAGGAAAAGATGTACAGCATCCTTACAGTACACTGTAGGCTTCGTGAACGTCTTTTTATAAAACAAGCCCTGTACTTTGAGACCTGAATACTGTAATTTGGACATGTGTACACACCCTGTACTTGTGTTCCCTTACCTCAGTATTGAGGCACCTGTGCTGTTTTCCACACACACTATTACAAAGAGGACAATGTCAACATGAAGACACACAAAGGTGCATGCACAGAGCACTGGCTTAAATTTCAAATGCTTCACTGGCCTTCAGTATCTGCTGAAGTCCAGTCAATCCAACCACCAGCATCCACGTCACAGTAGGCCTACAGCTGAGGACCAAATCTAGACCTAGCCCCATGACAGCTGCACCTACCTGGTGTCAGAACCAAGACTAGGCTGATGCATTAGACTGAAGTTGGCTTTGACTTTTGGTGGGGCTCCCAAATTCTGTAAACAGCTATATGAAACACCATCACTTGAGCTATTCAAGGTCTAAACAGCAGTCATTTCACCCAGGATAAGGCACAATCATCTACACCTCGGTGATTTCAAGTCAAGCTTTGAATGTGTACAATCGGAGTATTGACTTTCAGACTACACATACACTACAGATATCCTCCCCATATCACCATGGATTTTATGCTTATTAAGACTTATACCATTTCACAGCAGGTACTAAAACATTTTATGCACTTGAAGACTTTCATCTTCATGAAAGGTTGGTCAGGTTATACTTCTCCTGCTGGAGATACCCTCAGAGGTGTCCACATACATCTTACAATGGCACACAAAGAGCAAACCCAGGCCTCCAGAGAAACACTTGGGTAAAGAGACTAAGAAGACAGAAGTAGCATAGAGGATGAAGTTCATCTGAAAGGAGGTGGCAGTGTGAAGTAAAGGGAAATACCTGCAGCATTCCACTCAGCAGTGGGAAAATATCATCTGTTAAAACTCTTGTGTCTAAAAATATAATCTGATGTATCAGTAACTGGTGTAGAGTAAGCCTATATTCATCAAATCCTTGAATAAATTTCACTTTTAAATCATCTAAGATACTCCAGAAAATGAATGCCTCGATTTTGCACTTCATCATTCTCTATTGCTTTAGAAACAGTACCAAGGTGTTTGCAAGCTCCTTATTTTTGTTCTCAGTTTGAGCCAACTATGAAGTGCAAGTTATGCAGCATTAAAAGACAGAAATGGGGTCGTAAAGAAAAACAATTTGTTAATATAAATCTGTACATGAGTGCATAGGCACAAAACATTATCATCCATCTTTTATACAGTTCACATACTGGGGGAGCAAATAAGTACACCTGTGTAAACACATTTGCCCTTTAAATACAAAATATGTAAGGGAAAAAAACAGTATTACAAGGATTTTTTTTTCCTTTCCTTTAGTTTTTTCCAAATATACTTTCTATTGTGTTCTTACATGGAAATTAAAACCATTGTAGAAGTATAAATAGGTGTGCAGTGATTTGAAGAAAAAGGAGAGACAAATCTCTAGAGCTGGTGGGTGCTAAGGTTACATGGAGCTGATTGCAGCTGTAAATAGAAAAAGATAGCAAAGGTTTGGTTTAGGGGTTTGGAGGCTGACATTTTTTACATATGACTTTTGCCTTAAAAAAAAGCCTCTAAATATGGCAATGGGAGCTGACCATGAAAAGCAGAGTAGTGCAGAACAAGTGAAAACACAAGCTCCTTACCCACTTATGACAGTGCCATGAGCACAACAGGAGACAACCTGAGTTTGTAACAGAGGTGCATCAAGATGCAACAGCACAAACTGCAACATCTCTCAACTCTTAGCCATAATCAGCTTTGGAGAACAAAGTTGTTAATGAATTTCCGTTAAAAAATTTGAGGAAGAGCTTGCAATTCCAGCTTCAAAACTCTAAAAAGGTTTAACTGTAATATCACCATCACCTCACCAGCACAGTACCCCCAAGAAGTGCTGTGAGCATATCAAGCATATTATATGCCTGTCCTTCATTTGTTACACCACGAAGAAAGAGCAGCCATCGGTCAACTCTGAACCTTTCAATTAAACACTCATTTTGTAACCATTAGAGAGAAGGCTAAGGGTTCAAGTTCTGGAGTTACCAACTGCAAGCTTAACTAGAACCATAATTACAAAATTCCAAGTGGTAAATTACGTATGGAGAGGCTGAAACGTTCCGGGTTTTTGTGTAAAATACAATCACCTCTCTGCACTGGCCAATAATAATAAAAACTGAATAAATGCTCCATTGTATATACCTCTAAACTACCCCATACAAGTATAAGTTGTGCTGTTGCAGTGGTTACAAACCTCCAATCAGCTCCAAAACAGCACACAGTTTTCTTACTTAGATGCCAAAACTGAAATTCCATAATCCAGAACAAGCCAGCCAGGAGAAGGGCTCAGCACCCTCGTCCTTCCCAGCAGGGATAGCAGGTATTCTAGATCCTCAAAAGTGTATCCGAACTTACTTATTTGGCTTTAGAAAATCAAACCCTCACAACAAGTATATCGGGGTTTGTTTTTTTCCAGTGTCAGCTGCTAAGTAAAGAAAGCAGCACGGCTCTCTACCAGGCATCACCAAGAAGAATTGTATCTATGCAAACTTTAAATATGCAGGCAACTATACGAACAGCTCCAGATCTAATAATGAACACGCAGTTGTAAATCTGGTATGAACCAGACCGCGTGAGGATACGGCCATCTGTGTAACGACTGCAATGCACATTACTGGTGCGGCGTGCAATGCTCCTCCCTCATTAAAAACACCAGCACAAACCCATATATGTGAAGCACATGCCTGTTTACAACAATAATGTCCCAAGGAAAGCTCAAAAGTCAGCAAAGCTGGCGACAGGACAGTGCGGTTGAGTCTTGCATAGCTGTGTCAAGTGTCATGAAAAGAGGCTCGTGCCCTGCAATGCTGGTCCCAGCCGGGGAGGCTGTGCTCCCGGCACACACGAGAGGAACCAGACCCCAGGGCTTCCCATGCAGGAACTCCTGGGAGTGGCTGCAGCAGGCAGAGCTGCCCTTTGCCCCACACCTCAAACAGAGCGAGCACGTGAGCAGCAAGAATGAGAGGCTGCCTTGGACCCAAGGGAGAGGAGGGAGAAAGCCTAAGGTGAGAGCCAGATCCCCATACTCACCTGCAGCTTCACCAGCAGAGCCCATGTTCTCCCACACCATGGCTCCACACTGCAGCTCAGGCCAAGCCAGGGGCACCTGATGCCAAGAGCCATTTCAGATGGTAACAATGGGGTGAGAGGCTGGAGAGGGTGGCTGGCCACAAATCTCACCAAGTGAGTCTGGACACCACAGACGAAGCTGTGCAGCCACCCCACCAAGGGTGTCAGCCTCTTGGATGCCAACAGAGGAAGCCCTTTCATGCTTAGATTTATTTTTTTTTAAGCTGTGTTTCTTCTCCTTTTAGATTGTTGCTTATGAGCTGTGAAAGACTGCAGTGAATTATATATTTTCATGCATCATGAGTCACGTTCCTCCCTTTTCTTTGTCCCAACCATACGCCGTTTCTGCGACTGATTCAAAAATGCAGGGACATGCATTTCTCTCGTACAACAGGGTTTTCAGAATTATTCATGATTTAGAAATGCACAGCTTAATTTGTACTGCTTTACAGCCTGGTCTCTGTCTTTTAATGCCGTGTAACTTGTTCTTTATCGTGGCTCAAGCTGGGAAAGAAACTAAGCGCAGCTTGCAAACTCCTCAGTTCTGCTTCTAAAGCAATAGAGAATGATGAAGTACAGAGACTAAACATTCATTTTCGTAAGGATCTCAGATTATTTTAAAGTGAAAGTCACTCAAGAGTTTCATGGATATAAGTGTCAAGGAATTCCATGCAACACTAAGTGTTGGTATAAGGTGGGATATGGTGCAAGCCCTAAGAGCTATTCTGCTTGAAAGGGCAATCATTTTGGCATAAGCCAAATTATTTTTTCAGTCAAGGCTCCCTGCAAATGCTGCTCCCCAGCACTGAGTCTTCCTCCACCTGGCCAGTCCCATCAGCTTTTTCCTGGTAGCAGTGGTCATTCTCCATGTGCCAGCGCTTGAAAAAACACACAAACAAACTGCTTCGAAGGCATCTGCAGCACAGGGGCTGAGAGCCCTCCAAAGCCCACGAAACATGACCTCCAAGGAACAGCTGAAAGACTTGCAGTCATAGCAGCTACTAGAGAAAGGCCCCAGGGAAGTCTAGAGCCTGTGGGTGTATATGAGGGAGTGGAGAGAGGGAGCACAGGGAATTTCTCCACCTAGAGCAGCAGATCTGCTGAGTTGTAAGCTGGCTACAACCACACCAAGAGAGCAGGAGCCTGATTAGCAAGGCCATTTGAGGAGGCCATGAGATAGAGTACTGCTCTCTCATCAGCACCAACCTAGCAAAGCCAAGCCCTGCCCTACTAAAATCAGTGCTTGCTCCTATCTCTTACACATTCATAGCCCGTCCCTGACCCATGGATGCTGCCTGATCAGCCAGCCCTGCTCCCCACACACCACATTGCTGCTGCTGCAGAGTTTTTGGGGCTACCCTACCAACATGCTTCCACTGTCTGGGCTGGGGGGTGAACAGAGTCCTGGCTCACACAGCAACCACCCCCGGTGCTCTCCCCTGCTCAGAGCCTGCTTTGCCTGTGCCATCCTCACACCACATGGCACAGGCAGACTGGGAGGACAGTCTGGGGCAAACCCACCCATTTCTTTGGGCCAGCAGATATAAAGACACACAGACTATTGTATGCTCTTACTGTAAAGGTAAAGCAGGGGGCAAAGGAAGCAGGGAAGGAAGGAAGCTACATTAAGCTTTCAGTTAGTTAAAATAAATCTCTCTTCCCCTCCCCTTCCCCCTGGCCTCACACACCCAGCTCTAAACATCCCCCTTCCCACTCCCAGCACAGAGAGTTGTCTCTCAGGATAAGGCTCCAAATGCAGGCTTTGTGCTTCAACCAGGCTGTGCTCTGAGGAATTGCTTCCTGAATGACCAATGGGAAACACCACATGGTGTCACAGCACACAGGTCCAAAGCACAAGTTTTGTGGAACACATCTGAGGGAAGTACAGCAACCTTCACATAGTGCACCCAGTGCTGCACCAGTAAAACAGCATGAAATGCTTTCAGGGGCTTAACTAGTTCAGCTTTTTTGGAAGAAAGGTAGGACAAAAGCACAGTCAAAAATAGACCAGCTTTGGCTAATATAACTGATTATTCCTTTAACAAGGTCTCAACCACATCTGAAGCAGCTTCAGTCATGGTGACAACAACCAGGACAAAAGACAGCAATAGGACTGCACAAGTGAAACAAGTGCTTAAAATACTCAATAAAGCACAAATATCATAAAGGGCAGAGATGCCTTAGAGAGGCTGAAAGCCACCCCTGCTCTCTTCCAGTGACACTATAAAAAGTTACTGAGAGCATTACAGATATGCTGCCTAGCTTCACTCTTACACAGAAGAAATAAAATGGGAGGCTCCATGCATTCGATTAGGACACAAAAAACCCCATCCCAGAACACCTCCAAGTGAAAACGTGCCT
This sequence comes from Parus major, assembly GCF_001522545.3. Taxonomy (NCBI): domain Eukaryota; kingdom Metazoa; phylum Chordata; class Aves; order Passeriformes; family Paridae; genus Parus; species Parus major. The sequence goes on from NC_031769.1 coordinate 31,636,267, forward strand.
ATTCAAATGATTGTTGAAATAGGGGAGTGACTCTTTAGACAAGTAGGAAGCCTGTGAGTTTGTAGCAATGTCAAACTGCCCTATTTTTAGCATTGTGTGTCAAGGGCACATGCCTAGAAAGCGCTTTCACTGCTTCAGCAGTTTACAGGAAAAAACAAGGTAGACAAGCACATGCTTATTTACAGACAGATGAGCCCCAATCTTGTGTGTGGATAATCACATGGGACTGCTTCAGTTTTACAGGGTGACTCACCAGGGCAGCATCAGGGCTCCTGACACAGCCCCAGAGCTCGGCACTAGCGGAAGGAAATGGCTGCAGAGCACTCAAAAGTCCTGAAGCAGCACGAGAGGGGCTGGGCAGTAAACTGAAAGCTAATGGACTACATTATTTTTTTTTTTCAAGTGTAAAAGTAAGTCTTTCAGATAGACAAGAATGATAAAGGGTCTGCAAAAAAAAAAAAGGAAAAAAAAAAAGCAACTGTTGTCAACAACCTTACATTCCCCAGTGGTTTTCTATTTTAGGTTCAACATATGACTAATTTTCAAACTTTTCAGTACTTCCAGCATCAGCTGTTCAAAAAAAACCCATACAAATGTTTCATTGCTGGATGAAATACTGTACAGCCATCTAAAAGAAGCAAGAAGCCTTAATCCTGACCACCGTTTCTACTGTTATTCAGTACTTCCAAAACTCAAATATGATGCATAACACCATAAAGTACACTTTCCCTGGCAGCACTCATTTGTTAATAGAAAAAATTATCAAACAACAAAGGCTTTGCCAATACATATAACTCTTGACCCTCTGCTTTCAATTAATGTCTGTATACCCACTACTGTCTCAAGCCATTGTCACAGACAAGTCTGCTACATTTTCACTATTAAGTGTCCTATATTTGAAATATCATCTGAGTAGTTTTGAGCAAATTCTTTACTGCAAGGCACTGTCAGACTCACTGAGCATCTTTACACTTAGCTAATAAGCTTTGCAGTGAGGAAGACAACAAGGACTAAAAGATGCACAGTTCCAGAAAACTGAAGATAAAGTCCTTTCTCCACTCCAGTGGCATAGGGTCACCACAAGAGCTGTGCTTAGGCCATCTACCAGCAGTTAAACAGATCTTTGCTGCTGCAAGGTCAGATCTCCAAACTTGCACCTGAGCCAGAAAACTAGCACAGTCGTATGTAAACAAACAGAACAACTATGAAGCACTTCATTGCCTGAAAACGTGGCAATAAACAAATAAGATTTTAACAGGAGAAATGCATACGCAAGACAAGCAGCATTCTACCTAAGGCTACAGAAAGGTTTCAGTACCCAAGAGTTTTAGTCTTTATAGTTATGTGCCTACTTAGCCTACGAAAAAACCTTGCAACTTAGTATGCGGTCTGCAGCATCCTCAACAGGTTTGCAAGGAACAGAGATACTAGAGCAGGTTCTAATTAACAGCCCTTAGTATGCTCTGCTCATTCTGAAAACCAAGATTAAAATTAGCTGCCACATCCTATCCAGAGTTCTAGTGGAAGAAGCCATTCAGCTGTTACAGAACTGAAGTCAGAAATTGGAAGAAAAACAACCTAAGTCAGTTTACCTGAGTTTTCTAACTGCATAGAAAAATCTTCATAACTACGCTGACTTCAACACTGATGTTCAGTAGTTTAAGAAACTACCTTAGGTTCTGTTTAAGAAAAGTTGACAGAACTTTCAAGAGTATCTTCTTTCCAAACTCCTGTAGAGAAAGAAACACTTAAAAGAAACTCTGTGCTGACCAGCATGGTCCACAGAGTACAGAGACTCTGACAGCAAGTCCATGTGAGAGCTACATCCAGTGTTATACATACCGAGTTCAGGAAAGAAGGACAACTAGAAACAGGTCTGAAGGCAGGAGCAGATGGCACAGAATGTGGTCAGACATTGCTCTGAAGGGTTAACAGAATGACAGTGTTGCTTTAACAGCTTCATTTGGCCTTGGCTGCTGTGACTGATGTGCAAACTGTGCTGTTCTTAGGACTGTAAATAGGGACAGCACGGGACCACTGTGTAAAATTCCTGTTGCCAGCAAAGCAAGAAAACAAGTATAACTTGGGACTGAGGGGTGGAGAGGAAAACAGAGTGGAGAAATATTTGCATCTCTTTTTGGCTGCATTAGTAAATAAGGTGTTGAGAAACATGAATCCCACTAATTTTCCATAGGAACAGATGTTTGCTTAACACTACCTCACTATCAACACTTGCTCATAGAGAGCACATCACACAAAACATGCTGCTAAAAAATAAGGGAAAACAGAATAAAACAAAAGACAGTTCCAAGTTACTGTGCTGGGATAAGCAAAGTAGGATGTGGACCTAACCCCGTGTTGAAGTGTCTCTCCTAAATATGATCACTCCTGTGCTCAGGAGATCTGTGTAAACCACAGGTGAGATTTTCACAAACTAGCCCAGCATGACTGTTTTGTGAGCATCCACACTGCTGAAGTTTAGACAGCCTGACTCTAAAGAACTCTGGATATTCTACTGCTGAAAAATTACCCAGCTAAATCCTACAGCCCAAGGGTGAAGGGTGTAGGTAATCTGCCCTCCAAGCCCAAGCAATTACTAACTGGGTTGCTGCATACTGACCTCAAAACCCTGATCTCAGGTACACATGCAGCTACCTTTGTCCTTCTCCCACTCTCCCAGTCATGCAAAGCACAAACTGTGTCACCCCAGGCCACCTTTAACCCTCAGTTCCAACCAAAGCCTGCCTGCACCACCAGCCCTTCAGCTCTCACCCTCTGGGACTGCCCCACCAGACTGGGTTTTGCACATGGGATCCAAACTGGTCAGCCAGTACAATACTCTGTTGGGAAGAGCACCAGGGAGAGCAGGTGAGATTTGGGGAAGAGAAGCAGCAGCAAAGTAGAAAAGCATCAGGAAAGTTAAAAAAAATAAGGGGAAATAGGTATATAATTGCAGAAATCTGAAGGATTGTGCTCAGGGTTGTTTTTTATCACTTTACTTCAAATTATTAAGTAAGTGAAATTCTTAACTCTGAATTAATTTGCCTAAAATGAAAGCAAATACTGTTTTAAAAACACTATCTTAATACAAAATGCAACAACCTTTCACTGGCATCTGTTAAAATTGTGTCACACCAAGTGTCCACCAAATCAATAGCTTGTTTATAAATCATAGGTCAGTGATTTCTAACCTTACAGCAGTAATATACAGTGTTATTCAAGGCAAGTGTTGTATTTTAAAACTTCAGTTAATAATTCTAATGCCTCATTGGAAGTGTTCTGAAACTGTGGTTGCCTTTCTTTTGTTGTTTTTTTCTGATGAGCAGAGGGTCTGACAGAAGGGTCATCCAAAATCATGTACACCTTTTAGATAACAGAAAAGAACTATGGATTTCAAGACCTGATTATACACACACAAAGAGGCAAGGCTGAGAAAAGCAGACTGGTTTAGAACCTCCCACGAGTCACTGAATTTGGAGTTCCCGTTACTTTAAGCCCATCCTATCTTTAGAATTAAGTTCTGCTAATTGGAAGATGTAAAGGCAACAATATTACTAAGAGATACATTGCTCAAGTGCAGAACACACCTCTCTTAGTTGTTTTTCCTGCAACTCCATGCATAGACAAGTTTTTTAAAAATTGGACAGGAAGTGACACTTCTCTGAAATTTAAATACATTGATTTTTTTATCAGTGTAACTTAGTTCTTATATTTATGCACATTTTAGGAGGCATGCAAACTGCTTTTAAGTCCAATACTCTCAGTAAAGTGCTAAATAAAACACAGTGATTTACATAACGAATCATAAAAAGAAGCCTCACTCTGAAGAACTAGTATATAAGATACAGAGCTTTAAGTCTTCTAAAAGCTTAATGATTGTTAATTCTTTTCTTAAGATTACTGCCAGTGTTCCAGAAGAGGAATTTGCTTGCATATAATGGAATTGGCCAGCCAAGAATCACTGAGGTAACACACTTAAAAAGTTAGAATTAGACTGGGTTTTAATCATAACTTCAATACAGTAAGGAGGATATGATCTGGTACTGCAACAAGTAACAAAATTTACCATCACCTTCATTGTAGCCCTTCTTTAAAACTGTACCTTTAGTTAGCTTTCATGGCATCAACATTTCCCAGTTTCTTGCTGCTGGATTAAAGGCAAAACCAAAACCAGCAAGGTAGGCAATCACAGTTATGCTGTAGAGAACTCTTAGGATTCCACTGAAAGTAACTCTGAAAATAACTTTAAAAGAAAACAACAAACCACACACACATAAAAATAGCTCTCACACAAACAACCAAGTTTCATTTTTACTATACTTCTTTTAAACCATTAATGAGTCATCACTTAAATCACTAGCTATGTTTATAAAAAAAATTATCCACACAGTAAACTAGAATTCATAAAATGAAACTGTATACATTTCATATACCATCTTTTTTTTTCTCCCTTAAACTAATTAGAGACACAGGAATCTACTGATTTGCAGGAGGGGGTGTTCATATTTTTTTTATTTTTTTTTTTAAGATTAGCATTTTGAAGCGTATTTACCACAGAAGTTGTGTTTCACCTCATGGCAAAAGCTCAATGTCTCCTACTTACTTAGCCTACACAAAATTTTCCTCTTTACCAGAAGGGTTTTCCACCAAAAATGAGACCAAGAAAGATTGCGGTGTAGCTGAACAACGTAAAATGCAATTAGTGGTAAAGTTTTTGTAGGTTGTGTCATTTCATATTCTTTCCGTGCCTTCATGGGGTAGCTAAGGCTTCATTAGAACATACTCCAAGCAAAGACTAACTCCTGCAATCACTGCCCACTTTGATTAGTCTTAATCTTAGTGGAAGCACTGCAATTTTCACTGATTGCTTGTTTGAGGGACTCACGATTTGCGCAATGTTTATTTTGGGCCGTCACTGAGGGAGGGGTGTAGCCAAATGGGCAGTCTCCCAATCCAGATCACACAAAATCCAGCACTTGCACTCTAGGAACATCTCAGCCTCAGCCAAACCCAGGGAGCCTGCCTGGGTCGGCAAGGGCTGCGCTCGGCAAGACCCACCCAGAGGACTCCTGCAAGGTGGAAAGTGCATTTCCACACCCTGGCAAGCCCCACCAACTGAAGCACAGCCCAGAGAAAGCAGGAGAGGGTGGTGTGGGCAAACCTGGTTGTGAATGAAGTACCACAGGTTACAAAGTGAGGATGTCCCCCAAGTACTGTATGAAGCAGCTATGAAGAACTGTACAACACAAAGTGGACTCATGAACAAGAGGAAATAGTGCCCAACACACTTCAGGAATGTTTTTTCAACCTCTCCTAAACAAAAGGAGAAAATCCAAATGACAAATACCTTTACTTATGGAGGACTTCTATCCAAACACAAAATCCATATTTCAATAAATCAGTGGAATATGCAGGACACTTAAAGAGCAAGTGCCCTGCTCATTCCAACACCTCTGATGATCCCAAGACAGACTTTAATGTGGAGCACACCACTTCCAGTGCAAATGGTAGGCATCATGGTACCTGCTTCCAACAGAGTTCTGGCCCTGTGTGTTGTGTATTTTGGGTGGTAGCACATGTTCCATGCTCTCACATTACTCAGTGATCAGTTTGATGGAGTGGCTACTAGAAATAAGAAACAAATTTGACATTCACGTATAGTCCAAAGCTACTGTAAATATCTTACGCCACAAGAAAACAGGAAGGAAGAAGCTATGCCTTTTAGTTTCCCACATTTCTCTCTAATCTTCTGTTTTCTTGCTTCCTGGAATAAAGATCTTATTACTGATAGATTGTGAAAGGCTGGGCTGATTAACAAATTTGAGAGGTACACAACAGAGGAGACAACAACTACAATAGCATGGGACTGCAGGAAAGAGCAAAGACCATGTTAATGACCCCCTCATGACTGCAGCTGGAGTCAAGCAGCAGGATTTCCTTAGACAGCATTTCTACATCTGGATTGCTCTCCAAGGGAAAAGCAATGCTTCTGCAAGATATTCTGCCAGATAAAGCCACAAAAGCATGCAAGAGGCAATGATGGTACGAATTGAAATGCTAGTAAAAATCAAGAGGTCAATGCACCCTAGCACAATAGTTACCTCTGTTTCAGGTGACTATGAGACCTTGGCAAGGAAAAAACACAAGCATCACATAACAATGATCACCAGAAATTAGTTACTATCAGGCGATGGGTAGTTAATCAACACAAGCAGTAGGATGAAAAAAACAGTTTCATGAACTCAACAAGGAAAGGGAGACCTTAAAAAGTGTGAGCAAGCAAAGTGCTATTCAGACAGTTTTGAACAGAAAATCAGTCTGCTAAACTAAAAACTAGCACCTCTAGAACTTGGTTCCAGAAGTGGTTTGCAGAACAACATAATCCACAATCAGTATGAATCATTTGCTGTGCTGACAGTGTTTATTTTATATCTGTCTTTCCCAAATTCAACCACTATTCTCCTAAAACTCTCGCAGAGCGTGACTTGACAGCAATGGATAGGGAATTAGGAGGTCTGAACTTACTTATGGTCATTTCCCTCCTCCATATTGCATTTGGTAGTTTTTTGCATTCATAATGATCATGAACAATTGATGGAAGTTGAGTATTCTATAGGTTATAGCTTTATACACTAGACAGTCACAGCACAAAGTCTTACTTTAGGATCTGGTGTGCATCTGATACACATCCTGACACTTAATCAAAGGTGCAAAGATTACTGTTACAGATTACCACAGAATGTGAAGGCTTTAGATTAATACCTCCTGAGCTATCATAATATAAAACTTCTGGGCAGTTCTGGTTACAAAGAGTTTTGGTTTAGGTTTTTTTTAATTTAGAAAATTAATTCCAGTTTTCCTTAAAATTAAATAGAAGTGGAGATTTTAGACAGAATACATAAAAAGCATCCAGGAAGTTGCAAGTAGTGAACTAATCTATTAGTTCTAAAGTAATGTTTGCCACATCTCCCACCAGGTATTTCTTATGCCTACAAAACAACTATAGTGTTTCTACAATTTTAAGTAATTTTCTCACTAGAACAAGAAAAAACAATGGGGATCTGAAAACCTATTTATTTTGGTTAAACAAGTACTCACAATTATATAATTTCAACTACTTGTTCCTGATACTCCTCAAAAAGAATAGGTTTAAGATTTCCCACCCCTTCGCTTTGCCCATCTTCAAGCACTGCTAGAAGGCTAAACTATATCTCCGTATCATCCAAATTTTGGCTAACAAATGATTTGTGAAGAATGACATCATCAGCACCAGGACTACACAAAAACTTGAAAAAATCCACATGCAGAGATGCAGAACTCTTTAGCTGAATCTCAAAAGACCTTCTCCATCCCAATGTAACCAGGCACTGGTACCTGGCAGGGAGGATAAGACACCCTGTCCCCACCCCTGTCCTGATCTTTAGCTCACTTTTTGCTCAGCGAAAGAAGCCAAACTAGTGAAAAGCAAATACTTTGCAAGGAGGAAGATGGGGACTTAAAATGAAAGAATAATTCATGGACAACCACAAAAAACCACAGTGGGGTTTTCTTCAGGTAAGGTTATGAAAATGCTTATTAGAAGGTTGAAATACAAACAGAGAAAGGGTTGGGTCTGAGATTGTTGTTGGATTATTTGGGCTTTATTTAACTTTTCTTCTTTGCAGACAAAATTTGGGATTCAGCTCATGGTAAAATTTTCCTTTGCTGATTTATAGAAATACCCCCAAACTGTTCATCTGGCATCAGACTAACAGTCTGGGAAGATCTATTTAAAAGCATTTTTTAAAGTTTAAGTAACTGTGCATGAGATGTTAGAACTCAGCTAGAGACTTTAATTTTCAACCTTTTTATAATCTACATTTTTCTTTTGCCAAGTTTAAGATGTCAAAAAGAAAAGCAGAACTAATATTCAGTATCTATAATTAACTTCTTAGACACAAATTGAATGTGATGATATCAATGTCCTGAAACCTAGTATTCAAATGATCCCTCACTTGATTATGAATTTACCATTGCCTGAATGAGAGAAAACTCTTGGGAGAGGAAGTGTGTACCTTTATCTGCCCTAATTAGATGACAAAAGATAAACACACTTGAGAAGTATTTCTTTCTCCACATTAAAAAAAAAAAACATCTTCAAACTCTTAACTTTTACAACTAAAAAGCTTTTGCCTTGACAGTGGACCGAGCCAACACACTGCAGAAGTCAGTAGGGCTTTTTAGGGGCTTCCCCCTACACACAGATCTGGCAGAAAATGTCAGCAGTGCCCACTTATGCTTTAGACACTAGCTTTATCATTATTCACTGAAAATTTCCCATTGAGACTGAAGGCAACTTTTTCTCTTACTTGCAAAATAGAAATTTCTTCTGTCCCAAACCCGATCACATGAACTTTGTTAGATATGAAAAGGCAAGAGAGATCATATTTTCTACCACATACGGAGTAGAAAATAGTCAAAGTTCTGCTGGAACAGCTGTTGATCATTTCTGCTTGCACTCACTTCTGCTGAAACTAGAAATCTAAAGAGGAAAACTGTCAAATGCCACTGCACCATGAAGATTTTACACTCCACTAGCTACAGGGCAGTCTACACCCTTCTTACTCCTCAAATATGATTTTCTTTTTTTGAGTCAATACAGAAAACAGTGTATTTTACTTCTACTCCACCTTTCCATCCAACCTGCACCACCTGCTTCTCTGAAAGGGGCAAATTCTGCTGCAAGCCAGCACTCTGTGGTCTTTTCACTTACATATTTGACCCGGTGGTATTCATGTTAATTAGAAATATTTTTGAAGGCCTTAAAAATACATGCACAACACTGCAGAGTTCCATGCCTGTGATCACACTAGCAGGGCAGTGCATGTGGGCTGCAGGGGATGGGCTCCAGGAGCAGCAGCAGGGATCTCCAAGAGATACTCCTGTGCTCTACCACCAAAAACCTTCTGCTCCTCAGCCCAGCACAAACACCTCCTGCCTTGCAGCAGCTCCAAGCAGCCTGGCATCACCAGGAACAGATTTTCCATTGTGCCATCAGCCCAGCACAGGAAAGGTCATATGACCAAACAGACCTGATGAGTTCGCTCCTTGATCTCAGGGTCAGGAGGTCTCCCCTGCATTTGTGATGCTCCCATCACCTACTAAAACAGCTAGTCTCACTGCATCAAAAATGCAAGCCAAAGACAGCCTTGTCAGTTCTTTGCCAAGGAGAAAGAAATCTTCCTGTAGATACATGTAGGAGGCAATGCTTTTAATCCCACAAAGCTCAGAAGATAATACCATGCAGAAGAATTGGGAGCAATGGAGAGCAGTCATTGTAATCTAAGGGTACTGGAGGCTGAAACTCTAACATCCCTCACAATTGCACTCTCAATGACCCATTCCTTGCCTCACCTCTCTGAGGCTGCTGTTACTCCACTGTCTAAGTGGGGGAGAAATTAACAGCCACTTCACAATGGAACACAAGGGTGGCCACAAGACAGGCTGGTTATGGCAAATTAGTTAGAGCTGTTGACATGCACGGTCTCAGGAAATCAAGTATTCCTACTGCAAGAACAAAATAAGTTGTTCCTGTCTTTGCTGTGCAGACAGTAACTTTCCAAAAGGATGGAGGAGGTGATTGCCTGCAGACTTTAAACAGGAAGGCACAAAGGGCAGTTGCAAGCACATCAATGCTTCATACATCCCAGGGAAGCTGCAAGACCAGACTTTGACAAGCTGAAACAAAGCATTGCATAGCTTATATCTATTTTGGAAACAAACCCACACTTCCATGTTGGAGCAGGTTAAGATATTTCATTGGTTGAGTGAGGACACCTCTTTGAGAGCTCTCCTATTTGTTTTACAAAGACAGAAGTTACTTTTAGAACATATGGCCACACAAAAAAGTCACCAACGTGTATTTCTACAGGCACACATGTATTTCTACAGAGGCACTGCCAGACATTGGCTTAGACTAGAAGCTGTCATGTAGCAAAGTGGTGGAAGTCCTGGACACTTGTCTCTAACATTAGTTAGCAACACCTGATATTTTATTTCCTTGCAGCTGCTGAGCTGGCAAAAGTTTATGTTCTCTTCTGATATATTTCGTAGTCCTTCCACACTCCTCCTAGATCCCACAATGAATTTCACAGCCAGTGAGCTCAGATACCTGAAGGCTGGTTTTAGTGTGTATACTACATAGCTGAAAAGGCATAGCTAAAAGGTTTATACCCTTTATACAGCCATCTGCATATGCTAAAGGTGTTCAGAGTCCATCACAATTCACAGAAGACTGCACAGCTGGGAGAGTCCCAATCACTGATTTATCATGAATCCCCTCTGCACACTCCCACTGCAATCCCAAACACAAAGCCATGTTTTCAAGTATTCCCACCACTGTGCTGCTTCATCTACCTACCTGTTTGAAAAAAATGGGATGTCACCAGGAACAGATTACCTCCTGGGTATGAAACCCAAACCAGCTGATGGATTACATGCTAATTACTGAATATTAGCAAGAGGCTGAAATGACATGGCAACAAGCAAGTCTATAAGGTTGCAGTCACTATACTATTTAAGTCATCCCAGCTTGTGACAGCAACGTAAAACAGCAACCATTAGGGCTGCAATAACCAATACCCACAAATCATAGAGATAATGAGCTGATCCCAAGCTGCCTGTGAAAATGCTGCAGGTCCACATGAGTCCTGTACCCAAAAGGAAGAAACAAAATTCCTGTAGTTGGGATGTAATACACATCGCTTCTCTCTAAACTTGCATGGATGGTTCCTGTAAATTTCTATAGATTTGGACAGAAAAGCAGAGATATCAGAAAACAACATCCCAAGAAAAGGAAACAAGTCCCAAGAAGGTAGGATGCAAGTTTTTTGCCCAGACCAAAATTGTGCTGAATCTCCACAACAACACTAGGGCAGCAGATTGATAAATACACCCAAAAGAGCAATGGCTGCTATATGCAGTTGTGAAGGCTACAGGTTTAATTATAAATCCAGTGCAACAAAGGGCTGAGCAACACCTTCCTAGAAGCCACTGGTACATGATTATAACCCCTCCACTTCAAAGTATATAGTTGAGGTTGGCCTCCTAGCTGCTGCACACACTGGGTGACAATGAGTTCAGTAAAGAAGCTATGTGAGGAAGTGAAATTGTTGCATGAACAGCCATCTACTATTCACATAACAACAGCCTGATTTTATTACCAAGAACAACAAAAAAAAACCCCAGCATCCAATAAAAGGTGTTGATTTGGATTCATTTCTTACACATGCATTCAATCCCCTATTAGGTTTTATAACAAACCAGCTGTTTGCAAGGATAGTTTTAATCTGTCTTCCCTTCCCCCTGCAAGTTAATGGTGGGCTACAGTTTTCAGAGTGATTTCCTGTTTGCATTATATTCTAAAAATCCTGCTCATTTGCTTCACTAAAAGGCATGTGCTTGGAAGTGGTTTTGATGGCTTTTAGTCACATCCCCCCTTTTTGATTGCCACAACACTCAATGTCTGAAAATAAGGGAGCTATTTCAAGTTGCATTCCCTTCCCCTCCCTGCCCACATGTACTTGGCTACCAGTTTGGGACACAGGATCAGAGGGAGCTTCAGGCTTTATAATAACACAAAATTAACAGACCTTCACCTCTCTTCCCACTACTCAGCAGATTTGGCTCTGTTGGCGTTCACCTACATCTTAGAGAGCTCCTACCTATTCTTCATGTTCTCTTTGCAGGTTTTGAAGGCATCAGCCCAGTAGCCAGTACCCAAATCCCAGCAGCATGCATCTCCTTGAGTGAACATTAACTGCTGGATGAAATGGCATTGTGCAGCTACAGATTGTGTTGGTATCTGTTGCCTTCCATAAGACTGTGGCACTTACCCATGCCTGATACAACAGCTTCACTGCTTGTCTCTGTTGTATGGCTCCCTTTTTCTGCAGGAGATTCTGCAGCTGAGCTAATTTTCTTGCTTTATCCCCCTCATCCAAGATAACTTGAGATTTTTCCATAGCACTGGATGAAATCAAATAGGAGCTGCAAGAAGGGATGCAGATGGGGCCTCAGTCTTGAATGGTCAAGTTCAAGGCTACAACCAAAGCAGCTACTGTGGGAGGGAGCACAGAGGCAACCCAGCAGTGTACTAGTACAAGTAGCAACGCAGTAAGTTGGTGTCAGGAGCAGCCCCAGAGCAGACTTGTTCATTAGCCCAAGAGCCAGTTTGTACTTGGCTAGCAAACAAGACCAAAATCCCACACAACTGAGCACAACTGCGAGCGGAGATGTGCTGACTACCATTGCGTTATAGCATCAATAGGACTGGAACTAGCCAGATCCTTGGAAATAATCGCATTTTCTTTCCCTCACTCCACAAAAGAGTCAGTTGCATAAAGTTAGGTCAACATGTGGTACGCATATGATTCAAATGTAACATTTCCTGGCAACCAGCAGCATGCCCAGAGGAGGATCTGCACTACTGATAATGTTGATTTTTGCCATGGCTGTCACAAAAAAGAAAAGCCTGCTAACCTCTTGAGACATGAGAGGCAAGCCTCATTCCTCTTACTAGCTTTCCACAGGTTTTATTGCAGGTATTTTTTGGTTGGTTGGTTTGGGGATGGGGGATGTTGCTATTTAAAGGAGCAAAGCTAATACGTACACAGAAGTGTTTGACACAAACTATCCTCATAGAGTGAAACAGTCTAAAATTAATACTGTACAGATTTAGTTTCTCAATTCCAAATCAATAAAAATTTCCAAGAATGGACAAAGGTAATCAAAGAATGGGAAACAGCTTCCAATAACAGCTAAACCTCTTCAGCATGAAAAAGAAAGGGCTGAGGCATAAAGGTCATTAAAACCATAAGGAAAATAGAGAGGGAGAAAAGGTTAACAGAGCTATTTCTATTCACTCTTCCTTCCAATAGAGGAGCTGGGAGATAGGTGGAAGTTCAAAGCATGTGAAATGGGATGGTTCTTCCAGCAACATGCCCTAAAACCATGCCACTTCACTGCAGTGTATTGTGGATGTCAGGAGTTTGAATGCTTCAAGAATCTGTTTAACAGAAATTCTAGATTAATTTCCCAAATACAAACTCACTGGTTTTAGGTTTCAGGGCTGTAAAAACCCAAAAGCCAGTAGACTGCTCTGGTGAACTATCACTATATCCCTGCCCTTATTCCTGTACGCCTCCCAAAGCACAGAAAAGGCGTGTTACAGGACTGTACATTAACCTCTCCTCTGACCCTGTGTTGCTGATTTCATGTTCTTTATGCACAAACTGAGTAGAGTGGATTAAGAATCATTGAGGCCACTTCAAGTCAATATTTTTCTATTCCTTTGGCTACTGTGAACAAGAGTTCAAAATTTCTGGTACTATTGCCTGAGGAACAACTCTTACACATTTCTCCTTCAAATTATACAATAGGTACGTCTGAAGAAACAATCCCTGCTAGCGGCCTCTTCTTTCAAGGCAGGTAGCTGGAATTATTTCAGAACTTCCCTAAGAGAAGGACAGGAGTAACCATTTTCTTAATCATAGCCGTTTTGCAACATTTGAAGGGCATTTATGTTTATGGAAGCATGTAGCTTTACCAGCAGCCAACAGAAAAGGTATGGATATCTAATTTCTTCAGTTTCTGGGCTGCACTCTCAACATCTAATACCAGCCCTTCAGCAGAAGGCCCAAAACCAGTAGGAACTACTGGTTCCTTATTTGACTGAGAGAAACCTAAGTGAGATTTGGATATCGGGCAGCATGAACAATTAATTAGGAGACAGTAAATTTCCATGACAAATACAAAGAAAAACTACGTCAATAGCTTTGACAGGGATAAGTACATTTTTCTTATTAAAAAGTATATTACTTTGTGGATCAAAAACATACTTTGGGACTTCTGCTATGAGGTTGCCAGCTTCAGAACCTACAATTTTCACCAAGTAGCCCTTTAGCAGTTTGGAGTTTATGGTACTGGAGTATCAGTGGCAAACAAGACCGTGCATTTACATGTGAAATGAAGCTACTCCCAGCAGCTTGGTGGTGCTGCTTACTTGGTTTCTGGGCTGTGTCACTTAAGGGTGGTTTGAACAATGGTTTAACTTATCCAGCACTGGCATACTACCTCTAAGATGTATCTGCAGAGATGCAGCACCATTCCCAGGCAGGTTTCCCTGCTATATACACAGGTGACAGATGTGCAGAGGTTCCACATCCAGCCTAAGTCCCAGTAATGATGCTATACTGAATAACATTTGGGCTTAGAGGATGGTACCCTAACCTGGCCACTTTCTGCCTGGAGGGCAGAAACAAGTGTCTGTGACCTGGCAGCAAAGAGAGTCAACAACAACCTGTATTAACAGGAACACCCACAATGGACAGAGGAAAGTTAATGAATACTAAGTGAAAGGGGATAACCAATCACATGCAAATACTTCATCCAGTTTTGGGACCTCTGGTAAAAGATGCCATTTGAGACCCTGGAATGAATTCAGCAAAGGGCCACCAAGATGACTGGAGACTGGAACACCTCTCCAGTGAGGAAAACGGGCACATTGAACCCAAATAATGGACAGCTTTGGGGGGAGCATAGCAGCAGCCTGCCCCAGAGGTCACTGAGAAGATAGACCTGAGCTCTTCACAGAGCTGGAGGGTAGGAGAACAAGAGACCCCAGGCTTACGCTGACACAACAGATGTCCTCACCAGGTATAAGGAAAGCAATTCCAGCCAGTAGGATAACTAATCCTTAGAACAAACCTTAAGCAACATGGCTTGAGTTCAATACAGAGAGCTGATTTGAGCAGAAAGTTGGGCTGTAGACATCCTGAGACCCCTTCCAACCTGAATGGTTTTGTAATTTTCAGAACAAACATGTCACAATGCTGGATAAAGTGGTTGCATCATGATTAAAGTGACGACTTAAGTAGAAATTATAGCTAAGGAGTGCAACACCTTGACAAGTGAGTCCTTGAACAAAGGTCTTTACCAACACCTTTCTGGAACTGCATATAATAAATAGGAATTGGTGGCTGGTTTCCCAAAAAGTCTTGAACCAAGAAAATTTTGTATGTCTGTTAAGATTTCTCAGGTTTTGGAGTCACTGTTAGTGACAGGATAAAAAAGTAACTATTATTCTAGGCTTGTGAACAACACATTGTTTTAACAGTGCCAAGCAACCCTGTGGTGACAATGCCAAAATTCTTGCACACTAACAGCTGTTTTAGGTATTAGAACATTTCAGAAAAGTTTGGAGATTACAGGTTGTGATTTCCTTTATCACAGAAGACTAAAAACCAGTAATTAAAATTTCTTTTTCTCATCTCAGTCACAGGACAATGGAGCAAATTTGAATGGGGGTGTGTTTTTGGTCAAACAGTTGCACTGAAACATTTCTTCCTTTTTCTATACCCTTCACTTGGCTATTTCCACCATTGAATTCTGAAAGGGAAATAAGACAGGGCTATAAATTTAGTCTCAAAAGACAAATATTATGCTCATATTAGCTGGAATGGCCACATTTAACACTTAAAACTCACCAGTTTGCTGTGTTTTGACAATTAGAGTCCATCACAGTTAAAGGCAGCTTACACTCTAACACAGATATGTAGACAACTCACAATCACAAAGCTGCGTGGCTCAGACATGGCAACAGATTAAAAGTCTCAGGTCCAAACAGAAGCTTTTCTCCACTCCTTGTCCCCTCTACAGCATCTCACAAACTCTGCCCTGCAGTCACTGCAGCTTCCTACTCAGCACACTTAAGGTTATGGTCAAAAAGCTGAGACACCTCATGGCACAGTTTAAAACTTGCTCAGCCAAATTTCCTGCCTCTGCCATATGAGTCCTGCAGCTGCCTGAACACCCACCCAACACCACATGTCCTGCAGCACAGCCCAAAACCTTCTACTTCCTCTTCTTTTGGCCTTATTACCTGGGCCACCTGGAATAAGAAGAGCAACTTTCACACCTCTGAGCTATGTCAGTCAACCAGCTCAGATCCCATGAGTCTTGATTTCTCTGAAATAGGGTTTTAACACTTTCTAGCTCCTCTGGTTGGAAGACCACCTTCTGTATCTTCTAGGTGCTTAGTGCAACAGAGCCCTGACCTCACCTCTAATTTCCCTACTCATTACTTAAGCTACTACAAGTTTCCTAGAGAAACCTTTGTGTTAACTAATGCAAGATTTAAAACTTTTCTAAGCCTACAACTATAAGAGAAGAACAAAAAAATACCTTTATTTGGGACTTCTGGGGTATGAAGTGTTACAGAGGGGCAAGATGCTCTATAAAAGTATCACTATCAACCATTTTTAGTAGGAGTCTGATTTAAATGAAAAAATGTTGTAGCCCAAATCTCAAAGAAAATTAACTTTCCTCATTGGATTTTCCCCTTGTTTATAGTATTTGTATGACAATTATCAGCAGTGCTGTAACCAACACATTTGTACAAATAAGTCAATCTAAGTGAGAAATATGCTTATTGCATATTTATCCAAGGACCTTCACTCCCACACTGTATTTCAAACACCTGTGAGTGGTGTTGATTACCTCACATATACTTGTAAGTATCACCCCCTATAATTAAGCCAGGCAATTAAAATCCCAACCTAAGCCAGTATGTCATCTGAAGTGCAAAACCGGGTGGTCTGCCGTGGTCACTTTCAAACATCAGATTGCCTCACCTGCAGCTAAGCCCAGCCAGATAATGGGAAATATATGCAGATCATGAAAACCTGTTAATTCAGAGTGTGAGTCCCAGGTGAGATCACAAAGGAAAGATGATCACCCTCTTTTTTTTTTTTGTCAAAGAGAAGCACCCCCCCCCAGGAATAGATCTAAGCCCAGGAGGAAGCAGTGCCTTTCTGAGGTTCTGCATTGCCCCAGGAGCTACTCTGCCCTCCATCTTGTAGCTAGGAATCAAGTATTTGATCAAGATTCAAATTTTGTTCAATGTACATGATTCTTGATAAATCTCTCCAATTTCTCATTATAATAGAATTAATTGGGGGAAGGAAGGGAATCTCCTTTCCAAAGGCTTTTGACACTGCCCCCTACAACAAACTCATGAGGCAAACACTGACAACAGCAGGTGAGAAGCTGACCTTGGGATCCCTGTCAGGTAGCAGTCATTACCAACCTACTGTCAAACTAAAAGGCTCAATTTCACAGGGTTTGCAGGGACTACACCATCTAGTGTTATATCAGGTTCCTGCTCACTAAATCTGAAGATGGCACAAAGTTGAAATGGAGTGACAGTATACCTGGGGACAAGAGCTCAAAGCAATCCTAAATTACAGAAATTACTCTGAAGAAGCCTCATGGGACACTCCCAGGTAAGAGACTTCACAACAATAAATAGCCTAGAAATAAGAGTCTTGAGACGAGATTGAAAGAACTTAAACTCCATCCTTAACCCTCTCAAAGCATCATAGGTCTTCCAATATGTAAAAGAACTGCTGCAGAGAGCAGAATAACATGTTCTCCATTCACCTGCTGAGTAGGACAAGTAGTAATTGACAAGAAATACAGCTTGGTGCCTGATGTAGCACACTGTTTTCTGTTTCCTTCTCAAAGATCCCTACCAGAGATTCCTAGACTTAGCAGGCAGCAGCAGATTTGCACATGTGTTCTGACAAAGGCTTTACAGCTAAACATAATTTTTATAGCACTACATTAAGTTAGGATTCTTGGAGGAAGCTTGAGGTGAGAGATCATATTTCGATATATTTTATACATTTTTACTGTTGAGTCACCTTACTTCTAGAATTCTTGTACTTACAGCTCATCCCTGCATCTCCTCTTTACATCTTGGTTTTATGAAAAATATCTACTTTATATAATCATAACTTATTCTTAATTGCTATAGTTTCATTGGTTTTTCTTCCTAAAACCCACAAGATCCTTACCTGTCCTCTCCATACCCCTGGTATTCTAAAATAGGCTGCATCTTAAGCAGGTACCATTCATCAAGGTTAGTTTTTACATTGCATCTCTGAAAAAAAAAAAACAATCCATCCCACAGAGCTTAGCTGCTTTATTCAAAGCAGCGATACAAGCTACTACAGATCCTCAGGACAGTCACTCAGTGCACTATTAGACTTACAGACATTGGCCCAGAGAGAATCACTCTCTGTTCTTTTAATGATACTGAAAGTTGTCTTATAAAATATGCAGATAGTTTTGAGCTGTCCCCACCTTCCCTGCATTGTCAGAAATCTCAATGCAGAACCTGCACTCACTTTGCAGCTCTAGAAATCCTTTTCCATTACTACTTCTGCTTGGGGAATCTGAAACATTGCAGGTCTCAACAGAACTATGAGACTTCATTTTTCATTTCCATGAAAAAGTGAGGAAAAGCAAACCCTGTTTAGTAACATTCTTTTGCCTTCAGAAGAGCTAAATCAGACCTTCCTTCCCACACGTTTCTGTCCCCGAAAGCAACCTGCAAGTCTCACAGCAAAGCTAGGAATACACATTCACAGCATTTTTCTTGCTTTCTTTGCTCACTCAACAGGTTCACACTTCACAGGCTCGGCTTTTAGTCTACCTTTTTTGTTACCAAGTTCATCAACACTATCTGTTTATCTGCTCCATCCAAACCAATAAGGAAATAAGCCCACAGAAGATAAGTGGGAACTCTTCAACAGCTACCTTCCTGCTGAGCCAGCAAGTGCCATTTCTGGCACCATCTGTGTCCTGAAAGTCTGTTCTCTAGTGTTTGATTCACTGAACATGGAAAAAATATTTGGAAAGAAAAATCTCTTGAAGCACCTTTTATGCCCGTAGATGCTACTTTTAAAATGTTTTAAAAGAAAGAGATATAAAAGGGGTTGGCACTGCACAGTTCCTTCTCAGAGCTCTACTCAAGTCTCCATTGTGTTACACCAGAAACAAACTCCAGGTACTTCAATTTTAAATCACCATACCTAGATCTCCTTCCAGAGGGCCTACAATTTTGGCTTGCAAATACACCTCCAGTGCTGAATACTCACAAGCTGAGAGAGTACTTGCCATTAAAATTAGAAATCAAATCAGTGTGCTACAGACTGTGGTTCAGGAAAGAGTAAGAAGGGGTCTATTTACTTTTCTGCAGCAAGCAGAGAGCCAGGGTACTTGTTTCCAATGATTAAGAGGTGAGACTGATATATGTGGAGAATGGGAAACAAGGGTGTTCCAAACCCTCCACTAGTCACAATTCTTAGCATCAGTCTGGGCTTTGTATTTCAAGAGTGAGGACAGAAAAGGGGAAGAACACTACCACTATATATGACACTACTGCTACCCACACACTACCACTAAAAATGATGCACTGTTTGAGAGCTTGCTTCACAGAACAGATTTTGCAACGAGAAAATTATTTGTTTAAAAATCTGACCATGCACAAGCTCTCCAAACTACAAATCATGGATTATGGATACAATATATAGGCAAACTATGTGTAAGCAGCAGAAAAGGAAAATTATGCATTCAGAAGTCATGATGCTTCCATGGAACTGGTTTATGATCCAGAATCTTCTGAGACAGTCCAGTGAGGGTCGGGGCAAAATACAAATGCAGTCATAGATGAATAGAAAACACGATCCTGGCTAATCCTCTACCAGTCCAGACTCCAGCTGCAGTCTGAAGCAACTTCTGAATTTTCTTAGTCCATACAGAGATGCTGTCTTCCCTCCACCTCCAGTTTCTCCTAGCTGGGCAAGGAGCACAAGAGTACCCAACCCACGCATACAGAAACCTGCAGAACTTTGCCAAAAATCCTGTGAAGTTCAAATTAATTACCAGACAAGTTTTGTACAAACTTAACCTTGAATGCCTTGGAATAAATTAGAATTTTATCTTTTACAGCTGCACTTTTCAAGTGAGCTCTTCAGGATAGCAACCTTACGGGTTTTGTTTCAAAGTAGTAACTCAGCAGATTATAGCAGTTCATTATCTGCTTTTTTCTCCACCACTTAACTCTGAATATAGTCTAAAAGGGTTATCATACCTTTTCTGCTTATACCACGATGGTCTGATAAGTGCATAGTGAGGGCTTGCATAACAGAGGAAACAACTACAAGCCAAATTGCTATGGCTGGTTTTAAGAGTCAGTATTTTTATCAATAATGTCAGCCTGCATGGAGGAGAGCACTAGTTGGAATATTTTTGTCAAAAGGGGCAGCCAGAAAAGAAAATAGCTAATCTGAATTCCTGTACTTGGTTCCTGAAAAGTCTTGCTAATAAATTCCTATTACTCTGTGGCCATTTATATCCACTGTTTCTCAATCTATATGGAATAACTGTGGGCCAAGTGTCTTACCATGAGTTTTCAGGACATCCAGTTATGTCCAAGAGAAAGTCAAAATTTCCTTATCACTGAAGTTGAAGATTTTCTTTCTTCTCTTCTGCTAAAGGCACTAGATTTTACTAAATAGATATGCATATCTCTTAGAAAAACATGAGGGTACAGCAGTGGAACAGTTTCTAGGGTTTCACCAGAAACTGATTTACTCCAGCATGCCATGAATCTCAAAAGCCAGCTTCTACCTACATGGAGAACCAAGGGCCTATACCCACCATGGGGCACCTTCCTCAGGTGATGGATCTCAAAACATTCTCAATTCAAATTAACCTTCAATATTCCTTGAAAAATCTCTGGTTTTTTTCTGGTTTTGGAAACCAGGAGGCAAAACTCATCTGTGGTGCTCAGAAGTGGGAGCTACTACCAAACTCTGTTGCAGATGAGCTTCTTTTGAGAATGCTATAAATGCCTTCCTTATAAGGGGGCCCTGTGGGTGTTTTGTTGTAAGCCAAGGGCCATCTCTGTGCACAGAGATGCTCGCTGGGTCCCAGTCCCACGTGGCCCAAGGCATACAGGTACCACTGTGTGACACCCTGTCAACAAGAACAGCTGTGGAGCACTGAACTAGACAAGCACACTGACTTCTAGGGGCACTCCCGTGGGTTTTATAAAGAGCTTGTTTTTATAAAGAAAAAAAAATTAAAACAAGACAGTTACTACAGCTTTTGCAAAGAATGGCTCTCTAACCTTCCTAATAGTGGCTATACCAGAGGAAAAACAGTTCACAAGAACATTAATCTGCTGTTCTTTTCACATATCCTATGTCACAGTAAAAGGAAAGGTATTGCAGAGTACAAAGTGTGTTTTGTATTTCAATATGGAACATATATGAGGGCTGGTAGACTAACTAACCCAGAGACCTCTTTCATCAGTAGTTTTGGTCTGGTTTTAAGGATTTCACACCTATTAGAAGTCAGTCTTGATTCAAGCAATTAACAAAGGGGTGATGAGGCAAGCAAATTGGCACAGAGGGACTATAAGACACAATCTAAGTAAAATCACTCCAGCTGCTATATGTGCACACTCGCATACAATCCACTCAGAAAAGATTCTGCAAGAACTTTGCCTCAATATAAATACCTCTCTGAACATATACATTTCTATTCTCCCCACTATGAAAGATTTGTTTTAAGGGGGAATCATCAAAAACCTTCTTACAGAGTTCAAAGGAAGTTTTTTCAAGGATTTTAACACCAAAAAAAGATATCAGAACCCAAGGTAAACTGACTTGAGACAATTCCCTGATGAATTTAATCACCACTTGCTGTACTTTATCAGCACTGTTTTAAGGACATACAAAGCTTACCTGCTTAAGTGCAAAGGTGCCAGACCACCAGCATTTACAAAGAAAAACTTTAGGAAGTTAGTGGACAAACTGTGCTTGTACAAACCCTGTTATTGCAAGAGAATGCAAAAAAAAGTATTGTAGAAATTTTGGGGTCTCTAAATTCTGTGCTCAAAGGGTCAGGTCCATACTTGTAGCCAAGGCTGACATGATTTTAATAGGGACAATTTTAACTTCCTTGGGAACTTTAGGAAGACAAAGTGTTTTTAAAAAGATGGGTAGAGAAAACATCTGTCTGAGACCAGATGTCACCACAGAAACTGCAACAATGGAGAAGAGGGATCATTTAAAAGTCAGCAAGCAGATGGGAAACGGGATAGATACCTGTAATACACAAGCAGTATTAGCTACATGTGTAAGGAGTCATGAGCAGGTAGAAGCATTTTTAAGTAGTCTGCTCAACAGCACTTCTGTTAAACATCTGTTTATTCACATCTCTGAGTTCTGTGCCTCTGTTCTGATACTTACTATTCCTACACAAAATCCTCAGAGGAATTTTGTACCAAAAAATAAGTTAATCTCCAAATTAGTCAGCCTCAACCATTTCTATTACTATGCTTCCCAGAAGCTTGACATAAAAAAAGCAGTCATGAAATTGAAATAAGAGCTATCAAGTGGATACTGTTAAGCTGAGGGGTATGCAAGGCTTGGGAAGTGCAGGGGAAAAGCTCACATGGACAGCAGGCACCAGAAAGGCTGGAGCAATGAGAGGTGGTGTGATACCTTACAGAGACCCTGTGGTTGACAGCCTTGATTCAACAGACCAATGCCTCCATTTTCCTTCAAAGCTGGGAGGCAATCAGGCAGTGCAAACAAAGAAGTAGCTGCAGATGGAAAGTCAGATGAAGGCGACAGACCAAACCTGCTGGAGAACAGTGCTACCAGGGCTTTATCCCCAGACCCACCACCCTCTAAATTCCCTCAGGCAGGAGGATGACTTACCACTGATAACACATGAAAAAAACATTTTAAACATACACAAGGTAGAAAAAGCAGTAAAGAATACAGATCTATCTGTTCTCACAGTTGGCTATCTACTGCAAAAATTAAAACACTATTTGTGGAGTGTAAACAGCAAGTATGTATCACACTGGTGAGAGCCAATAATCAGAATATCGTGAATGAACAATTTGCCATAATGCCACCAATACAGAGGAGAAAGGAAAGCAAACAAGAGCCCCTAAAAAAAAAGCCCACACCCACAAAAGGGACCAGAATTAAATTTCTGCTTCAGTAAAGGTTCTTGACCAAGTATTTAAATAAGAACTTAATAAAGTTTGCTGAGCCCATACACCAAACACCAGCAAGGTCCAAAATGGATGAGCTTTCAGTCAAAGAGAGTAACTGCATCAGGAAGTCAGCATTCACCAAGGAATCCATTTCAACATTTTTTATGGTTAACTTGGAAAACAGAAATGAAGGCAGTTATCTGAATTGCTTAGAAGGCTCTATTGTTCCCTCTTCCAAAGGATTTTCCCCAGAACAGAATGGGTGGTGTGTGCAAAGCAAGTGAAAGGTGGGGGAAGGGGAAAAGTCCTGTGGATAAAGAGAGAAACAGAAACATAGTTTTTAAGCAAAGATACGATTTTTTTAAAGTAACTTCCTACCTCCCACTGCAAGTGAGGCGGGATATTCCTGATCTGAAGCTTCCGACTCCTGCAGATAAATTAAAGAAAATAGTTTTTAAAAAAAACCCAGAGAAAACATTATTGCAAGATAGACTATACATAGCAGTGTCATACATTTAAGCATCTGTCATACTAAAAGGGGCAAAACCAAATACAGAATTCAAAAAAAAAACCAACAGATCGCCGAGGGGGGAATGTCAGGTCAAAACCATTTCAAGTCCAAAGAACTGTTACAGAAATACTTGTTACACATTTGACAGCTGTTACATTTCATGAAGCCTCCACTTTTCTTGAAGAGTATTTCTATTTTAGATTTAAGGCCTCCAGTATCTAATTCTCTGTTATAAATGGGTGTGATAATCCCATGTATTTGTACTGGGCTCTCCTTTAAGAGTTTTTTTTGTTATTTTGTTTTTTTAAATTCACCAAGATGGTAAGTCAGGATGTTACATTCCTTCAAGGTACGGAATATAAATTTGAAAAAACACATTTTTTTAATATTAAGCTTTTCATTAATCTAATGATGGACTATTTTCTAATA
Source organism: Parus major (assembly GCF_001522545.3). Classification (NCBI taxonomy): domain Eukaryota; kingdom Metazoa; phylum Chordata; class Aves; order Passeriformes; family Paridae; genus Parus; species Parus major. Next base: position 31,660,110 of record NC_031769.1, read on the forward strand.
TTTACATGACTAACATTCTTCATTCCTTATTGAGAGGAGAGGGTAAGAATCAGTAAATTCATTGTATTTTCGCCCCAAATTTACATCAGTTTTCACTTATCTAGTAAACAAAACATTCACTTTGAAGTGCTACTGCAAAGCCTGGCAGTGTGCTGGCTGCCTTCACAGCCAAGTCCTTTGTCTCCTCCCTTCCCCCAAAGTGAGAGAACAAATAAATGCCAGAGATGCCACAAGCCCCTTGGGATTTACAAGAATGTGTAGATTAACACAATTTCGGCTAGGCTCAGGTATGTTGAGCTAGTAGGGTCAGCCTGACTATCCTGGAGAGCTCTGGGGAAGGGAGAGAGGACAAGAGAGCAGTCGAGACTTAAAAGGTCTCAACTGCATTTTGGTACACCAAAGCAGCTAAAGTGTCCTGTGTTCAAACACTTAGTTCTACCTCACACTTTAATTGCTCAATAATGGCCTCTGTCAGAAAAAAATGCTTAACATTTTAAGGACTTTTTATAACACTCAAATTTATACAAGCCAGTGAAGTCTTGAAGCAAAACATGTTTTAGAGATGTTCCTGTCTAGCAATAAAATCAAAAGCTTTCCTTTTCGCCCCCAAATCCTTTTAAAATACACTCCTTTCCCTAACACCACCACCTACCCAGGCCTGCAGTGGCTGTTTTACATCTTGAAATGCTCTTCCCAACAGGCTTTGTTCAGGGCAAAAGCACAGGTTACAGCACAAAGCCACCCGGCCAAAACTGCTCCTCATGTGGAGGTGTCACCCCCAACACCACGGCCACCATGAGATCAAGGAACAAAGGTGATTTGGTCAGAAAATAGAAACAGATTTTAGTTTTGTAGCATTTCTCAGCTGTTTTCACTCCCTCTCAAGCAAGTAGGAGCAGATTTCAACATTTGATCATATAAATAGGCAAGGAAGGGAGAACGAAAACCCAAACCACACACAACCCGGTTAAGGTTTCATTTTCAATAAAGTGGGGAAAGTCAGGAGCTGCTTCACTATAAAATAGGGAGGGCAGAAAATTTCCTTGAAGCAGGCAAAGTTTTCCTTAGACCGCCATCTCAGCTAGTAATCTAAGCTAGTAAAAGCTGCTGCAAAACAGTCGCCCTCAAGTAGTGATATACTGCTCTGAAACATCAAAATACTCTCACACAGCAACCTGAAACTTGGAAGTTGGGTCCTGAAGAAGAACATAAAAGGGGACGTTCATTCAATATTAAAAATACTGGGAAATTTTCATACAGCAAAGCCCCAAACCACAAAATTGGCAGCCAATACACTATTCAATGTGCTTCAAACCGTGTTGTGCCATTACTTGTAGAGTCAAATTAAACACTCACACTTGTAGATTCAAATTAAAATTCATGACTTCCATAGCAAGGAGTGCCATTCACAGAAAGATCCGAGCCCAGCAGCCCAGCCACCATACCAGCAGCAGGTCCCACCCCAAACCCAAGTTTGGCCACCAATGCTCACACTGAACAGGGTATATATCCACTGAGGAAAAGGGGAGACTGGGGGGAAGTCCTTTCCAGAAACACACAAGTTTCACAAAACTATAATCTCACGTTTCATTTCAGAAGGAAAACCTACAAATCTCTACTGCTCAGCACCTGAAGGATAGACCAAAAAAATTGCAATCTGTGCTTTTAATCATCTAATGCAGACGACTAGCACAAGGTTTGGCATTGGGGTTTTTTCCTTCCCCTTGTGAATACAAGGGTCTGAAAAAGTTTGATACAATTTAAAACTTTAGCCAGTCAACATTTGTAGCATGGAAATAACTTGAACATCCTGAAAAGGAGAAGGAAAAGAGATGGACAAGGAAGAAATGCCCCCTTAAAATTACTAGTTCCCCTGCCACACTCACAAACAGCAAAAGAAAATGTCAAGCTAAGTACAAAACAGGTACAGTCCTGTTGTGCACCTCAATTTATGGCAATAGTGAGACACCTATTGTACAAAACTGAAAGGTCACTTCAAAAGTACAAGAATAGCTATAAACACACCATTTAATTTAGAACTATTTGTACCTTCATCAATTTCTTGGCTGCAAGTAATTTTAACTTGTCGCCTAGTGCACAAGTTTGAAATCTGGTGTTTATTGATGCATGTGAAATTTTAATTTTTTTTTTCCATTATTTCTGTATCACAATTAGCCATAGGGAAAAAATATAACTGAATAAAGCTTTGCATGGCCAAGAGAGAAACCACACAGAACCAGCATAAGAGATCACGGACACATTTGAGATTTTGCCATTTCATTTGCTATTAGCCCCTGTCTAAGAAGTCCGAATATATTCCTTAAGAATGCCTAAAAGTACACAACACTTGTACCTCCTTTCCCCCTCAACCCACAGGAAGGATAGCCAGAAATGACCTAGTTGTTTCCGTGCCCACAGGAGCAGAAGGAGCAGCAAGCAGACAGAGAGCGACCATCTCCCACGTGCTGCCAGAACTTGCGGCTCCTGCTCCGAGAGCGCTCCTCCCGCTTTCTCCGGCTCCTTGGCAGCCCCGCGCAGCTTCTCGCTGCAAGGCAGGGATTTCGCAGGCACTCTCTGCCGCTTGCATGTGAGCAAGGCAGAAAAACAGCTCTCAGGCTCCTCGAGAAAAATCCTGAAACAAATGCAAACGTGTAGCAAAGGGTAAAGGACAAAGTCCTGACTGAATTTAACAGAGCAGCGGCAGCAGCTTCCACGAGGATGCGTTCTGACTTTAGCAAGCGCACAGGGTCAGAACTCCACGCAATCAGTGGAGAAAGGAAAAAGTATAGAGGATCTTCCTGGAAATACACTCCCATCTCAGGCAGTCAGCTCTTTCAGGATGCTTTCCATCTTTCTCATGACCCTGTTTTCTTCAGCAAAGTAGAAATATGCAAAGATTCTATAGCTTTTTTTATCCCAGGCAGCAAAACCCTACAGAGAGTTTTGCTATGTTCTGGTTTGAAATAATCTCAAGTTTTGTTACTTTTTGACTACTTGCACTCACACCAAGTGGGTAAAACAAGAAATAGTCTTTTCTCATCCCATGAAGGTATTTTATTACAGTAGTTTAATTTAATATTTAGCCCGCCTAGTCTTAAATCCTTAGTAAAACCCTGCCAGCACCTCTCATCAATGTGACTCACATAAGCCTTGCGTATGCACTTCTTCCAGTTTAAGCAGATTTCTTAATTACTTTCTCCCATTCTAAATAGTCACTGCAAATACATGTCAACTAAAAAAAATAGTCTGGCCAAATTAGGTTTGTGCTTTGTATCATACTAAGGTTTTGGAAAGCTACTTACGCTCACAGCATGTGAACAGGTATTCCCACTTGTTTCTCTCTCTCAAAGATACCCAATAAAAAGTGTTTTGGGTAAGAAGAAAAGAGACTTCTCTAGTTTCTGTACAAGGTTAGTCCATAAGCAATTGTTTGGCAATAATTTACTTTTCTTAAGAGGAATTGCACGCATTCTGGTTCTTCCTCTCAGGTGCTATCCAGGTAACAGGATTCAGTTACTTTCAGCCACTGCTGATGACCATATGCCAACATATTTATCCTGGGGATGTTGAGACCCAGAGCATTGTATCTGGGGGACATAAATATCTCTGCAACACTGAAAGCAAGTAAAACAAGCAGCCACCACTGTGCCCCTTCACCAGGCAAGCAGCATATTTGTGCTACATCTGTGTGCAGACACAGAAAGGGCAAAGTACCGTAAAGATGGATAATTTACTAAAAGCCATTTTAGTGATCTCTGAAGGGGTAATCTCTCTTACATCAATACACAAAACAAACATGCACAGGGACACCCAGTGCTCTCAACCCACAAGAGTCCTCCACACATATGAAACAATACTAAACATGTCTTAGGAAAAAGGTGGTGGGAAAAAGAAAATGCTGAAATTGTGTCTTTTCTTCTTAATTTCTTTGATGTATACCCTTCCGTTCTCTCTCTGCTCTCAATATATACACCAGATTTTTTTCCTTCAATGTATCAAGTTCCCCTTGATAAAGTTAAAAGGGCATCAAAATCGTCTATTTTTGCATTCCTGTATTAAGCATCACTATACACCTTCACTAAAACAATCTCACTCTATGCTTTGTATGACACTTAGCAAAGGCAAATCACATCAGATTGCATCTCCCCTTCGGGGAAAATAATTTGAAATAAGAGAATAAAAAATTATAAAGCAAAGAACAATAAAGTACCATGCTTTTTGCTCACAGTCCCAATTTTTTTTTTTGTATCTATCTCATAGATGTGTCGAAATTTTACTATTTCAGAGGGTAACAAATGCAAGCATCAACATGACTGCACTTCCACACAATTGTACCTACACTCTTACCAGACCCTTCTCACCATCCTCCCTCCCCCCACAGAGACATGTTGCTTCCTACTCCTTAATTCCCATTTCTCAACAATAACACCACTTAATAGTCTCTAATTTCAACAGCCATATGAACTACACACAACATTAATGCCTTAAACGCACAGAGCACAAATGTACTTCTTTTAAACAAGAGCCTATGGAAAGAGACTTAGACATGTTTGAAAGGAGATCAAGTGAACATCGACAATGTTAGTCCATTCAACTGTTTGAACTCAATACCTATGGGATAGAAAGCAAATGGTCTACCTTTTCCACTCTTAAGGACATGTGAAGAGCAAATGCTTGTTCTTTTCCTCTGTTCTAGGTCTGTAGTGCCATGCAGGTTACCTGGAAGAAGTCTTGGCACATCACACCACGGGAGCAGAGTATGCCAATACCCACCAGCAGCGAGTGCTGGTACCCCCAGCTCTGCCTCCCAGCTCCAACAGCTCCACGTGATGCCATGCAAACCCACTCACCAACACAACCATTTCTTTCCCTGAGCTCCAAAGAATGGCACAAAGACAAAAATTGTCAGTTCTCAGGCTTACATCACTGACAACCCAAACTGAACATAGACAGCTGGAGATGAAATGTTAAAAAAACACCACCCAGCAAAAAACCTTCTATGGAGTGTGGGTAATGCCATACGGTAAGAAATGAGTTCTGTATAAAAAGTCCTGACAGGAACAGGCATAGAAACAAAGTTAGCAACTCTTATAGCCAAATGGAAAACTGATGGTAATCAACTCAGTTTACAGGGGAAGGGAAAGAGGTGTCTTATTGTTTACTCTGCAGCCAGTAAAATAAAAACAGTCAAGGAAAACCCCACACAAAAGCTACCCCCACACAGAGTTCATTAGTTGCTCCCCCTCAGCAGGTTGTTTCAAGTAGCTGATGCTTGGGCACAACAGAGTGAATCAGTGTTTTTAATGCTCTTCTAGTGGGAAGAAAGGAAAAAGGCAGCCATGTTTACAGGACAAAATAAATGATCCTTAACTCTCAATTCAGATCAGTGTGGTTGGGGGAAAAAGCAGTAGTTTTCTAGTTACAGGGTGAGGGAGGGGGAATTGTCATTTTCTTCATGGTAAATGTAGGTAACGATACAGAGTGAGCCACTGGAGCGGCTTGTCCTGCAAGAGGTGCTGCAATCTGTGCCTGTCCCTGTCTTCACACTGAAATTTCATGGGCTTAAGCAATCTTTTCACTCTAAATTGTTCACATTTGATTCCTGAAAGCACCTCACAAACAGCAGTAAGTCCATTCAAATAGAGATTATTGAATGGACATTCTAAGCCATCTTTTTCTATAAAATTTTGGATGCTCCTACTCATGCAATTATCTAACTCCATGTGCTTTTTCCTAAAAAGTAGTTCTGATAAATGCAAAACCAAAGGGTCACATTTCCTACCTAAAATGAAGGAATTCTGAGTGTCTTTAAAAAATAAACTCAGCTTTAGTTAACTGACTAACAGAAGTGTTTATATCACTTATATTAAAAGGTATTTAATTTCTAGTATGTATTACAAGGCACGCTGATGACATCGTTACTACATTTTGTCAAATCAAGCCATTAGCTTGTGAAACAGCCAGTTCATCTTGAACTTACCTAGCAGAAGAAAGGAGAAGGGTTTCAAATACTGACCTTTTATTTCTACACACTGATCTGGTCAGCACAATACTTGAAGAGGAAATGTTATTGCTCCAATTTCAGACCCAATTCAGCAATTCAAGCAGACAAAACTTGGCTAAGCCACAGGCAAACTGCAGCAATACTTCTCTTTGTGTTAACTCATTTAATCCCAGACCCAGATTTAAAAGCAGTCTGTGCTACCACTCAGAAAAAGGATTTTCCATAAAATTTAGACAAAGAAAATTTTTTCTCAAAGCTCACGCAAGACATAATAGCTGGCTCCCAACTACACTTTTCCCCTTTCATCTTGCACATACAACCCAGCAAAGCAGCCGCTTTGGAGAGGTGCATTATCTCAGCATTCAGAATGAAAATATGACTCTTGGATTACCCCACAGATCCCTCTGTGCTGATGATCAGATTTCCTACACCGCCTGCGAAACATGGGGCTTGTTTACTACCCGAGCAGTCAGGGAGCCGCGCACGGGGCCAGCACAGCCGCGCAGCTCCGCACCCAAAGCCTCGCTCACACCGCACCACGCTCTCCTTGCAGGAGTAATTCCAGACCTCTGAAAGAATCCACAGCTCTGGGAACGGGCCCCGAGAGCTCAACAAGTACAGCCAGGAGATTGACATGGGCACATCCAGGTCACATCATGCAAAACAGGCAAACCAGCTCCAGTTCTTGTGTTTATGTGGATTATCTGGATGGTAGGTTCACACCTGTTATCATTTGCTTTAGGATTTTAGCCCAACAATTCTTCACATCATTAATTAGACTAAAAGCTTATATTCATTATTTGTGAATTCCCTTGAGTGGACCATAAAGGCATTTTAGAAAGAAAATTCCAAAGATTCTGCCACTGCCATATTAATGTTGAATTTCACATTAAAAAAAAACCAACAACTTTACTTTTTCAGGTGTTGTAAATAGAAAAGGCTGTTAAGATTTTTTTATTTTTTTAAATAAAGAATCAAACACTGCTATAAATCTAATGGGAAGTTTTACTGTCCTTTAGAAAATGGGCCTATCTTTGTGGCTTGTGACGTTTATGGTTGGGTTGGTTTTGTGTTTGGCTCCTCCCCCTCTTTTTAGGGTGGGGTGGGAGTGTATGTTGTTTTGTCTAAATGGCACATTTTCTCTTTCCCTTCTCCTCTGAGCAGTGGTCTCCATTCCTTAAACAACTGTACTATGGAGCTGCTTTTGCTGACTACACTTTGTCAAGTTATGGTCACTTGTCATTTATTATCTCACCACACAACTAACTTGCAACTAACTGGGAAGTGGATGAACATGAGAACAGTCATGAGGTGCATGAAAGATTGAAAACAAACACCTTTAAAAGGAAAAGGACTTCTAAGCATTCAAAAATATTTCCCTTACTTATTATCCTTAATAGGACACAGTGGTCAGCTTTTATCTTTCTTCTCCCCACCCCTCATTTTCTTCAGCCACCAAAATAGCCAAAGGCTTCTTCTCTCCCATCACCTGTTCTCCTAGTGCCCACAGGGCCCTGCTACTTGAAGCAGTCACTATTTCCATTACAAACTGGCTCTGAAAATCTACATCAGCTGTAAGAAGCAGCCCCAGACTGAAATTTGCATAGGGTTCCCCTGCAGTATGTGGCCATGTAAGGGGCTAGGAAGCAGTAGATTACAAAAAAAATAAAATTACTTTCTCTTTTTTTCCTCCACCCCCTTAATTTCCAGTGAATTCAGCTCCCTTTAAAGAGCCCAAGCAGCAAAAAAGGATAGTGAAGGATATTTCAGAATCATTTCTGAAGAAAAAAAAGAAGTAGCATGACTGCAATAATTAAAAAGCCAACAAAATACTTTGTTCTAGGCAGCTGCTGGATAAAACCTCACAGTGTTTTTATTTTGCACATCTTCCCTACTAGCATCTCTTACTCGGCAGGAGTTTGCAAACCAGTTAGAAATCCAATGGAAATAAGTGACACATAGCACGTACTATGCAAAATTTTGGCAACTTTTTTTTTTGGTATGGGAGGTATGGCACCAGATTAGATCTCATCTAACAATAACTCAGTGATTCACCCTTCTCAGACTGAAATATCCAAATAAAATTAGCAGCACTCGTAGACAAATTCAGTAGCCACCATGCTGCTGCGACCAACTGCTCAACCACGAGCCTGTGTGTGCAGAGCACATCGGAAATGCTTCCCAGATTCCTTACACCACAGCGATAGACAGGGAATCCAACCTATTTTGGTCTCTTTCAGGTCACACTTAAGTGAAACTACAGTTGTTCATTGTCAATTTGAGTTCACCATACTCTCCAGATTAAACAAATTCAGGTCTGGTTGGGGGGCGTGGGACTGGAGGGGAAACAGAATAGCAGGAGTTGCTCCTCCTATGCACTTATAACATTAAATTGCAAGACCTCTGTTACACAGTCTCAGGATTTGCTAGTTTTTTTTTATTTTTTCTTTTTGCTATCAAATATCAGATGTAAAACATTCAGGTTGAGAACAAGCTGCTTCAGAACTTAAACTGAGCGTGGCATTAGGGTAGTTCAGGGACTCATCCCCCTTCACCACCACGTCACTGTTTCACCCCACACGTGCAATTTTAAAAGAAAAGCCTGTTCCCTGCCTCTCTCAGGCTACTTTACAAAAACTGACACAAATTAATGTCCAATTCCTAAAAGGATCTCAGTAAATTAAGATTCCTGTGGGGTCTAGATAATGGAAACACAAACACTCATACTGCTGAGAACACCATCTAATTTCAAAAAGCTTATATGCTATAGCTAGAATAAGTGAAATATCTTCTTAGTCTGGTTTTAAGCGTGCATGTGAACTTCAGCTACCATACTGGCTCCCTGACATTTTCAAGTCTCTTCCACGATATAAAAGGATAGCAACAAGGGCAAACTATTTAATTTAGGCAACTGTATATATAAAAATACCTAAAAATACTAATAGTCCTAGTGCTTAAAAGACCAAAATAAACTAAAAGTAAAATTAAGAAATGCACAGAGCAAATCAATACTTCCAAATGTACAGCCACAGGTTTCAGGCTCTCTCCAGTGTTTAGAGCCACTCAAAGTATTTAGAGTGTGTGTGCACACATGGCTTTCACTCTGCATCCATACTGAGTGAAACTTCCATTTTTATTCCTGTTTTTCAGAAATACATATATTAATCAATTTTGCAGGACAACAGCTTACACTGACATGATAACTGAGCATTTGAAGTGCTCATCATCTGATGTTCCAGCAAAGCCCAGCAATGACCTGCAGCTAATTTGCTTACATGACAAAACACATTTTTTTAATTAAAAAAAAATTCTACCTTTCAATCTCAAGACAAATTAACAAAAAATTTAAAAGCAGTGGAAAGACAAATTGTTTGTCTTAAATCTTCTAGACCACACTAACAGGATAAAAGTAGAATACTCCACCAGCTTTACATCAGAAATGTAAAGTTTACTGTACATTTCCTATTATCTTTAAAATCCTTCTTCTTTCTCAATAGCATCAGCACAATAAACCTTATTAACACAAGTTTAAAACAGACTTTCAAAGTATAAATTGACGCGTGTTGTAGCCAAGACTGCACAGATACTAATTCTCACTTGGACGCTCTGGTCATTATTTCACTAGTACACTTTGTTGAACTAATGAAATACCAGCAAGAAGAGCACTCAAGTGCTGTCCCTTACTAATGGCAATTCCACGTGGCCTTAAACTGATTAAGTGACCTAAATCAGATGAGATATAACACCTTCACCAGAAGAGTGCTAGAATCCGTGGGGTTTGCACTATCACCACCAAACAGCTTCCTTTCCTTTCTCTTGCCCTGTCAAAACCCAAAAGACACCAAAAGTGACCAACTCTGCTGTTTAACTTATCATTTTTATGCTGAATGTCAATATAGGCAGAAATGTCTTTCTATAATGCCATTGCTTTTTCTATATTATTGTTACTTGCAAAGAGAAACAAGTTCGGTGTATGGTTTTCAAACATTTTAACTTTTTTAGTAATTATCTCTGAAGAATTCTCTTCCACAGATTCAATGTTATTCAATTACACAAATATTTTGTGGACAGAACAGGACCAAATTAAATTATTTCATAGCTGTACTTTCAGAAAAAATAACATGTTATCTAGAAGACCTGCACATTCTCCCCTCAAAAATATACCCCTGAAGTACACAATGTACCATCCTTCAGCTGGTACATAGAACTAAAGAGATACGCCTTGCACACATACACAATATTTTTTACATTAAAGTGGAAATCTAAAGACCAGTGACTGAAGAAAACTTAGCTTTTTAATTGACACGTTTTAAGAAGCTGAATTTATGCAGTGATAACCATGCAAATTTTTCTTTTTTTCCTTTTTTTAGCAATAAATTTTGCATGGGTAAGTATAGCTACCCTAGTAAATCCCCATGCACAGTAAATAATTTGTACTGCCATAGTTAAAGCATCAGATTGTGTGTAAAGAATCTTTTGCAAAATTTTATATTTACTTAATAGAAATGCTGTTAATTATATCTTGCATTAAACTTCATTTTTAAGAATTACCAAAACAATCTTCTGTGCTTTTGTCATAGCAGCTTTGATTAGTGCACACAGGCTTACATAGTATAATATATGAAAGCAATCCCTGAGCTTTCATACCAGGGCTTGATTAAAGCCTTAGAGTATCATTTCATTCTGTTCAACTGGAAAAGTCAACAACTAAAATTCAATTGTTCACTGACTTTAAATTATGCAACATTTTAATTCTACAATTTCTTACAAAGGGAAGTTATACTGAAAAATTGCTTGTATATAAGAGGTGCAAGTGTATTTTCTTTAGCAACCTTTTCAGTTAATATATAATTTCCCCCACATTAGTAATACTATTTAAAAATCTGCCCTGACTTTTGGGACTAGTATATAGAGCAATTACAGGATAAATACTATCACCTTTTAAATAATTTCATTATTTTTAATTTCTTTTTCACAGAAAACAGGATATAGCACAGGTTTTGAGGATGAATATCACAGACAGCACTGACTTTTTCACTGCCATTGTAGATTTGAATACACTACCTCGACCAGATAACCAAATATAGAGTTTACAATTCTTCACTGGAAAGTACACTCTGTATGTAGCATTTAACATGGACATTATTAGCTCACTTCACATTAAACTAAGCAAAATTGTAATTTTGGAATAGTGGCTTTTAAAGAAGAGAAGAGGCTTATACGATGCTATAGCTAACCAGTTAAATCATAAGTATAATTTATAAGATAATCATCATTAACATCAAGATTATTTGCATTTAGTAAGCTACAAGTTGCAGTTTTAAAACGACATGGCATTTTGCAGGGTATTTAAATCAAGATAATGAACAAAGTTCATATGAAAGACGATAATTTTGACCACATTTAATAAATTATTTAGCAGATAATTAGTTTGAATTTAGTTTGTATACAGATGTGCAAGCTTGTTATCACACTAAGGTAGTAATTACTATCTTATTTTTACAATCATATGGTACTGATTTATAAACAGAGATACCTAAATTAGGTGGTACTTGCCCCCACAAATAGATGGAGTTGCTTTTACCTGAGAGCACAGTTTAGTATCATTTAAATCTGCCTTTCAAAGCTTCTAAATTCAGCCATTCTATGTGCATATAGATATACCAAACAACTGAGGATTTAAGAACATTTTTAAGAGAACTGGAGAAAGTTAAAATAGCAAGTTTAAAAAAAAAAAAAAAAAGAAAACTTAAGGAGGGCTGTGGTGTTATAAGATATTTATCCACAGATACAAAGTCATCCTTCTTTGGGGGTTACTAACCACTTTTTGCTAACACTACTGCTTGTGGGTCTTCTTTACTCACCACCATCATCCCCCAAAGATCCAGTTTATTTCAAAAGATGCTGGCACCAGCTTCATTCCTAGTGCTGGACTGTGCAGTGAGACAAAACTACCAGAGTAACAACCAGAACTAAAAGCCCCAAAATAAAGCAATCTCTCCCTCTCCTCCTAAACCTCAAAGACAATCTCTAATACTTCACAACCACATACACATTATACACGGACAGCAAGGGAAGTTCACAGGGCTGAATGTTAGAGGGAAAAGAGGTCAGGACACCTCATCAGCACCCCCAAATCAGGTCAAGCTCTCCTCATCTTGCCCCAATCTCAACAGGTATGCAACACACCACAGCCACCTCCAGAAAATTATCACTGCTCAAATGCCATTTGTTCCCCTGGAATTTGCAGTCTTTCATCATAGTAAAACATGACTAAGTTTTAGACAGACATTTCCATGCTTTGCCCTTTTTTTCCCCCCCCTCCTTTTACTGCCCTTTTCTCCCAAAGGTACCACCCAAAATGATACATCTGGTGACACAAGTGAGAACTATGTCAAAGAGGAGATTACTGGAATACAAAATCACATGTGATTTCCACCAGCAGTCTCTAGCTTAAAAAGTTAAGATTAACTTCAACTTTCATTTGAAAAACCATTTTTTGAAGCGTTCCAGCACAAAACACAGCACGGCTATGCAGTGGGAGACTGACACAACCACATGTGTGGTGCTGGATCTGAACAGAAATCTCTGTTTCACCTTAAGATGCTGAACCTCATACTGGGTGAACTGTGTGGGTCAGGTAACGTGAGCCCAATGGCCAGGAAGAAAAGGAATATACATTAAGCTTATTATTTGCCACAGAGGCAGGCAAAATCCAACTGCGGCTCATGAATGCAATTCTGTGATTTTAGTGAAGCTAGTCAAGCACAAAGGTAGAGCAATCCTTATAGTTTCAAGACTTCAGTTAATGGCAAGTCTTCAAACTCTTTTTCCAAGATTACTTTCAAGAAAAAATGGATAGCTTCAACTATAAGTAGGTTAAGCACAATTCTGCTCATGCTTTGAGTTCAATTGAACAACTGCCATAAAGTCCAGTTGTACAAAGGGTGTGTACACCACTTTTATCTAAAGCCTACCATTCTACATTAAATGAAGAATTTGGGACATATTTACATGTCAACAATCACTTCTTGTTTAAGAGTAGCCAGTGCAGAAGAATGGGTAGAAATTACATTATTTATAAAAATTCTCTCTTAAGTACATGACAGGAAGAAAATGACAATTTCTAATTAGAGGTATATAATACACTCTAAATAAATACAATATATATTATATACTTTTATATATCATGTATATAATACTCTCTAAATAAATACAATAATACAGCAACCTGGAGCAAGGCATCAAATAGAACAGGAACTCACCATTTGCTATAAGGACTCAGATGACCACTGAGGAAAAAGTCTTAGCATTTAATAAAAAAAGGATCCCCTGCTTTTTAACTATTATAACAATGAGGGGTGTTTGGTTGCTTCAGAGGGTGGATTATTTATTCAAGTACTTTAGCAGAATAAGCATTCTGATACATCTTCAAATGAACTAGTATTAGCAGTGCAAGAACAATTTTACACTACTCCTACTGAGTTCCAGAATTAAACTCTGAAAAGAGGTTTAGTAATGAGTACACAGTATTTAAAAAAACAAAATAACACGGCAATAAGAGCTATCCATTCCTCATTTCTTTCTCATCCTATATTAAAAGTTTCTGTGCAGGTAGAAAATTCATATAGTCAGATAACAGGTATTGAGACACTGCAGCATTTCTCTCGGGTCAATAGCAGTGCCTCCTGATTAGCAATGGCAGTTTTTTACACTTTTGGTTAGCATAACACCAAGTTATGCTGCTGCCCACCACCACCTAGAACTCACTTAAATAATTGAGCTCCTATTAACACAAACCTCACGGTGTGAGAGCTCGTGCTGCTGATCAGCACCAGCACCCACTGCGATCGATACCGCTAACAGACACTTAGCATCGAATCCCTCTGTCTTGACCCTGGTGAATAGCTCCCTCTGTACACCAGAGCACTGGTTTTCCACAAAGAAAGATGTGGTTCATTCAGGAATCCTGTTGCCTTGGTAGGAAAGACCCTTGTGCTCTCTACAGCACAGCAGCACATAACTCTAACAAACCAGTAGCTCAGTGGTGAGGGGGGCTTGTACAAGCTGGTGCACAGTTTGCAACATCATTTAAAAAATTATTTCTTGATTAGAAGCAATAGTCCAAGATAGACAGCTTTTTCCCCCTAGCTGTTACCTGTGTAACTTTGCTACCAAACTTTCTCCAAAAAATAATTTAAAGCATGTATATCAGAATTCATATGAAAAAATTATATTAATTATGTTATAAATATAACCTCTTGTCATGGATTAAACTACTACCTAAATTCCTCTAGCATCCCACATATTATATCTTCTGAGCACTGTCCTAAAGAGACTCTTCTTTGAAATTTTTACTTTAGATGTAGGAGGAAAAATTTAACTATTCTTCCATACCAGGAAGCCACCATCACAAAGAATTTCCCCATTGCATACAAACCAAATAATCCACTCTATCACCGAAAAGAAATTTCTGGATTATCTGTTTTGTAACTGTTTAAAAAAAAACAAACTGTTTTGGAAAAAAAAAAAACAAAAAACCAAACAACTGGTGTCTTTTGCCTTTGCTAGATACATTTTCCCTATCAAAGCTAGAGACATATTGTCAATTCTGTTTCCAGGAATCTCCCCCGTGTGATTCCCTCTGATGGCAGGGGAGAAGGGGCAGAAAGAGTGCAGGACCAGGCCCTAGGATGAAAGTTGCATGGAGCACCTGCACAGCACAACCCACCCGAGGGAGGGATTCCCCCACCCCTCCCCTTTCTCATAGCCAGCCCTCCTGCCCTGATTATTCCTGGAAAATTAGAGCCCAACCTTGATCAATGCATGCTACATATTTAATGAATAATTCCAAATCCATGCCCAACAAGCTTTTTACTCCATCTCTGACTGCTCTTTAATATGAAATTTCAGGAAAATAAGTAACTGCAAACCCAGCTAATAACTTAAGCTTATTATTTCTTCCAACAGAAATTTTTGTTCACACACACTAGAGTTCCCTTTATTGGGAATTTTTATATCTGTGCTACAATTTTTAAGGCACCATTAAGATGAAGTGAACTCCATTTTTGAGGGAAAACATACAGAACCTGTACATTTAGCATTTAAAAATTAAAAACCAATTTACCAGAACAATAAAGCACTGCTATTTTCAAAGAGGAAAAATGTATTGGACACATGGTGTAGACTACATATTTTAAAATAACATTCCTCAAGTTCAGCTGAGCATGAAAGTTAATCTTTCAAAAGTGAACATTCAGCTCCAGTTGTGTTCAAGGGTATTGGTACTAGGGGGAAAAAAAAAAACCAAAAAAACCCTAAACAACCCCAAAAAAACCCAACCTTACTATTTTTATAAATTCTCCAGATATTTTTAGCTGGTCCCTTCTTAAACTGCAAATTACTTTATGGTAATACAATCTTTTAAAATGCATATGTGGATATATATATACACACACACAAGAGACACACATATACATACACATTCTCTTTGAAACTACTGATTGGTGAGAAATAATGCAGAGACTACAGTCACAAGATAATCAAGACACTAAAAAATTTAAAATGGAGTGAAGCCTTTTCCCAGCTGAAGATCTTCCATTTCAAGAGTTTAATTTCTGTACTTAGTCCCCATACCCAAGAAGAGTCAGATCCCTCTTTGACTCATTATCCATGCTCTTATCCGAATTTTAACCTGATAAAAAGCACAGAATACATCCTTTTGCATGTTAGCAGCAGTTTTCCATTCATTCAGGTCTGCAAAGGGCCAGTTTGAGTGGATGCTGGTTGCCCTGCACTATGAAGAAAGAGGCAGGCTATAGGGGAAGCACATGGCTGCTGAGGCTATGCTGAACAGGAGACCTTTTATACTGTAGGTTCCTCTTGTGCCAGCTGTCGCGATAATACAAGTCAGCAAAATAACAATTAACATTATCGTTTTTCATTCTGAAATGTCAATGTCCTTGCAGGAAAAAACAAATGGGAAACCACCTTTTTTGGCACCACTCTTTTACTGCTGTTACACATAGAGTATTTTAAAGTTTACTAGGGTCAATATTAGGGTGGTGCACTTCATTTGCTAAGTATCCCACAACATATATCAAGATTTTATTCTTTGTTAAATATTTGAAAACACTCACAAACCAATATCACAGATCTGGAAAGAAGCAAAACCAGGAGGTAATACAAAATTACAATTTTTTGATACTTACCACAAACACACAGGAGCTCTTGCTCCCACACAGAAATTTTTCAAACCAAATTACATATTCCAGTTGATGGCAAGGAAAAACTGTCACTGAAGTATCCAGATGGACAGACATGCCCAGAGAGGCTGGGTAGCACCAGTAAGCACTGGGCTAGCTGGTCTCCCCAGCATACTCCCAACACAGACACACGGAGAGATTTTGAATGGCGCATTCAAGATATTTTCGTCACTTGGACAGCAGAGGTAACACTCAGCAAAGATGCAGGGTGAAAAGACATTCAAGTGCCTACACTTCACATGCCCAGGGGAAAAAAAAATAAAGGAAAAAGTTTGGAAGCCTCAGACTACAACTATAAAATAATGTTTAATTATTTTGATTCCATCATGTTTCTAGACAAAATAGGGGAAAGTTATGGCTTTATCTTAGCTTTTCACAGTAATTAGCATATAACTTCACATAATTCTACATGCTGCATCATTAGAGATGAAGAAGGGACTGATGTGGAGACAGACCTTTTGCATGTGAAAATAAAAGTACATTGAAACAATGGTCTTGAAGCACTCTGGAGCTACATAAAGCACCTTGCTATTGCTAAATGTATCAAACCTAGTCAAACTTTCTAATCCATCCCTCTCTATGTACAAAACATGGAGTTGTCATCCATACTTGGATGACAGAGCATTCCATTTTTGTTCATGCTCTCCATCCATTTACTGGTTCTGACTAATCAAATTCCAATAAAAAATTTTAGTCTTAAATTACAAGAAAAAAGGTCTTACATCAATATTGTCCTGTGCCTATCTCACTGGACTCACACAAGGATGAAGTCACCAGAAGAAAGAGTGCCTTCAGCAGTGGTCCACGCCACTATGTGTATTTTACCAAAATCCCAGGGCAATAAAATACTGAAAGATAAGATGGCCCTAAGGAGAGGAACAGGCTTAAGGAGTAAAGAATCTTTTTTTGTGAGGTTCCCTGAAGGACTAACACTGTCCATGGCTAAGTATTAGGTGTGTTTTAATTCTGTTTGGGTCCCTCTCTCACAGACATTATGGAAAGCATCACATTTTCTGTTAGGTAGGTAAATCTCAGGCCATTTAAAAATTTTTCAGGTCAAAACTAAGCATTTCAAGTCCACCCAGTAGCTAGCCAGCAGCCATAAAAGGACTCCAGCACTGTAGAGTCCTATGCTCTGCACTTAAAAGAGCAACTGAAATGAACACAGCCCCATTTTACAAAAGTACCACCTTCAAGTTCTCAAAAATGTGGAAAATATTATTACCCTATGCTTGAAGGGAAAAAAAGGGAGAAATAAAAAAAAACCTTAAACATTTCCTGATCATATTTTTACTACCCTTGAATTACACTTCCAAAATATTAGTTTTTATTCCACCTCTTTAAAATTTACCGTATCTATGCACAATTTAAAGTCCACTACAAGTATATTTCTCAGGGTACCTTCTGTAAAGTTAGGAAAACGAGAACAGCACCAACCTTTCAAGACACACATTTACAGCTATGTTTCACGTGTTCCAGCTCATTTTTAAAAATTGCAGCAAGGAGGGATTTTTTTTTTTTTAATTAATGATGAAACAGTATGAGGAACTATAAAAATTAAATTTTCCACAACGTAAATTAGCATGGTTTGGGAAGATAATCTGGTTTTGTCATAACATCTCACTGTCTGTATAGGAATAGTTACAACTGGTGTTTCCACTCTAGTTGTAAAATTTCAAAGATTAAAACAAAAAAATCTTCTGTTCACATCTGCAAAAACAAATGTGGAAACAGAATAAAAACTTTAAATCACTATGTGAAGTTTTGGCCCTTCACTCTCAAAAACACTCCGAGTTTGCGCAGAGAGAACAGAAAAGAGAACAAATACAGCTAAGAAATGGCATCTTTTCTAACATGTCTTCTTGTAGCATATTTCTACCTAATTGATATTTACAGAAGCAAAACTAAAAATCAATGCAACTAATTTTTTTTTTTTTTTTGATAACTGTGACCATTGCAGCCACCATTCATACTTTAGCGTCACAAAACCATTTCCCACCGTCTTGGGCACACAGGACACAAACCCTCATTATACTGAAAATTAGCAACACAATCCAATTCCCATCTAATGGTCACCAGTGGAACACAGGTGGCTGCATGAGGAGTGCTTGGGGCCCGTTTTCCCTAAATCAACCTTCAGACACCTCAGCATCAGAGGTGAAGACCAGCTGCCAGGCTATTGCTCTCCCTTCAGAGCAGCATTACTTACAGGGTGCAGCTCTGCTACCCACTTCTCCTGCTCCCTTCCCAAAAAAAATTCCCCAGAAGGGACAGAGTGAATTTGTTTTCTCAACAAAGAGCCCTCGAGGTGGGGGGAAAAAAATAATTAACCTTCCAATTGGAAAAAACACCTTGTCGTTACCACAGCTGAGGTGTTTGTGAACATTTTAGGTACCTGAGGGCCCCAGGAGCAGGCAGAATGGATCAGGTCTGGGTGGGATGCCCACCTGGACATGGAAGGCAGGCCGGGAGGCTGCGCCAGGCACATCCCCAGGTGCCCAGAGTTAGCGCCTGCCCTCCCCCCTCGTTACGCACAAGTGACATCAGGGCCGTTTGAATAATCAGATTGCAACCTACATCGCCTTGTGAGATACCAGCTGCTCTTGGATTGCAGCGAGGTAGTACCCAAAGCCTCGCACCACAAGTTCCACGTACGCCATGGGCAGCCACCATCCTCCTCCCACTTTGTCAGGAGAAAATTCATCTAAGTAGTGGATGTGACTAACGGTGCCCTGCCTTCCCTCGCAGAGCGTGACTCGCAGTCAAAATCACTACAGTGCCTCCTCTAACTTTTGCATAAAGTGACCTAAACCCTGAAATATTGCAATAGCCTTCTTCCACACCAAGGGGTCTGAATGCAGAAATGCTGCATTCCTTTGGCATTCCCTTGAGATTTCAATAGTAAGTCAGGAATCTACTCCTGAGCTTATTAAATGCTTTGCACCTCCCCCAGAGTAATTCCCCACCCTTCCATCGAGAAAACCTTGACCAGGGCTCTTTTTTCAACCACAGCATATCTCCTTGTCTGTTTTTTAAATACTTCCAGGGAAGTGGCGGTGGGGGGCGGGGGGAAAGCCACACACAGGCTCTCCCCTTACTTCCTTCACAGCAGGTAGGGAGGCAATTTTGCAAACCTGGGTGTGGTGCCCACTTCAAATCAGAAGATCCAGCGAGGGCTGGAATGCAGTGACTACTGGGCCCAAGAATTTCGCCCTGAATAACAAGCCAGGCACTCTCCATGTCCTCTAGATTCAGCTCAACTTTATGGCAACCCTAGCTGACACCACCTCTTGACCTTCCTTTATGTGACAAGGATATGGATTATCAAACCCTTACCCTTTCCTCCTGTGCACCTCAGCTGTCTATGGAGAAAGATACCCACAAACTACCTTTGTGAGTGATAACGTATTCACTCTGGTTAAAAAAAAACAACAAAACAACCAAAAAAACAACAGAAACCCCCATAAAAATCATGTTTAAAGAGGCTGTGAGGAGGGTAGCCAGGAGTCTCCATGAAGCAGCCTCAAAGCAGCAGAGGTCAATACAATGTATTGAATAATTTTGTTGCACTACAAAACAACTTTTGCTCTTATGAAGTAATCATTTGACCAAACTATTAATTGTACACTCATGCTGAAAGACAGACTTGACGCATCCACTTTTTTCTTTTTTTTTTTCTTTTTTTTTTTAAATGGCGTCACTTCTCCAGCCGTATCTCGCCCGCTGGAGAGCACAGGGCTCTTTGGAAAGCGCTTCCCGGCCTTACAGCGTGCAAACACACTGGGTGGGCCTGGAGAGAAACAGCCCCCCCCGCCACACCCCAGCTCTCCTACACCTTTCCCTGGTGCAAAAAAGACACAAAGACTTCAAATAAGTTACTTTGAAAACACCTTAACCACTTTCAGCAACAATATTCAACATTTGAAAACTGTGCTTTTACATGTAACAACTCTAAATATGCGCCTAGTAAGCCATGCTTAGAAAAACAAGGGGAAAAAAAATCGCCAACTCTTTGACCCCTTCCCCCCACCTCCACCCCCTCCCAAAAAAAAATTAGACATCTATAAAAGGAACAAGAGAGTCACTATTACATATGGAGGCCACTGAATGAATTTTAAGTGGCTCTCTATATTAGATTTCGGGAGAGGGGGAGTGGAGACAAAGGGGAAGGAAGTACAGTCATGAGAAACACAATTTAATTTTCTGTTAAACAGTAGTATAAATCTGAACTATATCTAATGCATTCCAACATGATAATGCATGATGAAACAGTGTTTTAACAAATAAGGGCTTTGGGAGAAGCAATACGGGTACGCTGAAACAATTACATTTACAATTTTTTCAATATTCCTATATGCAGGCATTGCATGCCAAGAAAAGTGCTTTAAGTTCAGTGCAGAATTCTTTTCAACAAGTTACAGATAGATAAATGTTTCTGATAATTGCTAATTCACAAATATGACACGGTACCCACTACAAAGAATGGACTTTTACACCATTTCAGCTGGCAGCTGAAAGAACAGAAAAATACTTTAAAACACATTAAACAATGACTGAAGAGAAAAAAAAGTTAGGGAAGCACCAGTGATTATAAATTTACCTTTATAAGAGTGTAATGAATTCCTTTTCAAAAGCATAAATAGGATGCTCTTTGTGCAAACTTAAGACTAGTAACAGCAAATTTATTTACTAGACTAATAGGGAATCACCAATTTTTATATGTCCCATGGAATTTTCTTCTTAAATCTAAAAGTATATTCCATCTACAACAGTATTTTCCTATAGAAAATATAGGAAATATAGGCTACTGTAATTCAAAACTTTATGCATTGCATATTAAAGAAGAGCACATACACCATATTAATTTTCAATGAAAAGTACCAAATAAATATAAAGATTCACATGTAATGAATTTGTCCAGAGAGGGGATCCCCCTTCCCTTAACTAAAGCAAAAAACCTCCATACTTTCTCAAGTGAAGCTTTCTTCTAGCACTGAACGGATGATCAAACTTCTAATTCTCAAAACACCATGATACAATGCCCATCGAGACAGATAAACCATCTTTCCAATCAACTACCCTAAAAAGACTGTAATTTTAAAAATAATCCTGAAATAGTAGAAGCCCCTTGTAATAAAGTTTCACAGACAGACATACTTCCCAGATTGAATAATGGAGTGCAGGAACAAGCACGTGGAAAGTTTGATCTATTTTTTTTTTTTTTTTTTACTCTCTAGTGCATGCCAGGTTTTCTATCATATAAATATTTGTGAAAGAAGCAGACTGAATTGCTATAGGCAGCATAAAAATACTACTGCTTAATTCCAAATATTGCTTCTTTACATGAGGCCAAACAAAATTACTGCCTTGCAAAAATTAAGCGTATGTTTAGAAATTAAGGATCCATAAATCCTGTCCTTACTGGGAAGGAGTCCTTCTCCTGCTGCTTCTATAGACCAGCTCAAAATAGCGATGATAAAATCCTCTCAAATACAGATGAGACTTCTACTATGTGTCTGTAAAATGCTGCAGACTCCAACATGGCAGGATCAAAAAAATATATAACCACCAGTATATTTACAAGGTGCTTTTTGTTGCTGAAGCAGAGCTCACGTGCTTGCCCGTTATACAGTGCACAACACCACATTTCATTTCCTGCTAGCACACAGATTTTAACTCTTCTCACGGAACTTTAAATTTTAAAATCTACACAATCATTTGCCATCAGACCACAATAATTTGTTTCTCCCATAGAAAGGTGTCCTTTTTAAAAAAATATTAATTAAATACCAATTAATTGCTGCTGCCTGGCCAAGACACTATATTAGAAATACATGGGGTGATTGTAGAAAACCGCTCGGACTGCACTGAGTGCACGCCTGTGGGTTTAAGAAAGCGGTCCATTTATCTACAGGGAAGAGAAACACAAACCTAAGCATTTTTCAAATTGCTTCTCACTGGATAACTAAGGGCAAGGGGCGGTGCGGGGCAGCGGGGGG
>NC_031769.1:31682462-31687645 GCF_001522545.3 Parus major
ATAAAAATAAATTACCTTTGTCTTTTCGGGACCGAATGTTCAACTTCTATGAGTTTCCCATGCAGCTCCACTTTACCTGCCGAGATAAACAGAAAGGGGAAAATATTCGAGCGCGGCTGTGCGTCCCCGTCTCCAGGAGCGGGCTCGCAGGGGTGCGAAGCAGGAAACAGGAGCGCAACACGTTAGCCCATTCATCGGCAGCCGGGGCAGCGGCGGAGCGGGGCCGCGGCGCCCGGGAAGGCGGCACAGCCCGGCGCCCGGGGCCGCGCCGCTGCCGCGGGAGAGCCGCGCTGCCCTCGGCGGGGCCCCTTCCCCCGCCCCGCGCTGCAAACAGCCCGCGAAACGTCGTGTGCGGGAGCCGGGCTGGGCCCCGTCTCGGGGAGGGGGAGCGGGGGCTCCGCTACCCCCCGCGCCGCCAACTTGGGGCGATTTTCTGCGCGGAAGCGGGCGGGAAGGGAGCCGAAGCGAGGCGCGGAGCGCAGCCCGAGCCCATCTCCTCCGAGGCAGCCGCTCCCCGCAGACCTGAGCCCATCTCCTCCGAGGCAGCCTCTCCCGGCAGACCTCCGCAAAGCCGCTTCACGCAAAATTTTTTTTTTTTTTTTTAAGCACACAAAAACAGGATGTCGGGGCCGGGAGCCGGCGCTGCTGGAGGCGGTGATGGGTGCGTGAGAGCAGCGAAGAGAAACCGAAATAAATAGCAGGGCAGCGAGGGGCGGGGGGGGGCAGGCAGGGCTTCCCCCTCCCAAGTTTGGAACAATTCGGCGGCTCGCCCCCAGCCCCGCGGCCTAAGCCAAGCCGAAGGGAGCCTCAGCCCGCTCCGGGGGGGTCCAGCTGTGCTCGGGGTGGGTGTGTGCAGCCGCTGCCCCGCGCACGGCTCCGCGCCCGCAGCCCGCCTCCGCCTCACTGCACTCACCGCCCCCCCTCCCCCCCAATGCAGCGAGGGCCCCCGGCCGGGCAGGGCTGGCCGCGGGGCTTGGAAAAACATGGGAACCGCCGCGCCGCGGGTCCCTGGGCCCAGGCTCCCGCCCCTCCCCGGCCACTCCCGGGGGGCCGCCGCCGCCGCGTAAGCCCCGCGCAAAGGCTCCACGGCAAGGCCGGGCGGCTCCGGCCGCGCTCGGAAAACAACAGTTCCCACCTCACCTGGGGGCGGAGGGAACGGGGACCCCCCCGGCCCCCCTCAGGGCAGCGGCGCGGCCCAGGCCGGCGCTGCAGCCGCTCCGCGGCCGCGGAACAGAGCGAGCGGCGGGAGCCGTCGGGGCTGCGGGGGGAGGGCGGGGGTGGTGGAAGGGGCCGCTCACCTGAAAGTGCCTCGATGGCCTTCATGGCCCAGCTCTCGTCGGGGCAGTCCACGAAGGCGTACCCCGTCTTCACCAGGAACTGGCCCGAGAAGGGTATCTTGGAGTCCTTAAAGAGACTTTCCAGGTCGAGAGGGCTGACGTTCTCGCCGAGGTTGCCGATGTAGAGCTTGTTCATCTTCCTGGCGGCTCGGGGAGGCGCGCACCGCGGGCTGCAACCCTCGTCTTGCGAGAGGAGGTGGGGAGGAAGGGGGAAATAAAACAAAATGCGATGGAGGAAGGAGAGAGCGAGAGAGAGAGAGAGGACAGGGAGAGGGAAAAAAAAAAAATCAGATCTGCAGCTTGTGTCCCTCCCTCTCTCTCTCTCTCAAGGGGTAAAAAAAAGGGGAAAAAAAAAAAAAAAAAAAAGAAGAAAGAATGGCCAAACGGGAGCCCTAAGTGCCTGCCGTGCTACCCGGGCGCATGGGGGGCACGGGGGAAACACCCAGCGCCGGGGCCGCGGATGGCGCGCTGAGAAGAGGAAAAGGAGGAGGGGAGGGGAAAAAAAAAAACTACTTTTTTTGTCTTGCCCCCAAGCCCCTTTGGCAGCAGCAGGCGGACTATGAAAATGTCACACTACGTGCATGCAGGCGCCGCCTCTCCGTATTAAAAAAAAAAAAAAAAAAAAAAAAAAAGAGAGAGAGGGGAGGGGGGAGGGAAGGACGGAGAGAGAGAGAAAAAAAAATTACTTGAATATTCCGGCTTTTTGAATGAGCCACGTGTTCAAACTACAAATCAACTTCTCACGTGAGGAATCCCAGCTCTTCAATTAGCGAGTGGATGGGGCGCACACACACTCACGGAGGAGGAGGAGGAGGATGGCTGGGGTGAAGGACGGGGAGAGGGGTGGGGGGAGGCTGGACAGGACAGGACAAGTTTAGAGAGGGCCGGAGGGCGGGGGAAATGGAAACCGGAGTTGGGTGGGCTCCGGTCTGCGCCGCCTCTGCCCTTCCGCCGGGGGAGTCCGCTCTGCGCGCCCCCTCCGCCCAAAAACGGCTGGGCGGCCGCACCTCCCCCCGTGTGAGCGGGGTGTGATCCCGGGGAGGGAGGGGAAAAGGCACCGCAATGCCCGCCCCCCCGCCCCGCTCCTCCCCCGCCGTGCCAGGCGGTGGGGATTATTCATCGGGGTCGTGCCTGGGCGATCCCGCTCCCCGGCAGAATGGGTTGGGGGGAGGAGGAAAAGGGAGAGGAAAAAGAGGGGGTGCGATGGCGGGGGGAGGCGGCCGGGGAGAGAGCGGGATCTGCTCCCGCGCAGCGCCGCCGCGGCTGCGTGCTGGGGGGCTGCGGGGCGGGGGCGGGGGGTCCCTCTAGCCCCGGAGGAGCCCCATATGGTAATGATCCCGCATTACTCGCGGTGCCCCTTGCGCTGAGTCTTACGGAAAGGAGAAAGAGGGGGAGAGGGAAAAGAAGAAAAAAAAAAAGACAAAGGGGTGGAGGAGAGTTGGGGGATGATGAAGAAGAGAGTCCTGGGGCGAGGGAGCTGCCCGGCCCGGGGAGGGGCGGGGGGCCGCGTTCCCTGCCCATCTGGGCAATGGTGGACGGCGTGGGGGGAAACGCGAAGGCACCGTTGCCCTCGGCTGGTAACGGCACACAAAGGGATTTGGCGACCCCCCTCTTTTCCTCCCCCCCTCCCCCTGCCCGGTCTAAGGAACCATTCATAATTCTCCACATTCGTACAGATACAATGGTGGGCTTGTGGGGGAGGGGTTTGGGGGTGTGGAGCCTTTCCAGTGCAAACAAAACGTTGCCTGAAGATGAAGAAAGGATACGGAAATGAAAGCCAGCACTGTGTTTAATATAGCGATCTAGTAGGTTTTGTTTAATAATTCAACGCACTTTAGCCGAAGGTTTCATTTATTCCGTGGTAGGCTTCTTGTGGTACGTTTTAATAGGTATACCCATGGAAAATGGTTAAATACTTTTATTAGTGAGCAGTGACTGGATTTCCACATGTCCTGTAGTATGTCTGGAAATCTGTAGTAAAGAGGAACGCTTCCTAGCTTTGTGCCTAACTTCTAATAAGTGTACGATTAAAGAGGGGTGGTTTAAATCTCCTTGGAAGCCGTGCTGGGGTCAGGCTTTTGTTACGCACGCTGCGGCCGCCGCAGCTCGGCGATGGTGGTGGTGGTACCCAGCGCTCAGGGGGTGAGTCAGCCGCTGAAGATTTCTCTTGTGCTGGTATGATGATGCAAGGAGACATGGCTCACCATGAGGCTGGAGCCCCAGACCATTGTGAAATTGTCAGGGGCTGGGGGAATGCTGCAGCAAGTTGGAAACACGGCCCTTTTGTTGTGTGCATCCAAGCGGTTGGCTGACCAAAACCCTAATATTTGTGATTTCAACCCATTGTTTAATCTCAGGGTTATTTTAATGAACTTTTAATTGTCAGGTTGTGATTGAGGAAATCGAGTGTTTTGTATTTCACTAATCAGAATTTAATCACAACTTCCATTTTGTAGAAAATTAGCAAATAATTAACTTGGGGATAGAGGGATTTTTTTTTTTTTTCCTAGAGATTTAACCTGTTTGTGACTTTTTGTTGTTGAATGTGGAATTCTTTCCTAAATGAATTTGTATTTCATAACCTCACTCTATATAGTCTGTTTAAAATAAATACTTGCTTATCTAAGTTAAAAACAGCCCCCTCCAAACAGCTGAATTCTTAGTTAAACTTGTGAAAGGAATTAGTCACCGTTCCTGCAGATTAATTGCATTCTTCATAAATTTGATTTGTACTGCATCTATAAGGCAGTCTGCATGTGCTCATTTCTACATGGTTGGTCTATAGCATTATCTGGTATTTCCTCTTAAATTGCTAAACAGGGTGCACGTACTCCATTTAATATTCTAGTCTGAAAAATCTGTTTTGTTAGAAGATTTCTTTAAGAAGTGAAGATTGAATGTTCATAACACTATGGATCAGTTGTCCAACAACATCATAAACCGCTTCGTAATCAAGTGGTTGCGGGGGGGGAACCCTTACTTATTAGCAAGCCCCCCCCCCCTTTTTTTTCTACTCTGAAACCTCTTGCTAATAAGCTGAAATATTTTCTGTAAATCTAAATAATGTATAGCTTTGTTTGTTAAGAAGTGTGGGTTGCTTAGTGGTTTCAAGAGTAATTCCAAACCTTGAATGCCAAAAAAGGCAATTCAACAACAAAAATTGGTTCATGTTGCCTGACAAATCTCCACTTTCCTGCACAGATGAATATAGTTCAGACCAGTTGGGCACTCCCAAATGTTAATGTTACAGGGAATATGGCTTTAAAATTTGAGATGTAATTTATTTTGGCAGCCACAAATCAAATGCGTGAGCACACAACAGAGCATTCCCACATATTAATGTATTTTTTGACTTAACCTCTGTAAGAAAAAGCATTATTAAAAAATTTAAATTTTTTTCTGTATTTCATTTGTTTGTGTTTATTGTCCACAGAAGCCAAGAAGAAGTTGAAATACTTACATAAATATTGCACACAAGGAAGCACAGCCAATCTTTAATTAGCAAGGGCTTTTACGACATTCTGCCGTTTAGAATTAAAACTCAACCATGTGCTTCTCCCCACCTCCGGGTGAGACTCCAAGAGCCTCCGCCGTGTCCGTCCCCCCCTCTCGCACGGCCAGGGGCGGGCAGGGCGCTCCCTCTCTGCCCCCTCCCGAGGCCCGAAGCCCCCCCGCTCCGCTGGGCTCGCCGCACAGTGGGTGGGTAGCACGTCGGACCGCCCGCAGCCCCAATATCTCCCATTAAATTTCTTTCTTTTGGGCTCGGTTGGGTTTTGGTTTTGTGGGGGTTTTTGGACTACAGCGGCCCACGGAAGGCTTCCCGCGTGGGCTGGCGGCTGAGGCGCG
>NC_031769.1:31688535-31895416 GCF_001522545.3 Parus major
GGGCCTCTCCGAGCGGCGCTCCCGGGGGTCCCGCCGCCCTTCCCGCGGCGCTCACCGCCAGCCCGCCCGGGCAGCTCGGGGAGGCGGCGACGGCTCGGTGCCGGCGGCTGGTTCCGCTGCCGGAGCTGAGAGCGGTTCGGTTCGGCTCGGCTCACCCGACACCGGGGAGGCTGCCGGGCGGCCCGGGGCGCGGCGCAGCGCCTGCGGGAGCACCGGGCTCTGCCCCGCTCCGCTCCGGCTTGGAAGTTTTGGTCATAAAATGCTACAAAACGCCATGAATCGGCAACGGAGAGCGCGGCTGTGCCGGCGTGGAATGAAACAAATAAACCGCACGATGCATCGGAAGTTTTAGAGCTTGAGATAATACAATGTAGCCAGCTCTGTTCGAGTTTCTTTCCAATAAAAAAGAATTACAAAGAGGTTAGCTGTCTGTGCTCTTTTGCTGACCGGAAAATTGCAGGAGTTCTTGATTTTGTAAAGCAATGTAATCACGGTGTTACTGCATTAAAATAATA
The DNA here is from genome assembly GCF_001522545.3 of Parus major. Taxonomy (NCBI): domain Eukaryota; kingdom Metazoa; phylum Chordata; class Aves; order Passeriformes; family Paridae; genus Parus; species Parus major. The sequence goes on from NC_031769.1 coordinate 31,689,051, forward strand.
CAAACAATTTCTAAATAAGTAGTCCGGTATATGAAAGGTGGTGGCTGTGGCTTAGAACGAATCTCTACATGCTGATTTCAAAGTAAGTATTTTTTTTTTCCCATTTTGTCCAGGGATCTCTTTATTCAAGTACTGAATACTCGGTGTATCTTGTTTTCATCTTTCAAACATTTGCAAACGGATCTTGCAAAAAAAAAAAAAAATCAAAATCTGATCACCTACATTTTAATTACATTAAAATAATTAAGTCTTTTTATATATATATATATATACATATATATGTATATATAGATATACTTCTCATCAGTGTTCACTTCACTTGGCACAGCTGGATTTAAAATGGGACTTTCAAAGAAGAGCTTAACTATATTTCAGGTCAATATCTGAAATCTGAGATCTTTGCAATTGTGTTGGAAAGAGCATGTAGAAAAAATATAAATATATCATATATATTGCAGCCAGACAAAATCAGAACTTTATTTGATCAAGTGACAGGAATAATTGCCAATATGGCTTCCTCTAGCTAAAGAAAATTTTGTGGGGCTTTTACAAGGAGTGAAGAACTGAAAATGAAGGCATTATTTAAGAAGTAAAAGTGTTTCTCACTAGTTAAGTGTGTTTTAACTTGTTTCAGATGGGGTTTTGTTCTGGTTTTGTTTTCTTACAATTTGAAGAAATCAGAATATATTTCTTGTTTGCTCCTCCTTTCATCAAGGAGATCTTTTGCCAAGAAGAAAAAAATATCAAGTAAGGGAGTAAAATGGGGCAGCAACCCAAGCATGAAATCCCTTTGGCGAGAACAATGAGACCCTCCTCTCCAGAATCAGTTTTGCCTTACTGGTATGATAACGGTGTTTTCAGCTAACATTATCGTAGATCTATTGTGAATTCAGCCCCAGGACCTTCTCTATCTTAAAATTATAGAGAAGGAGTGTTAAAATTGCTTTTTAATACCTGGTATTGGTTAGATTTTGATGCCCAGATTTCCTTCCCAGTAGCCATTATTTATTAATAAGGATATATCCCCTCCCTTTCTCTAAAAAATGCTAGTGTAATGTTGGCCTTTGAAGACGCTCTGCAACAATTTGGTTTTAATATTTTTAAAAATCTTAATTTGGATACAAAATAGTTATTTTGTTATGTTTAGGCAAAATTTAAGATGGTAGCTGCTGAAGTTTCATACTTTAATTTTTTGTTTTGTTTTAATTTGTTTGGATAACTTAAAATACATTTATTCCGTTGCTGGATCCAGTTCAGGCAATCATTTGGTCTTTTACAAATTTCATCAGGAATAAGCATTCCAATTTCAATGTAACATTCATGAAAAGAGCTGTTTAAATTGGCCATTAATATGTATATCCTTTGAAGAATGTGGTCATGAATGTTTGTATTTAAAGTGTGTTTTCCCACTACAAAATATGTTCTGTCATTTGCTATGTATTATTTTTCTCAAGATCAGAAACCATCTTAATGTTAATTTTAGTCATGTTTTTGTTTCTGGTCTGTTTCTTAAGAAGACTGAATAGTTGATTCTTTGAATTATAGATTATATGCGATTTAAAACTACCTGTGAAGCTGAAGGCTGAGCTTGTGGGATTGTTGGCCCCTCCTGCAGACATTAGTGTTTATATATGAATAATTTCGTTAAGTCATTTCAGTTATTGTTCATCTGGTTTAAAATAAATTAGGTTCAGTCTTTTGTGCTTCTCATGAAAGCTATACCATATAACTATTTGCTTTGCAATGGATTACCTTAGTATATTGTACATGGTTTTGGTATTAAATGCTAGGGAACTCTGATTGCAAGAGATCTGTTTGGGTAGGTATTGTCAGTATAAAATGGCTGGCACAATCTTTTTACATAAGGAAATCTCCATATTTTTCCCCCCCCCAAGTTATGGTTTTCTGACATTTAAATAGTCAATGAAGCTTGACTCTATTATTTCTAAAACATTTTGTGCAGAGTCTAGTTATTTTCCAGAGAAGGGGAAGTAACTAAAAGTTCTACAAAAATAAGTATTTAAGTAGTAGAAGAGAGACCTGTGAAACAAAAATTCCCTGCAACTTCATAAAGCAAAACCTGTGAAAATAAATAGAAGCCTTCGTCTGATGAAATTAAAGCGCATACATGTAGCATTAGTTTCATGCTAATTAATTCCTGTTTTAAAGCTCAATTTACATCTCAATTGAGCAATCCTTGATACAACTGGAGGCACACAAACATATCTTAGACTAAGTAGTTGTTTCTACAAATTTCTAGAAGAAAAACTTGAATCTGAAATGTTTTTGGTTTCTTTAAAGTTTTGCAACAGTAAACAGTTTATCTGAGCTTTTAAATGCTCTTAAAATACTACTCAAACCAAAGTTAGAAAATCAAGTAGGAAAACATGAAACAAGTGATATATTTAGGTAAACCTAAGCCTGCAAGGCTAGTTTGAGGCTATTTTTTGCAAGCCTGTTTTGAGTCCATTGTTTGAACGTATAGTCATGCTGTAGGAGTGGGGCTGAGCTCACAGAATGCACACTAACAAAGTACCGTAATGGGGTCACAGAGGCCAGAGAAAAAATTCAGCTTTCTTGCATCAGACCTGTGATAAAGCCCCAGCCTGTATGTAAACAGAGAAACATTCTCACAGGCAACAGCTAGAGGCAAAGCTAATACCTGCCTTCTTTGCCTTAAGTTAACAATGTAAAAAAAAATATAGTCAAAGCTGCATTACCAAAGAAACGCCAAAATGTGTTTCTTTTCTTTCTTTGGGTGAAAAAAAAAAAAAAATGTCAATTGCATGCTTCAATCTACTTTCTTACACTGAATGATGGCTGCAGAAAAATTCCAAAGTGTTTGTGCCCCTTTGTCTTAGTCATGTGTGGATTTTTAAAGTTAATATTCAATGCTGAAATGTTAATTTTGAACTGAAAGATGGTTCCAGTAAAAATATGATCTTAATTTCTTTCAGAACAAAAAATTCCAAATATATGTTTTAATATCAATGAAACATAGATACAAAGTAACTTAACTGAATTCAGTGCTCAAGTTGCTTAAGTAAACCCGGAAATTTACACAATTTTAGTTAAATTTCTTGCAGGTTTGACAAGTTCGTAAAAATAGAGCTTTTTCTCCTGGACTAAAAATAAAAATAATCAAAATAATTAAATCACTGTTTCTAAAAAGATAACAATAAATGGGGATGTTTCATATCAGTCATATAATTTAATTATTTGATTAAATATAACTTTTTTATATCGTCCCTTTTTAATTTTAATTGCACCCTTTTAATATTGCCTTAAGCTCTAAGAGTCTAAAACTCACCCAAGAACTGCTTGTTTTGAAAGCACACGTTTTTAGCAAGTTGTGGTTATTTACTTTGAGAAAGATTGTGGGCAGGGGGAGTTCAGTAGTGGAAATAACAAGACAAGAGCATTTCCTGGCTCCACCAAGTCAAAAGCCAACAGGTGCCCCTCAGTTCCTTAGGAAATCTCTCCCTGGCCTGGCTAAAGGTTACACTCCTGAGCTGCAAAGGGGATTTTCAGTTGCTGGCTTTTGAAAAAAAGAGAACAAACCAGATCAGCTTTCTGGATGCAAAAGCTGTCAACCTAATTTATGGTTTTCCCTGTGTCCTGTAAATAACTTGCAGAGGTTCAAAACAAACTTCAAAGTAGTTCATGGGTGTATTCCAATGAGAAGCAGCAAATTGTCAAGTTTCAAAGTTCAGTTGTCTTAATAATTAGGAAAGAGGGAACAAACCTTTCTTTTCCCATAGAAAAATAAAGTTTACCCCATATATACTTTCAGACAGCTTAAAAACTCTTTTGAGCAAAAAGAAGAAAAAAACCCCAAAAAAACTTGACAAACTGTTGCCTGAGGGAATATTTTGTTTTATCTATAAATTATGACTGAAAGAAATGAGTGAAAAAGATAAGAGATTTTTATACTTAAAACCCCTAGAAGAATCCTATTGTACAGACAGCCACTGTTTCCATCCACTGCAGACAAAGTTGCAATTGATTTAGTTTTAGTCTTATACAAAATGTTGGGTGTTTTTTTGTTGGTTTGGGTTTTTTTCTTTCACATTGGACATCTTGTTGCAAACCTATGGCATGAGACATATCTGTACAGGCATAGTCTCATCCTAAAGCTTCTGTGGAGCCTGGTGAAAACAAGCCAGGACATGCTTTGCAGATCTGACATTGTAGGTCAAGCAGCGGAAAGCTCTGCACACCTTTGAGATCTGGTTATCAAATGACTGTTTCTGGTTGTAAACATCATGCTTGAAAAACTAGTGTTCAAATTTTAAAAACATATACAAAATCCAGATTTTTTTTTTTTCAAAGCTGTTGAATTTCTAAGATAATAATCCTATAATTTTGTTTTGTATCTGCATTATACTTCAGAAGTGTATAATTTTTCTGCTGTATTAATGTTCTTGCTAAAGTGTTAATTTACTAATTTTTTTAACAAATGCATTTTCTGATAAGTTTCATTTAAGATTCTGTAATGCTCAAACCAACTTAATTGATTATATCTTTATTATTATAAATTATTTTCTTTTTATACACTTTAGGGACACAAGCAGTCTTAAATGCTGAGGAAGTGTATCCTAGATTAGGAAATAATCTTTAAAATAAAATAAAAATCAAGAAATACCAACAACATATTAAAATAAAAATGGTGTTTGGTTGCTTTGGTGTGAGAGGTGAAGACTTCCTTGCTGTTAAATACTGAACACAGCTCTTAGTCTTTCCAGGATATCTATTATTTTCCATAACTCTTTCTACGTGATCCTTGAAATAAATTTTGAATAAGCTTTAGATATGGCAAAATACTATATTCCTGACTGCCTCAGAAATCTCTATCAATGACTAACCAAGTAACAGATGAAAACCTCTCCTTGCCTTGGAATTAAGACTTGCATAATGGTTAGTTGCTGTTTTAGACTCTGATCTAGGTGTAACTGAACAGAAAACAACACTGAGAGAGAATATTTTAACACAATTTTTTTAACTCTTTTCAGCTGTGGCCAATATTGTCTCTTAATAGTAAGGTGGTGCCCTGAAATAAGAATGGGTTCCTTTCTAGCAAACTTCTCTGAAGAAGTTCAACAATTCTCAAAGGAAAAACTCAACAGGGTAATGTGGTGAGAAGTATCCCGGAGGGAAGTGGTGGGGCTGCCTTTGACTGCAGCCACCAAGTTCTAAAGGAAAAGCAGAGCAATAGTGGCCAGTGGAACTCATTAGCATCACAGATGAAATGCTGCCTTTTCTTTGACACATCCTAAAACACTTGCATGTGGGCACAGAGAACTGCCCCTTGGGAATGGGGGAAATTATCATTTTTCCACCCATCATGTAGTATTTCTTCAAAAAAGGACATCCATGCACCACCAAAGGAATCAAATCTATGCTGGTGTTGTGGGTACTAGGTGCCTGCAGATACACCATTTTAATTTCAAAATGCAATAATTTTTTTTCTATTTCTGGTTTACTTTGACGTTCCCTGATCGGATGTTAGGTAGAAACATGCACTACTTGCTGAACCCCAACAGATTTAATAGCATTTACAGGATCACAAAATAGTTTCTGCATTCACATGGCCAAACAAAGAGATAACCTAAGGACAGTACTAGAACTTGGGTTTACGTGGACACTCTCCCCTTAGAGCTGAGGGCTTGCATAGAAAGCTCTGGAGCTCATTGAATTCACCTACGTCCAGTGGGGCGTTGACAGCAAGGACACTGTGATGTACCCAAAACACGAGTGGGGAGGCTTATAAAATTCATAGAAGATGCTCTCCCCGCTCTTCCTCCCCTTTGCAGCAGTTGCTGCCTAACGATTAAACAAGGAGCCTGTCAACGTGTGGAGGACAGGCTCATCTGGGAGTCGAGCAGGGAGGACATCTGCCTGGGGAAGGGGCTGGAGCTGGTGAGCCTGGGCTGAGGCAGGGCTGAGGCGGGGAGGAGGCAGGGCTGAGCCAGCCGCCGCCGGAGCTTGACGCCGCTCTGGACTGCTCGGGAATGCGGGAGCGGTGGGTGGGCAGCAGCGGAGAGCGGGGCTGCGCCCGCGAAGGTGGTCTGATGGCTTCGCGGGGTCGGGCGCTTGGCGGGCTCACCTCCCGGCTCCCTTCCCTCCGACAGCGGCTTCCGTCGGATGCTTTCTTTGGGTGGGGTTCACGCACCGGAGGAAGGCGTGAGGCTCGGCCCGCGGGCGTGGATGCGCGGCGGAGCCGGCGGCGCTGGGGAAGCCCCGGCCGCCCCGCAGCTCCGGACCCCGCTGGGCCGCACCAAAGCGGGGAGCCCCCGCTTCAAAGCGGGGCCGTGCGGCTGCGGGCGGCCCGGGACCGCCTCCGCTCGAGGGGCAGCGGCGGGAGCGCCGGCACCGGCAGCACCCCGGGAGGCGCCGGAGCGGCCCCCGCCGCCTCTCCTTCCCCGCTGCCTGCCGCTGCTCTCCCAGCCCCCCTCGCCCGCCCCGTGTCTCTTCACACCCCACAGAAATCCTTCCCCAGCCCCGTCCGCCCCCGCCCCCAGCCCCTGCCCGCGCCGGGGTCGTGGAGCGCCGGCAGATTGCGGCGGGGGGCCCCCGGCTGGAAAAGGGCCGGGAGGGCAGCAGCCACTGGAGGACAAGCACACGGTGCCTTCTGGAAGATGCTCCTTTGCAGTAGCCACAAAAGACCGGGGACAAAGACAACAGAGATCCCGGTTTCCAAGCAGTGGGAGAAGGGAAGACACCGATATTTTCCTTTGCGCTGACCTCGCGAAAGATGCCCCAACCTCACCGCCAAGGAAAAGCCAAACCGCCCCAAAATGTTTGAGCATGTGCGGGCTTTTACATTAACGATTCACACTTGGCTCTATACATATTTAAATTGGGACATTATTAAGCTTGTGCCTATTCAGACATATGCCCCTAGCAGGGATGCTGGCTCCTCACATTTTCTTTGTGGTGTTGAAGATAGTGGAGACAGAGGAAGAAGAGTGTGTACATGTATGGTTCCTAAGAAAGTGTATTTCACATCCCTGCAAAGATAAAACACACCCTTCTTCCCAAGTGCTATAGATAAATCTGATCTTAGAAAGACTGATGTCCTAGGAAATGATTTTCAGAATGTTTCCTTTTCTGCCAGCAAAAGCCAAAGGGAAAAGGGTAGTAAGCTCCAAGCCAGAGAGCAAGTCACCCTGTGGGATCTGTAACCCATAAACAGGCTGGATTCAGCCCTACCAGGGTACTGGCACAGTCCCTGTGACCTGTTCAGAAGCTCTTATTTTATTGAAATACAGTCCTATCCTTCCCGGTGCCTTCACATTCTCATTTTCAGGGCAACAGGATCCTTGCTGTTCAACAGAGGCAGCTAGTTGTGAAGTTTGGTGTGTATTTACACAGGAAAAGCGTGACAAACCTCTGGTGCTGCTTATTTTCCTACTTAGTCTCTACTCTTCTTTGCCCAATTTGCAGCCATGCCTTTTCTGATTCATCTGGGTTTTCTTTCTACTCCTTCCTTCCCTTTACAACTCTTGACCTTAATCTTCCACCCAGTTTTCTTTCCCCAGCTGTTATTCTTTGTCTCCCTGTCTCTCTACCTGCCTCCCTTCCTTCTTCTCCATATTGAACAGTATTTGATGCCTCTATCCCTCTGGAAGCTCAATTATGCAATGAACTGTAGGATGATGTACTCCTTGTGTAGGTTCCCCCATTTGCAGGGTTCCCACTTGCCTCTAAGAAGAGATTTGGTGAGTGTCAGGCTTTGCTGGAACTTTACTGCTGCTTTAGGGAATCCCTATGAGTTCAAACTGGGTTTTGGAGGGGGTAGAGAAGAAATAGCCCTAAGGGGCAGTGAAAGACTGGTTCAATATAACATGGTTGAGCATTTCCTTCCTGGGATTGCTCTTGAAAAACAGTGCTCAGATATCTTACAACTCTGTTTTGATGACTGGTCTCCCATGAGTAGGACTTTGGTGGTGGAAACATCTCACCAGAGGTTTGGGTGGAGCAGCTGTGGGCTTGGGAAGCTGTTGCTGATGGAAATGCTGGGGTCAGCACTCTCTGAAGCTCAGGCAGACACTGCCTACAGCAGAGGCAGTTTCTGCCAAGAAATTGGCACTATGCTGGAGAAGAAGCAGTGCAGACCCTGAGCTGAGAGGAGGAAGTTAAAAGCAGATGAGATCTTTGTGGGTTTGCAGTAACCGATGTCTGACAGGAAGAGCAAATTTGTGCCAGCATAAAGGAAAGCAAAAAAGGGATGAGAGCGGTAGTCAAAAATCCATATTGTTCACTCAGTAACTAAAGAGTTGTCTGACTCCAGAAGAAAAACAGTGTGTTAGCTGCAAGAAGAAAAATAAAACTCTTTCTGTAGCTCACTCTGAAACTGAAGTTTTGCTTCTTTATTAATGACTTAAAGGACTGCAAACATCATCTTCTCCTCCCTGCAAATCTTTCTGCTGTTTATGTAATTTTACAAGTTCCATGGTTATTGATTCAAATGTTAATAGTTTGCACTCAGGAATATACCATATAAATGGATTCATCACAAATCAACTTTGTGTAATAAGAACCTTCACTGCAGCTGGAAGTGAGGAGGTGACAGTGATGAGATAACAGAGAGGACAAGTTTTAGCACTGGTTGCAGAAAGTGGATAAAACACAAAGCTCCAGGCAGTGTCATCCACTGCCAGAAATGACTTCTTGGACAAGCATAATTTCTTCTTCATTTTCATCTTCATCTCGCTCAGTCCCACTCTTTTCTCACAGGCAGAGATCACAAAATTTCCACAGCCACCTGCTCCACAGTGTGTTTGTCCCATGGTGTGTCCCAGAATATTCTCTTTCCACACAGTGTTTCTCTCCAAATTCTTGATTCCAATAACCCCTTCCCTTCCCTTCCCTTCCCTTCCCTTCCCTTCCCTTCCCTTCCCTTCCCTCTGTAACTTCCTGAGCAATTTCTGAATTTTCCGGTTTGTGCTTCTGTCCTCAGCCTTGTACCTTGTTTTCCCCTCTCCTTGCCCACATTCCAGTGAGGTTTAGCAAAGCAACAGGAAATTCCTTCCTTACACCTCCTTTCTCTCTTCACTTCTGCTGCATTCATTATTCCTGTTGCTGAAGCTCACAAATGCCATTTAGCTTTTGCCTCACACCCAAATGACTGGCAAATCCTTCCTATCTCTCTCTTACACACGACAGTTTTCTTCTTCCCTCTTTGCCAAGGAGGAACTGTACTTTGATTACAAAGGTGATGCTGATTAAGACAACACTTTATCTTGTTTGAGGGGAAGACCACCTTCCCAGCAAAGGGAGAGAATCAAAGCAGAGCCTTTCCTGATTAAGGCTGATCCAATGCACCCAGTGAAATTTTGGAAATTCCTGGGTACCTCCTCAGAGTTCTACTCACATTCCTCCTGATTAGTAGAAGATTATGGGAAGTTTTTGCATGGATATCACCACCAAGAAAGTAAGCTGGCAGCACGTTTCAATGAGCTGTTGTCGTGATGATATTTAAGAAGCTAACTCATAAAATTATCATTATAGCCATGGAGGCTCATCTTTCTTACTCCAAACAAGTTCGAAATCATAGACTCAGAGAATCATAGAATATCCTGAGTTGGAAGGGACCCACAAGGATCAACTTTTAGAGAGGAGTGTGTGGCAAAAAGACCTTGGCAGTGTTTGGAGCTGTCGGAGTTTTTGGGGCTGCTTCTCCCCTGGAGCTGTTATTAATTAGGGACTCGACACTGGTCCGTGCTGATTTTCAGCAGCAAGCGGGTCAAACAGCTGCTCAGACACATTTAGTTGCCTGTGACGTGCCTTCAGTAAAAGGCAGTGAGACAGCAGAGTGTAGTCACAGTGGAACTAATGAGCTAAAAGTAGAAAGCAGGAGGGGACAAGAGCAGGTGGCTTTAGCAGGCGGGAAAAGGAAGGTTTATATTTCCACATGCTGCAGAGGATGACTTTAGCTATCCGGGTAGGTATTCAAGTGGAAATCCTCTCTGCCGCTAGCCAGGCTCAGTGAGAGATGAGCAGAGATGCTGGTCTCAGACCCTGCTTACCTCCCCATATCCATTTCACCAGTCCCGATGGGGTAGGTGGGTGCTGGAGCTCAGAACTGGATACATCAACAGCTGCTCTCAGCTCAAGCAGAGATGATGGCAACCCCCTTCCTTGGTTTTGCTAAGCTTCCCCATGTGGTGTGCTGCAACAGAAGCAGCAGCTGCAATTTAGTTTTTCCTCAAGAAGTTGTAGAAGAAATGAGTTTCATCTTTGGGACACAGACTTTGCCAGAGACAGCCATAATTTACCACCTGCAGCTTCAGGACGACACGCTGGGCTGGCTCACAAGCTGGTGCTGGTGGGAGACACAGCTCCTCCCTTGGCACCCTGAGGCTGCACAAGCTGGGAGGGCAGGGGGTGGAAGCCAGATGGTGCTCCTGGGTGAGACAGGGATCACTGTGACACCACAGGTGTTGGAGGGTGGTGACTAGGTCTGTCCCAGGAAAACCACCAGGGCAGGAACCATGAGCTTTCTGCTGTGCTTCCAGGGATGTTTTCCCCATGCTCTCTCCTCTGTGTACTTCACAGGACAAGTGGGGAAGGGGTAAGAAATCAGATGTTGCAGAAAAAATCATCCAGACCAAGCCCCAAAAGAGAGCAAGCTCTTATGGAAGCTGGAGAGCTTTTTATAGTGTCCCTGTGATAAGCATAGCTTTCCAGTCCATCAAAAACCTTAATAATTGTTCATAAAACATCCCAGTTACACCTCTGGAACCCCTGTTCCTGTAAAAGTGCATGGACTAAAGGGTGAATCCTGCACTCAAATCACCTTCAAGCAACAAGTGTTTCCAAACTTGTGGAGGTTGCAAGGGCACCTTCACAGCACTCAACAGCTAGAACACTCCTGAGGCAGTTTTCTACTTCTTCAGCCTTCTGCCAAAAAAAAAAAATAACATAGGAAATGGTTTTATTAATGTAAGAATACATGGCTATCCAAAAAAGTTACCTTAAATGCTTGGAGTGTACATGGAATTGTGGAATGGATACATTCCTGCTCGCATCCTCCTCTTCCCCATCCTGCTCTTCCTCTTGCTTTCTCATTTTATCACCTCTGTTTCAGCAGACTAACAGTTGCCACAGGAATTTAAGAATCTGCACCTGTTCCAAGATAAAGGGATCTGCCATTAAAATTTCCTTAAAAAACAGCTATTACCTGAAGTTCTGGCCAAGAAAAAAAGATGAAGATGTATTTTAAAAGATCAGAGAGGTTGGATCCAGGCTGGAGCACACTTTGGTCCTATTGAGACAAGCAAAAGCTGAGGTCTTGCCCCTGGTGACACAAGGAGTTGCTCCCCCACTCACTTTTGCTGTCTCCCCCTGCCAGGAAGGAGGAGTCCCAATTGCTTTGGATTGTCAGGGGGTTTCTGACTACCCAGTAGGGGAAATAAGTCACTGTTTTTCTCCTTGTGCCAAAGTGGAGCAATAATAAAAATTTTTGGGTGACTTGTATGAGTAAGGGCAGTTCATGTATCTCCGTCAATAACCTAATTCTCATCTCCAGCCTTACTGCAGGGGTCTTCTCCGGGGCACTGTCTGTAGATCTGCCTCCTTCAGATCTTTGTGGTGCCTGTCTCATCAAACAAAACCTTTCTCTGACATTGGCTTTCTTTCCCAGCTCCAAAGCTGATGTTAAAACTCTCCATCTCCTCAAAGTTACGTTTCTGCTTTGGAACACCAGTGTTCTGAGGCAGGTTAGTGCAAAACAATCAGCTCTTCTACTCATTCCTCCATGGAGTTTGGGCTCAGCATCCCTTGCAGAGGGATAGGTTCATGGCTAGAAAACAAAGGTTTTGCTTTTAGATAAGTTTTGGGTTGCTAATTTTTCTCCAAATTTTAGTTTTCATTTGGCTGGTTCCTCCACACTTCCCCCACTGTGGATACCCCTGCCCTACTATCTACTTAATTCTCACTACATTTGCTTACTTACCCCTCTAATGCATTAGAGTTCTCTTGCTCACTATCTCCATTCCCAGGCAGCTTACAATGCTCCTGAAAGTCAGACACTACACAGTGGCCACAACAGGAATCGGAAAAACTGAGAACTGTAAAATGTTCACTTGTGAAAAAATATTTTGAAGATGCTGAAGGAAGAAATAAGCAAGTAATCTGCCCACTGGGGATGTTCATTTAAAAAACAGGCATATCCTTCACAGGTCTAGCAATTGTCCAGCTACCTGCTCCTATTAGTGAATTAAATTGATTAATGATATTCTTAGTCAAAGAAGAGTTGCAAAAGTCACAAAGAAAAAAAACAAAAAAGCAGGCAGAGGCTGCTTCTGCATCCCTGGTTGTGCAGTTCCAACAGGCTATGAAGTTTTCCTCTGTGAGTAGCTGGAAATCCACTATTTCCCAGAAAAGTTGTTTCTTGCAGTTTGGGAGCTCAGGTAAAATGATTTCATTCAAAGTTTTCTCAGTTTGAGGTTTTGATACATTCTAGCCAGGTATCAGCCTCTTGATTTCACTCTTCTTGTCTCTCCCCTCAGGATTTCAGGTGTGCTGTCTGAACAGTGTTTGGGCTGGTTGTGTTACCACACCAGGGTTTGAGTGAGCACCTCTGCTTTTCTGCTTTTGGAGACAGCTGAGATGCACACAGGCATGGAAAGCAGCAGCACCTTGCTCATCTCAAGGTACACATAGAGGTACCAAACCATCACCTGCTGTTTCACCTGGGAAGTGCCCAGGTGTGGGGTCCAAGCCCCCATTCTGGCTGATCTCTGTGCAGGCTTGTCTGCAGCCCCTGCTGTGCTGCAGCATGGCTGTGCCTTGAGTGAAGGCTCCACCGAGTCTTCCTCACAGGTGCAATGCAGAAGTATCTTTCTCTAACTTAAAATAAAAGGTTGGAGGTGTGGCAAGGCAGGGGTTAAGCACAGATGGAAGGGGACAGAAGCATACATAGATTCTCTTTCTCTGTGTTCCCCTGTCAAAGACGGGCACCAGGGACGCTCATGAGGAAAAAATTAACTTTTTTATTCATTCATTCTGGACTCCTCTGGTCATTTAAAAAGAAGATCTGGAGCACAAGTAGCACCTTCTTTCCAAAGGACTCAAACAAGATGGCCACAATTCAAGCTTCCCAAATACTTCTGCTCCCCACAGCCCAAACACAATACCAGTTACTTCCAATCCTACCTGCTCAGACAGCCACTGGAGCAGCTGGGCTTGCAGCACAGTGTGGCTGGTGGATTTGGAAGCTGCCCCAGAACAGGTGATGGAACTGTTGAATCTCTGACTGAGCACTTTTCTCTCCCTCTCTACCTGGGACTGGCAGGGCAAAGGATGGGGAATCCCAGAGGTGCTCCTGGCTGGCATCAGTCAGTGCTCAGCTGCAGGAGGTCTTCAAGCTTAGCAACCCTCAACCCCCAGCTTTAGCAGCAGAGAAACAGGAGACTATTTTGGCAGCAGCGAAATGGGAGACTGTTCTGTCCTTCCTAGGGCTGGTGGTAGGTAGAGGAGCTCCCAGGTTTTGCCCACAGCAGTCCCCCAGATTTCAAGATGGGGAACAGCTGCAGCCCAGGGACCTCTGTTTGACAGTGGGGAGCTGGGGGGTTGTCAATAGTGGGGAGTGAGCCAAACCCACTTGGGTGCTACTGGTGGGAGGTTTAGACTGTATGGTCAGCCTCTGGACTGGGCTGTACAACTGCTTCTTGATTAAACCAGGGATAACCACTGTCCCGAGTGACTGATTTCTGCAGTTAAGATCTCAGGTTTCTCTGCCTTTGAAGACCTAAATTAACTCTGTGGTACAATCAAAGATGTGCTAAACTGTAGAAGTTTAAGGGAATATTAAAACGTGGATTCTGTAATATTTTTTAAATGTCTTGGTATTTGAGCCTGCGTTTCCAACTGCTCTGCAATGTGCAGCTTGCAGACACTGCAGGGGTGCTCAGCAAGGAGCAGCCTCCCCACCAGCCCTGGACTGGGGACATCATGGGTGGGGTGGGATAAGCAGGGATTGAGACATGGGGCTCAACCCTCTCCTCAAACTGAAGCTCTTTGTTCCTTCATCATCTGCATCCACATGAGAAAGAAGCCTCTTGTAATTTTTAGCTCCAGAACTGGATCCTCTGAAAACTCATCTCCAGAGACATCTGCTTGGGACCAGACAGCCCAGTCCTTACGGCTGTCCCTATGCATGAGGCTACTCTTTTGTGTTCTGTCAGTATTAGCTTAGACTTCCTAAACTTATTTTTGATTATATAACATTGCTCAATCATCTTTCACAGATCCTCTTGAGAATCGCCCACCATCTTCCAAAGCTGAAACAGACAAAGTAAAAAAACACTGGAAGAAGAGCACTTATTAGCTTCATCTTCATATGTGGAAAACTGAGAGCAAATCTTCTCTCCAAGGTTACCCATGCACTCATCCAGTTCTACATTCCCACCACATCAGGTATAATTCCAGTATTAATTTTCCTTTCCAGGGAATATTTTCAGCTATATCAATATTTAGTCCAGTTGTTAACTTTCATAAGGTTTTTTCTTCTTATATTTTGAAGACCTATTGTTCTTAACTCCTTTCTGTGAAATTCACAGACGAGTTGCTGTATGGGTTCCCTTCTAGCCTCCAGTAGATAGAAATTATAAAAACAGACAGTATATAAAACAGTCTGGAAATCAAGACTCTGACAGAATGTTTAATTTTAAAACAATAAAAGACCCTACACTTTATGTTCTACTCTGCATGTGAGCCCAGCAACAGAGGTTTTTAGGGTTTTTAGTGAAGTTTTGCTCTTGCTACCTTTTCTCTCAAGTGCCAGCAGTGGATGTGATGGTATCACACGCAGTCTTGGCAGAGCCAGCTGTGTTGGAGGGGTGTTCAGGGCCACCCTGACTGCACAGCAACAGCCGTGGTTATTTGTGCTACTCTCACTGCTCAAGCAGAAGATTTGGCATCAGCCACTTTAAATATTACTTATATTTGCTGTAAACATATGAAGGATACTTGGACACAAGCAAGAATGTGGTCTTCAGCTCGGCAAATAACCCTGCCTTACCTGCTCTAAAGAGGCAGCAGATCTGCTAGATGTTCCTTTGGACATGGTCCAGTGGGATGAGGATGGCATCTTCCCTGTCCGCTGATACATGAAGAAGAAAGGCTTTGGAATATGAAATGCAGGTTAGGACCTGTTATCTCTGCTTTTTTTGCCCTCTCTGCCAAGGAGAACAGAGCATTTGGTACACTTTCCTGTGCTCCACACCTTGCAGTGGGAGGAGAAGAGAGCCAGTGAGAGCAAGAGGTGCTGAGCAGCAACCCCACACCTGGCTAGGGGCAGCAGCTGGGCAAGTCAGTGTTTAGCTAATGGGAAGCTTGACTACCTGTAATTAACCTTCCTCTAAAGTTAATTAATTGCTGTAAAGGAAGAAAAATATTCATGCCTCCTAGAACTGTAAATTGTCAGACTGAAGTTGTATTTGATGCACTGTTAAATTCTTTGGGGCTTAGGGTGGTTTTTTTTTTGTTGTGGCGGTGAGAATCATTGTTTTGGGGGATTTTTGAGGTTTTTTTTTTTAAGAGACCAGTTCCTAAGCATTTACCACACAAAACTGTTAAAGATACAACACAGAAATAAAAATTAGCAGCTCTACCTGGAAGAAAGTATCATCAACCAAATAGAATTCAGCTGTAAAATAATCACGGGATTTGGCATCTGGGATTTTTCAGGGCAAAAGAGATCACCTTTTTGTTCCCTAAATGATACTCCTCTCTCCCCAATCCTGCACTGAATCCAGTGGTCTGGAGAAAGCTGACATCTAGATCAAGGAGGAGACAAGAAATAGGAGCACTAGGATAGCATATTAGACTGTGAAAGGTGAGAAGCAGGAGACAGCTGCTGGCTGGCTAAGTCCTCCATTCTGCTGCCATCCTACCACAGCTCAGATCACACCAAAATACCCCAGCAGTGCACACAAGAGTCATTCAACCAGTTGAATGTTCCCTGGTGAAGGCAGTTTGTGTGTTTATTGTGAGATTAGACACTAGGCAATATTTGTAATGATGTGTGTTGTTAGTGTAGTGGAATCATGTATCATCAACAGTGATTTAGTAATCAATGCTCCATGGTTCCTCTCTCCTGCACTGTTGTGGGAGTTGGGCATCTGCTTCCACAGAACCTGCAAAAGACAGAGTCACTGCAAATTATTAAATCCTAACATCATATAGTGTATAAACATCAGCTGCCTTTAGCCATCCATCAGGTTGTCTTTATCTCCACAAGTTTTATGGGATTCCTACCATGAGACAAAGAAGGCCATCTTAATATTATTGAGGTAGTACTGAAAATACACATCTCCCTCATAACCTTGGATCCAAACTAGCAAAAGACTGGCTACTTATGCTGAGAACAGGAGCAAAATGGAACAGTGAGAAAAAGGGGTCTGCACAGTCCATGGTTCTTCCATCTAAAGAGCTGCAAGACTGGACTTCACACAGAACTGATCCACTGCTCTACCCAGTTACTTTATAGATTTTATTTATTTATTTAAAGAAAATATAAAGTTCTATACAAGCTCCTGTGATACACCTGAAAGCTACTTGAGGAGTTCTCTGTCTGTACTTCAGGGTAAATCTTGAAAGACAAAGAAACATGATGGAGGATTACCCTGTGCTGCTTACCAGTGCTGCTATAATCCAAGTATTATGGGACTGGGTCAGCACGAGAAAATTGAGCCTGGAAGTTTTGGCAGATTCTAAATTACTGAACTTGAACCTGTGCAGAGAGTGCTTCCTTGTCCTAATGCAGTACTGGAAGAAGAACGAGGGTGGACTCATAGATCAGACTGGTGGAACAATTAATTTCACCAATATTAGCTCTTGGTAACCACAGTTCTCCATTCTTGACCCCTAATGTATCAGATCCCTTCACAGCTGGAAGGCTCTACCAAGCACAAAAGAAAAAAAGAGAAAAAGGGGGGTACAGAGAAACAACTACATTTTAAGATTAAAAAATAATCTTACACAGGAAGCACTACTAGCCTTTTGTGCAGTGGGACAATTATTTGCACCATAGCTGCTTGTTAGGAACTAACTTGAAGAAAATTTTGCAGACCTTTGTTGACAAAGGTCTTCTTTCATGTTTTGCCAAGACAACTTAATTGCTATTTGAATGTGAAAGAGATCTACCATTAGATATCAAAAATGTAGCCTCAGTTGCTACCACAAGGGTTAAGAAATGATTCTGTGTAAGGTGGTCTCTCACTTCCTCAGGAAATTCAGCAACAGACCCGCTGAAGTGGCTCATAGCCTTTCCCAAGGCCATTAGTGTATCTGCCAGTTTTAGTGAATATTTCAACTTCTGTATCTAAAGCAATAGAAGGAAAAGCATTAGGGTTTATTTGTTCCAGTTTAGTAACAAGTTACCTCAAACTGAGAAAGTGTGATGATGGTGTTTTTTGTGGTCTCTGCACATACCAACCTATTTAAGGCAGACTGTTTTTTACCTTTACTTGATCCAAGTGTTGTATTTACAAATACAAGTGTATGAAACAGAGAAAAACATTCCTCTGCTGAACCTAACAGTCCCTACCTGTCCATGTACAGATGCAGTGCTACCTGAAAGATTTTACACAGAAGTAAAATGTCAACAAGCAAGAAATTGTCTTCAAGTCCTGCAGGTGAGGCGGCTTAAGTGCATTTTGTGCTCTCCTTTATGCTGCTGTTTAAAAGGCAAGGGCAGTGACTGTGAGAATGAGGGAAATTCACTCGCATCATTTGCGCAACCAAAAAAAAAAAATTGCTTTTGTAGAAAGCAATAGAAAATGTTTAGCCCAGATTGTTTTTCTTCTCTGGTTATTCACATTAGTTCTAGAGGACTGCAGCAGCTAAGGAGACTGACAGTAAAGGGTGGTAGTGGTGTTAAGTCTTCCTGACCTGTTGTTACTTTGCAAAGCCCTGCAGAGAAGGTGTTTTCCCAAAAAGCATTCTCTAGATGTCTGGGCCTCACCATGCCCACATCATGCAGTAATACAGTCAAAAATGCTTTGCTGAGTACTGCAATACCAAGTCTTAACGTCATTACAGATTTGAAGTATAGTTACATAGTAAAAATGACTAAACAACAGTCTTAATAAACTTCATGTCATGTGCATTGTCCATACACACAACCCCTCCTGCAAGGTATTCTGTCTCCACATGTAAACCAGTATGTCTCTTAACTGTTGTCATTGGGTGCAAATTTTCCATTACATACACAGTCTCAGACTAGCCTGGGTAGCAGCTGTTGTGAACTTCTTGTGGCCACTTCTTGGAAGCATTTGGGAACACAGCATATTTAAGAACAAATGTTATCTTGCATTCTCTAGGCTACGCCTAGAATTGAGGCTATACATAAACCTTGATAAACGTCAGGTTTGTCTAAAGTCAGTATTTAAATATTCCCTGCAGCTCATTCTGAACTTCAGCTTCTTGTGTACTAGTAGCACATAGTATTATCAAGTTTGGTTTCTTTAATTAAGTTGACTTGTTTTCACTTTGTTGCACGAGTGTAGTATTTGTTCAGAGTTCTGACTACACTAATAATTCACCTAGTACTAAAAGTACAAAAACGTCTAGAGCAAAGTATGTATGTTTCAGTAGCTGTGTTCGGAGAAACAGTGTAAAAAATACTTTGGCTAATTAATTTCATATATAGAACCTGGAGCTTAAAGAAACAGTGTTCCTAAATCCATTGACAACAAAGCAGAGATGAGGCTTCCATTCCTGGGGAGAATGCAAACCACAGAAGTTAAAAAAAACCTGCTAATCCAGAGATCTTTGCCCAAGTGATCTCAGTTAAAAAACCCCAACCAACCAACAAACCAACCAACCAACCAACCAAATAAACCCCACCCACAAATGAGGAAACAGCTGCAAATTACCTTGTCCTTTTCAGGACTGCCAGTTTTAGAGATGGCCAATTAAGTCCAGCAATTATTCATACATTTCAGACATCTACAAGTATGTCCAGGACAGTAAGAATTACCACTTTCACCTGTTCTTCAAGTTGACTGCCTTACATCACTGAACATGAAGCATAAAATGAGCCATGTAATGCAATGCTGCTGCCACTGATAACTTTATATGGACTTGTGCCAAGTAGGATATTTAGGCCAACAGATCTATCTGTTGGAAACAACAATCTCCGAGCTAAGTATTGCAACACTCCTTCAGCTTCCAGACACCATATTTGCTGAACTGGTCTCTAGCCAGCAAATACAACTTTTCAAGCCTTGACAATTACAGGCCACAAATACCATAAACTGCAGTAAGTAGCCACCTCTCTCTCTCACTTCCTTTTATCCTAATTCCCTGTGCCTGAATGCCTCCCTCAACCTGCACTGCAACTGCCCATGCTTTTGCATCTGGCCACCCCACTGTTCTGGTACACTGCCTTCCATAACTCACACAGAATGATCCAGGCTGGAAAAGACCTCTGAGATCAAATCCAACCTTTGACCAATTACCACGGCAGCAGTAAGTGCCACATTGGAACACACCACCTCCCTGGGCAGGGAATCCATTCCAACGTGTGACCCTTTCTGTCAAGAGATCCCTCCTAATGTCTGACCTGAACCTCCCCTGGCACAGCTTGAGGCCATGGTCCTCTTGTTCCATCACTTCCTGGAAGAGACTGACCCCCACTGCTCTACAGCTTCAGGCCGTTGTAGAGTGATGCAGTCTCCCAGAGCCTCCTTTTCTTCAGGTTAAACCTCCTCAGCTCCCTCAGAGATTCCACACAGGACTTGTGCTCAAGACCCTTCCCCAGCTCCACTGCCCTTCTCAGGACATACTCCAGCACCTCAATGTCTTCCTTGAACTCAGGAGCTCAGAACTGGCCTCAACAGCGCTGAGCACAGGGGATCCATCGCTGATCTTGCTGACCACACTATCCTTGATCCAAGCCAGTCTGCCATCAGCCTTCTTGGCTGGGCTCACTCCTAGCTCAGGTTCAGCCAGCTTATGGACCACCATTCCCAGGTGCTTTTCTGCCAGGCAGCTTCCCAGCCACTTTGCCCCCAGCCTGTAGCACTGTCTGGAGCTGCTGTGACCCAAGTGCAGGACTTGGCACTTCACCTTGTTGAACCTCATTGATCCAGCCTGCCCAGATCCCCCTGTAGAACCTTTCTATCCTCCTGCAGATCACACTCCCACCCGACTTGCCATCATCTGCGAGCTTGCTGAGGGTGCACTCAATCCCCTCATCCAGACCCGAGAAAAGATATGGCAAGTGCTGAGCCCCGGGGAACCTTCTGTGACCAGCCAACAGCTGGATGTGGCACCATTCCCCTCCACCCTCCAGGACTAGATATCCATACTGTTTTTCATTCAGTGAAGAGCACTCCAGTCCAAACCATGGGACTGCCAGCTTTTCCAGGAGATTGCCATGGGAGACAGTATCTATCCAAGGTATTGCTGCAGTCCAGACAAGACCCACAGCCTTTCCCTCATCCCCTAAGTGAGTCATCAGGTCACAGGAGATCGGGTTGGTGAGGCAGGACCCACCTTTCCTATATACATGCTGTTAGGGCCTGATCCCTTGGTTGTCCTGAGCTGGCACCCAAGACACCTGCTCCACAACCACCCTGGGCACCAAGGCCTGTAGTTCCCTAGATCCTCCTTCCAGCCCTTCTTGTACCTGGGTGTCACACTGGGTAACCATGTTTTGAAAGAACAAAACCAAAATTAAATATACCAACAGCTTCTTGTCTTGCGATATTGAGACCTTGCTTTAAAGAAAATAATTTTCTTAATATTTCCTAATTTGTCTGGATCACCAATAATTAACTGGTAAATTCATCAGAGTTGAAAGATTTAACATCACTGTTTCAGCTACTCTGCTTTCAATTTACTAAGAATTTTCAACTGCCACTTATGGGTAAGACATCCTGGATTCACAGGTATTGAGCAGTGACCAGTTAGAACTTGTTTTGTCACCAATTTCTCTGGCATATTCTATCAAGCTTTTAAGATGCATGATGGTGTTTTTTTAACTACTTGTTAATAGTTTCTGGAACCAAGACTAAGAAATAGCTAATGCAATTACATTTCATATACTTACCCTCTTAAAACCATGACAAACTCTTCTGGTGGCCTTCCCTGACAATCAGGATGGAAAATTTGCTGCAAGGGCTTTGCGGTCTTATTCCTTTTGCTGTGGCAACATCAACATTCAACCAGCCACTTGCCAGAAAGCTAAACAAAGTCAGTAGTGTTTCTCTCATTCAACCATCTCACCACAACTCCAGCAAGTGACAAGGATGGCACAAGAGAAAGCTGGACTACCCACCCTGCTTAGCCATCCCACATAACCACAAACTGATTCTCGGGGAAGACGAGGCTCCTGAAAAGACAGGTAAAAGCTGACTTTATCATCCACACCCCAGTAACCAAGTATGGTTTAACCCATATTCCAAAGTGACACGAAATGCAGAATGAAAGACAAAAAACCACATTATCAGTGGACTTAACTTTTATTGAGGGGAAAAAAAAGGTTTACATGTAGCTGTAGGTTTTTACATCCATACTTCCAAAAGTTCAAAAAGGATTGGAAACAAAACTTGCTCCATCATTATTTCAATACCAAAAAGTTTGTGACTTTTTCTTTCATGAACAGCAAATTATATAACTAATTGCTATGTTCAATAAATATTTTTTCTTCTGCACCAATTAAGGGGAAATACTCAGCCAAGTACCACAAAGACCCCAGGAATTAAACAATTTTAATTTCAACTGTTATCCACTGTGTAGCAATCCAGAAACTTTTTCTATAAAACACGCAGCCTTAATTTTGAGTGTACAAGGATCTATTCTCCCAGTCAGTCAAATACCAAATTCTGATCTAGCTCAAATAGTCTACTCTCAAAGCAACTACTTGACACATTAAAAAAAACAAAACCAACCAAAAAAACCCCCCAAAAACAAAAAAAACCCAATCCTCTGGTTCATGACTATCTAAGCAAATTTATCATTACAGAAAAGGCTCAAAGTCATTACTTGTTTATCAAAGTAATAGGTAAACATTTTAACAGAAAGATTAACAAGTTACTTGGAAATGCAGGTTTATGTTAAAGTATCCGAGTGTGTATACTACATATGACATGCAAGCTTTAAAAATATCAACGCTCTCTTCTGATTAGTCAGGAGTCCAACTGTTGTAAAAACGAAATAGGAATGACTTCCAAAATGTATCAGCACTTTGGGTTTCTCTATTTCATTTTACTCAAGATGTTTTACTACACAAAAACTACAACAATTACAATATTTAAGAGTATTACAATAAGAAGGGATGGAAAATAGGAATACTTCAACTGAAAATATGTATATTCTAAATGAACCAAAGACTTGTGAAAGAGCCGGAAGGAGAACAAGAAAGGGAAGATGGAAGGGAAAGCAGTAGGGATGCTAAAGATCTGAACTTTGTATTTAAAAATCAAGTCCTCAACTGTAACTCTTCTAATCTTCAGTAGCGCCCTGGAAAAAACAAAAGATGACACAATTACTAATTACACAATCATAAACTAACTGTACACATTATTTCAGCTTAACTGTGCCCAGCTTTTTTTGCTTTCACATTCAGAATTCCCATTGATCAATTCATATAACAATGTTTATGTCAGCCAGACTGTTTATTCACTTGTATTTACTTACTTGGACTATAGGAACGGGATCTTGATCGCGATCGGTATCGACTATAATAAGGCGATGGTGATCGTCTCCTTTAAAGGAAATTAAAAAAGAAACCAAACAACTTCCATTATGAAAGAACCCTTATTCACATCACTTCTACAGAACAGAACCACTTCCTTAGCACTGAAAGACTTGGCCTGCATGAATGATTTCTGCTTTATTTGGCTGTGGCTTATGGTTATTTAACAAATGCTTTCATATTTCTCTATTTGATGTATTTAAACACTAAGATATTCCCAGACAAAGAATTTAATAAACTCTCACTAGCCTTACATGAAGTGCTTTTCCAGATGCCTACAATTCTTGCTGAACAACATTCTCTGAAACCAGATAACTTTCTAAACAGCAAGATGGTTATGAAATGTCAAGCATTAAAAATCCCATCTACAAATAATCCCTTTTTAAACAGCAGTGTGTATCAGCTGTCCCTCGTTCTATATACAGCATAGAAAAATGAGTTCCCTTTTTATCTGTCCACTTGATTCCTGGGGTACATACTCTACACCTCCTTCACGTAGCAAAATTAACCCCCTGCCCAACAGAAAAACCAAATTCCATAAACACTGAAGATTCTGACTACTTTAATCCCACAAAACATATGTGAATGAGGCTCTAACACATAACAGGCATGAATGCAGAATATTACTATAAACTGAATAATGTGTTTTGTCATCCAACTTTTCAACCAATCACCAAACCCACTGTTAAAGAAATAAAATAAAGATTAGGTACCTGTATCTGTAGTCATATTCTTCATATCTGTCATATCCTCTGTCATATCCCCTGTCATAGTATGAGTCCCGGCGACGACCTGCTCCACCGCCACCACCTCCTCCACTGCTATTAGGGGAAAAGATAAAACAAAAACAAAACCCCCTTTATATATCTAGTCTTCACCTTGAGTTAAATTATTAGATAAATTATTACAAATTATTTAAAATATTTCTAAAGTGGTTGGGTAGTAAATCAGACATTGGAAGACTATACCACAAAAATATACAAACAAAATATTTAAATAAAAACACCTGCAAAAACTCCCGGAAAAACAACGGATCTGACTCTAATTCCCATCAAAATCAAAGGCAAATGGCCACCTTAGTATTTCAGCAGGCTAAGGATACATCAATTGATGATGCTAGATATTTTTTAATAACAGGTCCTTCAATATTTTTATAAATAAAGATACAATAAACCACAGTAGTATTTAAGAGTGTATGTGAACCACAGTACTGCATTCTTTATATTACTAATTTCTTCAACCAGAATCCAGAATTCAGTTTAATCCTATTGAACTTACTGTGTTGGCCTGCCCATGTAGATGCCTGGGGTGGGTGTATGTGCTCTCTTGGTGATTGAGTAATCCACTCGAATCCTCCTGCCATCCAGCTCCATTCCATTTGCATGCTCCATCGCCTGCAGGAGAGACAAGGAACAGGGATGTGAAATCTGCAACCTACTGGTAACTATGGAAGGCAATGTAGAAACACATTATTTTCCACCAGAAATACAAGCCCAGAACCTGTCTTGTTTAGACTGGTTACTAGTGCCCCACTGTGGCGACTGGCTCATCTCTTGTCCCCATGCCTGTCTGCCGGTGGTTACAGGACTGCACTGGGGTGCCGAACTCATGCGACTCTCAATCCCTTCTTAAGGGAGCACAGGCTAACCACTAACACAGCCACTCTCCCTAGACTTTATCTTCTACCCATCTGAAAGGTAAATTCAAAGTCAAAACAGCATTTTTCTGAAAACTGCATCTTTCCTACCGCCGTCTCTGACCCAGAGGGGACGGGCGGATTCAAAAGCTGTGCAAAACAGTGGCTTCCTGTAGGGTGCATATGGCCGGATTACTGCTCGTCGGCTGCCATTTCATGCTCTCCCAGCCTCCTGCCATCTCCCTTACAAGGACCTACTTCAGCAGAGCTTAGTAAAATGGCGGGTTCAGCCTACATGGATACCTAATTACAACCTTCCTCCCCACTCCCTCTCACAATAGCAGCTCGCTTAAGTGATACACACAAGGGTCTGCGCTCAGACGCCTGTGCCCTCAGAACCGCCCGCAGCCCCTGCACACACTCGCTGGGTGTTCCAGCCCCAGCTTCTTCACTCTGAGAATCAATACAATGGCCTTTCACAAACTCAAACCATCAAAGTAAGTTTTTCAAAGGAGCACAGCGTACTTTTGAGAATTTTATTCAGGCAAAAGTAACCTAAAAAACACAAACCCCAACAAACAACAAATCCACAACAGTTAATTTTAACAGCTAATGATGACTTGAAAGGATTTTTTAAATTTTGCTTTTTGAATTTTAATAGATTTTGTTAGCTTCTACAGGATCTCTGAAATACCAGTACACACCTCTTACTTCTCTACACTAAGCACAGCACTTAGTCCAATACACATGATTTTAGTTTTTCATGTGTGGAGAAAACACACTGTTACAATCTTGAGTCAAGAACATAACCACTTTGCAATTTTTTTATCAGAAAAAACAACGACCAACCTCAAAACATGAAGCTGCCTCTTTAGCATAGAATTTTTTTTTTTGGTTGAGTAATTAAACATTTATTCAAAAATCTCAACTCTCACAAGAGCCTTCCTGAACTTACATACGTGCCATAAAGGAGACACAGAAACCTGACATCTGCATGTTTTAACTGCTGTGCCCAAACTGGAAGTGACTGATGATCACTAATGCATTTATCAAGATTGAGTTTGTATTTTAATAATGCTGTTTGTGTCCATACTATATCGCCATCTAGTGATTTGTGTTCCTGTACAAAACTAACTACATTTAGCCAACTGCAAGGCACAGCAAAGAGCATTCCAAGTCCTTCAACATACACTAAGGTATATTTTGTGACTAAAACACACTCCTCATCTTTAGTTTTCTAGCCTTTAACACCTTTTTCTTTTTCTCCATAAGGATGATGTAAATGAAAATAAATCTGTGCATGCATCCTAGAAAAGTATGTGTGCACAAACCTAACAATGAAGGCTGCAAATGTCTGGCTGAAAAATTACCTTTATGGTGAAAAGCATCTTTCTGGAAATGCAGCAAGTTAACTTTTAAGAAATTTTCTGCTGCATGGTATTTTTAAGTCCAGTCAACAACTTGCAGAATAGTAAGCTTAGCTGACAAGAAGCCACCCCAAATCCAGAACATCTGGCATGTCTTCTTTAGTTAAGCCAACAAACACCTCTTCAAGAGGAAGAGTTCTTTGAGAGGGGGAGCAGTACATAGAAGAGCAACATACCAGCAAGAGAAATGAAGAATTAATTTGAGAGTTGCCTGTTTGTTTTAGAAATACCAGGAAATGTGTTACATTTCAGTGGATAAAGATTAGTTCATGGTTACCAGACTGCACAGAACTCCTGACACCCTGGTCATAATGTCTAATGGCCTACCAGATATTAAAACATTAATTTTCTTATGGTTCAGCAGCTGTCAGAAATAACCACCAACTAAAAAAACTTAAAATAAAGAAAATCTGTAATAGATAGACAAAAACAATAAAGCCTCTTAAAATTCTGACAGCATCCCTAAACGCAGGAAAGCCAAAACCTACAACAATTAATAGTATGGATCACTCACACTCAGTAATTAGCAACTGGAAATTCCTTCTAAAGGGGTTCCCAGATTCTCTGCACCACACTCAACGTGCACACCTCAGCTCTTTGAAGTAAAGTACTTAAGCTGACATTATAAGGTAAGAACTGCTGCAAGATGACCAAAAGACCTCTCCGAAAAACTGTGTTCACATAACTGATACAACAGTATTTATTTTGTATGAAGGCTGTAAAAATATATTAGTGATCCTAATCACTGGCATTTCTGTGCTTTATTGAAAGTTAAAGGAGTTTACAAGAAAATTTTGGATATTACAGTCTTCTTGTATGTCATATTCAAAACAAATTTCAGTTTTCTTGCTGGTTTTGGGTGTGCATGACTGCTGTGTTAAGACTATTTGAGTGTCAAAGAGAAAAAATTGCATATTCTTTCTAACAATGCTGAAGACATTCTCAAATACTGTTTTTAAGATGACAAAATCAAACTTTTAAAAGAAAAACCCAAATATTATTTGATTTTTAAGATACACAATGCCCTCTTAGGAGTCTGTCACCAATCTATTTTTATTACAACCTGGATTCTTCTCCAAATATCTGAATGTTGTTAAAAGACTTGTATGGTTTTTGCAAGAGGACAGTAAGCAAGAAAACAGCATTCCTATAAACAGGTATTAATTCTGGTAGCAAATTCTATGGAAAAGTCATTTTTGTAGGCTAGAATACACATCTATATGTCTGCAGTCAGAACTAGGACTGGGAATGGCATAGGTTCAATCTTGGATTACATTTTTAAAGTTTTACAGTCTTAAACCTTCAGCAGACTATCCATAACAAGAGAACTGATTATCTATAAGGTGTTGGTTTGACAAAATGAGCAGTTCATGAACTACAGTAGCATCTCCAGTGGCTCAAAGACAGAAAGCATGAAATTTAACAAAGATTTCAATGTAATTTGATATTTAATAAAGTATGTGATGTTTTCTACGTTTATGACCAGTTAAGGTAGAGTAAAACAAGTTTGGAAACACAACTTTTAATTAAATGCTTACAAACCTACATGGGTGGCTGATATTAGTTAAGCAATCAATAACCCACTAAAAAAATTGAAGACTTTCAGTCTGGGTAACTATTTCAATAACTTGACATCACTACAAAGTTAGCAAAATACAGACTGAGTACACTTATATAGTCAAACATGAGCAGCTTATATTGTGACTTATTTTGAAAATGTGTTCTCACAATTTAAAAATAACACAAGGTACTGCCTTTTATTTTGTTCCCCTCACTGTAGTTTTGGGGGTTTGTTTTTTTTACCAGAAGTTCTTCTCTACTGCATTTAACGCCACTGATAAAAACATCACCTCTACTCTATCACAGGTACAGCAAGGGATGAAAGACACAATGGATTAGATTCTCCCCCTCCAGTGTATCGATTGCCCATTCAGTTCTGGATTTACTGAGAGCAACTGAAAGAAAATTCTAAAAAAAAAAACCAAAAACCACAAAAACCTGATGGAATTAATAAAGAAATAAAGAAACTCATCTTTTTACATCTGCTGCAGTCTGTCAAGTTCAATTCAAGTGTCCATTTCACTTTTGAACAATACTCATTTCCATTCTCTAGTTTGAGATTTAAGCTTTTAAACATACACAATTATGAGATTAAAAACACAGATTTAATGTATTACATTTAAAGCATATTTTAGAGCTTCAGAGTATACAGGATTTTAGAGAATATGAGGAACTGGATGTTCCTTTAAGTATCAGTAATTTCATGGTATTTCAGAGTCTCCAGAACTAACTTGTAATTCTGAACATTTAAGACCTTCTAGTACTCTTTTCTGTTAGGGTTGTTTTTGAACAATACTTAAACCATTTTTTCAACAAGCCATGGCAGTTTTGTTCAGTAACATTGGTTCTAAGCTCGTCTGCTTGTACCACAGATTATATGTTTTTCAAATTGAACTGATGAACTCCATAATTATTCTGGTCTTTGGCAACTGAATGATGTTAATGGTTTGTGCTGATTATTAATGAACAGTACATCAGAAAATGGTTCTGGAAAGATGGTAAAAACTTTTTGAAGAACATTTAACTGACATTAGAAAATTCCGTATTGCCAACAGCTGCTGTAGCTGCTGCTTCTTAGATGAGTTCCTCCTACAGACAGAACATTCACAGTAGCCTCAGTTTAAACAACTAACACGTCGCAGTCTGAGCTACTGAAAAGCTGATTTAGCAGCATATGAAATCCCTGATAACTGTTTTAAGTTACCAGAACAGCCCTAGAACAGCCAGCACTTTTCACTCGTGATTTTCTCAACTTACTGTTAAGTAAGACCCTGACACAATCAATTCCTCTCCCATCAACTAATTTTTTTCTCATCCAAGTACATAGAAGTTTGTGATCCTCTAAAACACATGTGATGGGCAGATGAATATCCTCTATAATTTAGTGAGAATATTGCAAAACAACATTACAACACTGGCTCCATGCCAGGGTTGCCAATAATGCAAACTCCCTAAGAGTGTGAGAAACAAGTCTTGAACCGATGTTTACAGATAATGCCCTTTGCATGTGGCCCACATAGTTCTGACTTGGAAAAGGGTGGCAAAGACAAGACACTATACCACCCAAGGCAAAAAAACCCATAGAAATTATTTTTTTAAAAACAACTTTTTGAAATAAAGCAACTTCACAAAATATGAAACCCACTATACCCATTCTAAAAACAGGTACATAATGACAGAAGCTTTTCAAACAGGCTTTGAACAAGGTGACAGACAAGAACATTGACATACCAAAAACTCATGTTTCTAGATAATGATTAGACATTCATCAGTTGTTTCCTAAGACATCATCAGTCCTTGATATTTACTGTTATCACACTTCGAACTCAAGACAGTGTCCATGAATATCTTCAATATGGATCAAAACCTAAGAATCCAGTCGAGTGTTATTTTGCACACACTACACCACTGCAATAAAAGACATCTGATGGAAAAGGAACTTTCTGTCTGATCATAAAGTTTCATCTTAACCTCAGCAGAGTTTCAAACAGAATAGAACATATTCTACAAGTAATCTCCTGGATTGGACACATGCTTTGAAAACTTCCTCAGCCCTGTTACAGTGCAATGTCTGAAGCTACTGTGATGCTTTTGACAGCTTCTCTGTGTAGTAATCAAAAGCTAAGCTTGTGTTCCTCTTTATAACCAAGATGCTCATGAACAGCTAACAACAAGGCTGTTATGGTGTCAAAATCTGAGATTCTGAAATTTTAAAACAGTCTAAGTAAAAATAAACTTTAAATCTGCCCATTCAGTGTTTTTAGGACACTGAGAAGTATCGTCTCACCCTGAAGAAATTCTATTTTACATTGTCTTTGGAGTTCAAATACATAGAGAGCTAGCTGACAATTCAAAATCTTTACCAACTTATGGACACTGTACAACTTAGTTTCATAATCATGACCCAAAGCAACATTTTAATTAGTTCAATAACTGATCCAGTTTTTAAAAGTGGTAACAGGGATGACAAAGATCCTGAGGGATTTCAGCTCAAGAGAATCCATGCACATCTGACACCGATCAATCTTCAAGTTATGAAAGTTTAAACAACTACTCACAATTAATTTGATGTAAAATTTTAGTATTATCTGTATTTCAGAGCATGTCTGCTGAGATGCTTCCCCGTGTTAGCCTTTCTGAAGGGCAATAGTGAAGATTATGGAAAATCCTCATTTTCCTGTAGAGTTCTACTCTCATTAAATCCATCTATCTTTAAAAGGGCTGGAATTTAGTTCAACAGCTCATCTCTTTATTTAGATGTTTACGATGTTGAAGGTTTGGAACTCTGGTTATTGTTTTTGGTTGGTTGGAGTTTTTAAAATTATTATTTTTAAAAAGGGTTACCTACTCAGAACAGAAGTAATTCAAGTACCATTGCTTTAATGCAAACTCAGCTTTTCAGACTATCTTCCAAACAGAGAACAAAACACATACTTCGACTTTCCAGACTCTCTTCCAAACATTGCTTCATTTCCTTCATTCTTCTCCTAAAAGGCCTGTCACAAAATTTCACACCTACAGTTAAATGTCTATCTATACCTACATTTGAATGTATGTATGTACCTACATTTGAATGTATGTATGTACCTACATTTATGTATCTCCCCTTTTCAACACCAGTTGCCGTTTACTGCAATCTTCAAATCTGTCCTCAAGGCCCAACAAATAAGTCAAATAAACAAGTTTTTCTTCTGTCCTTCTTGCCAAAGTATTTCAGTTATTTAAGATCCAGGTGTTGGGAGGGTTTGCATCCTTTCCCCTCCTTCAGGCACCAGCCCATTGGAGAAAAGAAAAATGGGTTTAATTACATTCCAAATTATTTCAGTTCCTGCTTCAGGCCCTAATCTTGACCTCCATATTTCTGAATGCAAGTAACATCCCTTTTTGTTTTCCTTCACATTCCAGTTTCACAGCATCTGCCAAAACAGCTTTATACTAAACAAATTACTTCATGCTATTTACATGGAACATTTTAAGAAATGCATGGTCTCACGCATGACCATTGCCCATGGCAACCAGGAAAAAAACCTACTTCTAAAGACATATGAAGCTGTAAGACAGACAAAACTTGTATATGACCGTGCCAAGGAATACTGTGCAAATATTTTGGATGCGAAGTGTTTTACAAAACAGACACTTTTTCAAAAACCCAACAAATTCAGTGTGAACGGAAATACAAGGCTAGAAGTTAGAAGAGAGCAGGCCCTTAAAGACAGATGGATATACAGCTATGCACCCCATGAACCTCTTTACCAACCTGTTCAACTGAGACTTCAAGAAAATATACAAGGGACACTAAAGTTTTGTGTCCTTTTACATACCTCTATAACCTGCAACAACCACATATAAATACAAACACAAAGACTACTCTTCCCATAAACTGATTCTCAGTTGGATCATACTAGAAGTCAGACAAGAAGTATAGTTCAATCAAGTAATCCACAAAACAGGTTTTTTTTCATTAAAATATCAAGTAGCATCAGAGTTCTTATTTTTCAGCTCCTGATAGGTTCCAGAGTTGTCATTCTCCCTGCCTTTAATGTTAAATGATCTTTAAAGAGAGGGGTTGTATTTAGTATCTCCTTATAAATAAACTTAACAAATGCACACAGAATCAAACAGCACATCTGCCCAAACCTATTAATTCATAAACAAGATGAAGTGTATGACTCAGTTTATCCCAAAGAAAGAGATAATCACACAGTACAGGCTTGAAGACTTTTTTTAGAGGGTGTCTTTACTTTTAATAGCAACTTAACCTACAAATTTCAGTAAATGTGGTTAAGTTCATGGTAGCATTACAGGGGTAAAAAAGTCTGCTGCTTATTGTATATTGTAATGTCATGAATCGTAACACAGGCTGCTGTTCATATTCTGATTCTTTCCTTACAGATCAATTATACTAACAACTCAGTCTAGCTATTAACAGCTGTTAAACAACCAGGAAGGCAATTGACCAAGGCACAACTCAAGACAAACCCCATCGATTTTCAAACGTACAATGACATGCCTAAAAGGAGAAAATGCAAAGGGAATCTCCAGAATTTTGATCCAGAAAATGTAAGATTTTAATTTCCAAAATATTTCAAAAATACTTTAGATATAGAAGCCTCAATGATTTATTTGCATTTTGAAGTAACAGACTAAAATTGAAGTCCAGTGCTCACTGGTGATTTAATACAGACAGCTTATGCTCAAAATCTGCCCATGCATCTGAACACTGGACTCAAATGCTTCATTTGTTTAGAAGTGCCACACGACTTGAACAAAGCATTTTAAATTAATCTCAGCATGAGAATCTCCTAGAGAATACACACTCAAAAATTTGTTTTCTTTTTACAGACAATTAATGAAGATAATGTATAAAGAGCACACCTGAAAAAAGTAGCAAAGCATGCATTTACCTCCTTAGAATCATCAATTCTCTCAAAATAAACGAAAGCAAATCCTCTTGATCGTCCAGTCCGTTGATCATAAACCACATTGACACCAGTCAAAGGTCCGTAACGGGAGAAGACCTCACGTAAATCTCTCTCAGTAGTGTACAAACTGAGACCAAACACTCCAAGACAGGTATTAGGATCTGGATTAGCCTGGTAACACAAATATTCAACTCCAATTAATTTTATTTTTAAAAAAATAAAATTAAATATTCTTATATCAAAAATCATCAATTATAAAAAAAATTATCTGAAGAAAACTGAACAGGTTAATACACAGCTTAACACTTCAACAGTTATCACTCTAATTATAAGATAATTGCAAAAAAAAGCAACTACTTTCAATGGTTTTAATTTTATAAAAAAGACCAAGACATTTCTCATGTTGGTAAAAAACTCAGCTGATAAAATTTAAGCATTCTGATCCACAGAAAAGCTACAGAACAAGAGGAACCCATATTACTAGTATTTCATACTGAAATTACCAAGAAGGGGCACAACAAGGACATCATGTGAAAATTTGTGCTAAGAACAGGTCTGCCAGCCTTAACTCTCACCTTCAGCCCTTTTGCATGGTCATCATAGGCACTATAGAGCAAACAATGCCTCCAGCTGCCCACTACACGTGAGCACTTGAGCTTCTAAGTACAGACAACTGAACTATTATCCAGCTTCTACTGATACTTCTCCACCTCAGCATTTCCTGTCCAACTATACTGAAAGTCAATATTTACATTTGTAAGTTAATCTTTCCACTTGTCAACTGGATAAAAGGCACCTGCTTCTTTCATCTAGGGAGCAACATATGTTTACAGTACTGTGAAACTGTAATCCAAAAGCATGCATATTTCTTTAGCACAAAACTCTTGACTCTCTAACATTATGTGGGATACTTCATAGGTTTCACTTCAACTAGACAAAGTCAAATATGTAATAGTACAAGGTACAAGTTCTCTTTTAGGATCAAAATTTCTCTACATGCCAGAGAATTCATAACTAATGCCAAATCCTCTGTAAAAATTATTTTGATCAATCAACATGTTTTTCAGTTCTGTGTCTGGTACCTGCAATACTAGAGACAGCAATTTAAAATACCAGCAACAAGCACAGAGATTTAATGTTTCTCCCAAAATAACAACTGGAAGTTGACACATCTGAAACTGAAACACAAATTTTAGCTAAGCATAATAATTTATGCCTCAGAGCCTGCTTTTCAGCCTTATTCAAAGATTGAAAAGGTTTAGATCTCCTGTTGTATTTTTTTTCAGTGCATTTGTTCAGGACCTTATTGTGAAAAAAAGTGAAAATATTTGAAGTCTCTTTTTTCCCATTTGTCAAAGTTCAAACTTCTGCTTTAAGACATAAATCTTTTGCAATTCCTCACTATAGTGGAAGAGCAAAAGACCTGGCAGTTTGTAATTCAAAAGTTTTAATTATACACATCAAGATATGTATTTTTTACTCCATATTTCAAACTGATAGTTCAATGGCACTGGCAACTATGCTCATTTTATTAAGTATAATGAAAACTGTCTTTTAAATCATTGTTTGGGTAAATTCCTCCACACATCCATACCTGTTGCCCTTTTTTAACATCTCTCTTACACATAAACCGTATTAATTTTTCTGAAGCAAGAGATGTCCTGAGATCAGTCTGAAGACCTTAAGTGACAAGTGACAACTATACAACCACTGGAAGGCCAAAACTGACTGTGGAGGACTAAAGGGCATTTGTATTAGGTTTTTGTACTGCCTCCCATCAACCCAGTATGCAAGCTCTCTCTACAAGAAAGGAAGTGGCAAAATTGCTAGCAATTTTCCTGCTTTCATTAGGACCTCGTTATTAAGGGGATTTCAAATCTTGTCTGATTTTAGTTTCATTTTGACACTGTTAGAACTACTCCTTAAAAATACTGAAAAAATTCACTGTGAAAACACTCGTAGTGTTTCAAAGTCATTTCCAAAGGCAGAAAAACATCTTCACATAGCAAAGCATCTTAGTATTTCCTAAAGTAGTAAAGTGGATTCTTCTACCTTTCCCCAGAAAGATGGCTAACCCTCTTGAAGTTCAGCTATTCCTGCCTATTTTTCAAGTCACTAGATTAATATTTACTTCATCATGATTAGATGCTGGCAACAATCCATAAAAAGCTACTATGTACATTGCTTCACCACAGCTTCAGCCACTGCATGCTAGCACTGCTGGAGTCTTGCCTCTTCCCCCTTTTGTCCACTCCCTCACATTGGTACTAACCTGCTCCTGGTGATCTGCTTCACCAAGATAGGACAGCAAAAAAACTCTGTATGCTTTTTGAAAGAATTAATAAAAAAATCTGCAGACCAACCAGATTAAAACTAAAAGGATCAGAAATATATCACTGCCCTCAACAAGGAAAGGGCGAGCTGTGCAGCTGTGTGCAGTGACATTCATTTAGATCAGCCTGGAGTGATGTGAAACAAGAAGCTAAAGCACTGAAACAGGTTAGACAAGAAACTGGAGTGGAGGGCTATGAAGATGATTAGAAGATTGGAGCACTTCCCTTATAACGAAAGGCTCAGAGAGCTGGGCCTGTTTAAATTGGAGAATAGATGTCTGAGAGGGCATCTTATCAATGCATACAAATATTTCATGGGCAGGCATCACAAAGATGGGGCCAGACTGCCCTCAGTGCTGCTAAGCAACAGGACATGGGGCAACAGGCACAAACTGAAACATGGTACATTCCATCTAAATGTGAAGGAAAATTTCTTTGAGGTTGTCTGAGCACTGGAACACACTGACCAGAGAGGCTGCCAAGTCTCCTTTTCTAGAGGTGGTCAAAACACACCTGCATGTGATCCTGTAGAACCTGCTCTATGTGCACCTGCTTTAGGGGGAGCTAGACTAGCTAATTTCCAAAGATCCCTTTCAAGCCCAACCATTCTGCTGTTACAAAGAAGGACACAGAGAAATATCAGAATGACAAGATTAGTATTTTAGATTTTGATTGGTGTAACTATACTCTCTCCTGCTCATACAGAGACACTTCTCATTTACATTTTGAAAGACTGACTGTACCTCCTTTTCACAACTGTGAATTCTTCTAGTCCACTATAAAGATTTTCATATTACCTAACAGCACAGGGCTTTACTTCAAGGTAAAGCAAATTAAATAATCAGAAGCATAAAATCACAAGCAACTTGCAACATATTCTCTATAAGCAAATAAACATTTGGGAATTTCTTTCTATGGGTCCCTATGTCAATCTTATCAATACTGTCAGGTTGCCAGCACACACAGAGGTGGTCTCATCTTTGTAAAGTGTACATATACTTGGAACTGTAACAAAAAAAGAATCAGAACTGCTCAACTTCTAGAGCTGATGGGAGCCCATGTCACTGTATCTGCACATACTGACTTGCAATAGAATGTTTTTCAATTAATTTCCACAACTTCCCAGTCAGTTGCAGGCCCAAGAAATAAGTGCTCAGCTGTAAGGATAGCGACTGCTCCACACACAGCCCCTACTCCCAGCCACTGCCCATATCCTCCAGTGATATAACAGCATGTCAAACTCAGCCTGCAGGTAATCTAGACTACACTGATACAAGCAGCAATTGTTTTGTCGATACTCAGCCCTTTTGAACATGACGTACTCTGCTGCCAGTGTGCCTTCTCCTGTTGGACATTGGAGAATGACTACGGCTCCTTCGACGACGGTATTCTGGTGTGTACGATCTGCTTCGAGAACGTCTCCTATGGGAATGAGAATGGGATCTGGACCGCGTGTAACGTCTGTGCGAATGTCTTCTGGACCTGGATCTTCGACAAAGACAAAGCCTTTAGTCAGGTCATGCATATGGTCATACTTTACTGAACGGTAAACAGTACATTTTCTAGAGAACAAACTTTTTTTAGATGATGCCTACAATTAAAGCCATTGGGCTTCTTCTACCTTGCATATCCAAAGATTGCATGGATCTCTAATAACCTGCTTGATAGCATGATAGCACCATTTTTAACTCTTTGAGAGTACTTCTCACATACACTGAGGACTATACTCACAACAGTTTTCAGGAATTTCAGAGTTTAAACTTACATGAGCTTGGCTGCTTATCTAACTAACAACTGTACCGTGACACAGAAACTAGATATGCCACACTGAAAGGGACTGTTTTGACTGAAAAATTGAAAAATCTGGCAGGACTTCTGTGCTGCAATATCTACAAGCAAAGTCTGTCCAGGCAAGAAAATTACTCCAGACCAAAAAAAAAAACAAAACCCAAAAAAAACCCCAAACAAACAAAAAAAAACCACCAGAAAACACCTGCTCTACTTCTCAAGCACTTCTTTGCAAACATCTTGCTGACAATAAGCTGTTTAAAACAGGTAATCATCTGGCTAAACATCGCAAGAAGAGAAATTGTAATATTAGCTGAACTTCGGCAAATTCAGAGCACAGCAACTCTTTCAGTTGCTCTGGTATAAAGCATATAAATAAAAAATATGTATTACTGAACTCTCCCAAGAACTGGGAAGGAGAAATAATGTAAGACTATTCCTTCTTCCCCTCCAGCGCTACAAATGCTGTCTTCTGGTTTCTCTCTTGGTTATTAGATTTGGTAGCTCTCTCCATTTTCATCAATATGTTGGTAAAAGGGAATAAAGAAGACAGGTAGTATAAACCAGGTAATACTTATGGCACATTTAGAGAAAAAAGCCCAAGACATTCTCTTCTGATCTGTGCAAGCTCCATCAGAACCAAGAGCTACAAAGCTTTATCTCCACAAGTCCATACTTGGGGTAGAGAAGTACAGTGAAAGACATGTGCAGCACTGAAAAATTAATTCAAATCTCAAAACTCTCATAAATCAAGAACCTATCCACACCCAATTTAAGACAGTTTTTGATTATATTTTTAAAGCCTCCAATGAAAGAATGTCAAGACCAATTTTTCCCATATTTCCAACAATTAGACAGCTTACACTTCTTATCTAACCCTGATGCCTTTGCACCAGGTCTCACCTGACTTGTGTTTTTCCCCATAAAGGAAAGGTCCACACAAGAATTCCCCCATAAACAATTTTGGGAGAAGGAAGCAGGAGCTCCACAGAACAGAAATGCAATTCATTCTCTCTCTTCTGGAAGAGACAAACCTACATACTTCAGTTGTGAATTCTACATTACTACTTCTAATTATAGTATTCTCTCTATTCATACCCACTAAATAATTTCCCATCTTTGTCCACCTATATGAGCACAAACAGGCAAATTAACATATCCCTGTTAATACATTCCAAAAAGTTTATCATTTTACAACAGGGGAAAAGAAATTTCATCAACCTACTAAAATAACAGTAACATTGAGCTGACATGAATAACTTTCTGAACATACCTTGACTTTGATCTTGACCTAGAGTGCGATTCAGAATGTTTGGAAGCCCTCGATGGACTGCGAGATCCTGACCTGCTCTCTGATTTTACACGAGCAGGACTCCCAGCTGGAGATTTTGACTGGGAGCGAGACTCCTAACAAAAAAGACAGTATTAAAAATGGTATTGGTTGTGTAAATGCCTAACTCCTAACATTTAAAGTACAGTAATTCTATTATATTGATTGCTCCTGAAAAATAAATGGTTAGGCAATACCCTCCAAAACAAATTTCATTTTGCTAACCCACTGTTAATATTGTATGCTTGCCTCAAATAGGTCCCTGCTTGAACCAGATCACCAATTCGCTATTAACTAAGTAATCATGCAAATTCATCTACAACTTGATCATACAGACACTGGAACATAAACCATACATTTACTTAACCTAGGACCCATTCATTCTTCCAGATTCTTTTAATTCTACTTCACTCTTGCTTTCTACTTTTCTTCATTCTTCATTGAGTTTTTCATTTTTCATACTTCGTGTATTCTTCCCCAATTCAAACAATTCATTATAGCCTTAAAAAAATATTCAAGTGCTTCTATCTGACCAATCTTCTGTTCAATTTTTTCCCCCATTCAATTTTAATTTTCTGATCTTTAATACTTTTCATTAGCCTTCTTTTATCTTGATTTATCTTCCACATTCTTGGAAAAAACTCTTCAATTTCTTCACGAACATTAACCTTAATGGAAAAAGAACATTTAGTATATTTAAGCACGTGGGGATTATAAAACTCTGCTGGAGTTCAGATGTTATCTACCAAATTGAAAAGCCAGCAGGTAAAGTGCAAGAAACTATTTTATAAAACAACTTTTTAAAAAAATATCTTTAAAACTGTATAAGTGGCTATGTTCTAACAATAAGCTTACTGAGTTCTCAGTGTTTTACTGTATTTGCAAAGCTACCCTCCTCCCCTCTGAGATTTTTTTGGTAAGATACATAGATACACTAAAAACTAATTAGCACAAATATATTTAAGTATTAGTATCAGTGATTCCCCCCCCCTAAAATGATAACTATGTGCTTCTCAGTATCGAATATCCCAAATTTTACTCCTACAGATTACTAAGACACTCTCAGTTCAACAGAATGGCCAAAGATTTCCACTCAAAACCTATCTATGCACATACTTACTCGCATAATACATGCACACAGGTATAAGCAACAAAAATTATTATTCTTGCTAGTTTTTCTTCCTCATTGTTATCCTGTTTTCCTTATATAATCCATATAAACTAAGATGTAGAATCATACAGTTAAAGCAATCCAATAGAAGTAAAAACAGGGAAGGGTTTTTTTCTTGCATGGTAAGACACACAAGAGAAAAACTAGGAAAACAAGCAAACAAAGAGCAGGTTAGGATTTCCTCACATTTTATAGTGTACAGCATTTCTAGGGAGCTTAGCTATAAAAATCCCTACAGAATAGTATGCTATATACATTTGCAACTTCACAAAATACTTCATGAAAAAAATGCATAGCAAGTTCCCCTCACAAAGATAATACATTTCATGTTTATTTGCATGATTTCTCCTCCTGACTGTCCTCAAAATTTCTTCTCTTTCTTACTCTACCTATGTCCAGATTTGCATTTTATTTTGCAGTTAAAAGTCTTCATTACTTTGCGCTGGAGTTCCTTTTCAAAGGATGCTGGTTCTCCTCTTTCAAGACAGTAAATTCACCAGAAATGGAACCTGAGAGGCTCCTTACGAACAACTATTAGAGCCACACTACCATTCCCCTTTACCTCAATAAAAAGGATGAAGGATTCACAGAGAATGTCACCTACTAGGATGATAGGCCTGCCAAACTTTAACAATGAAGGCCAGATTCAAAGCTTGGCTGTGAAAGGCAGACCATGTAATCGGGTCTGCCTAACATGTTATCCTTATGAAGATGGCCATGTTCTGAGCTAACCACAGGACTTCAATGAAATAAATTATGTACATGCCTTTAAATATTACCAATTTGTTGTTTTGACAATTGAAATCCACTGTTTACAATAAAGAAACATTTATCTTATAATCACTAACACAATTTTTTTATCACCTCGCCTCTGTCTTTGTGCTGTTCAATGTTTGACACACTCCTAAATTCTTCTCTTTATAACTCATCCCTTGCAATAATTGCCAATTTCTCTGGGAACTATTTGTATTTCTCTCCCTAGTAAAAATCATCAGTAATAACGAAAAACATTCAAAGTGACATCAGATTTAGAAAACACCTGTAAAAAGACAAAGAATTCAACCTCCTCAGACACTCTTCCTTCATAAGGATACTGCATTGTCCATACTTTTTACATCTGAAGGATCAATTCCTGAACAAGAACTCTGGAAACTTGAACAAAGGCAACCCACCCACCCCCACCTTCCCAATCCTGCAAAATCTAGAAGTATTGGGAAATGCCAAAAATACAATGGATCAAATTGCTCCCATACAATGTTGAAGTCAGTTTAGTTCTTAGTTATTCAAGTGAAGCATCTTACAATACCACCCACAGAGTCTTTAATAATATCAGCTAAGACACCAAATCTGTATAAAGTTGACAAAAGCAAATATAATATAATTTAACATGGGTTAAGTCCTTTTGGAAATATCTGTTTAAGACCTTTAGGGGCTGTATTCACAAACATACAACTTGAAAACTGCAGTGACAGAGGGGACCATGTAAATTCTTAAGAGATTTCAAACTTCCTCAACCAAGTAACTGTAGGTGTAAACTGCAGCTGAAGAGAGATTACCTGATAGCAGTTGCACATTGGCATTGGCAAGCAAGTACATCTCATCTTCTGATGCAGCATAGTTCACCTAGTTACAGCTCCTACAATGCTTCCTTCTAAAGGAGACTAAGGGA
Source organism: Parus major (assembly GCF_001522545.3). Taxonomy (NCBI): domain Eukaryota; kingdom Metazoa; phylum Chordata; class Aves; order Passeriformes; family Paridae; genus Parus; species Parus major. Next base: position 31,729,601 of record NC_031769.1, read on the forward strand.
ATCACAATAACCTGCAAAAGTTTAAGGACTTAAGGATGATGCTGAAAAAGTACCTAGTAGTATTTGTATCAGCAAGACTACAGGCAGGGATGAAGGGATTCAAGGAAATACAAGGGGAGACTTCAAAGAATTTTTCTCCTCTACTTGCCACTATAATTAAACAATTAGCGAGCTGTATATTAGTCCATACCATAGACCAACGCAATCGTTCTTCATGAATTATTTATATCCATTCTGCAATATGTATGACAGAAGTATTCAACATTCTTCGTGTATCATCTCTAATGTAAGAAACTAGACAACTCTATTACCCCAAAGCTAAACTACTAAAATACCTCAATTTTGTACCGGTCTTAAAGCAACCTATGCATTCCCAGCTGTTCTTACCACAAAAACTAAATATTGTGTCGAAGAGAAAAAACTAAAATTGCACTTTGGATCTTCAGAACTTTTTTATCTTCCTGTTTTAAAGATCCCCAGACATTTACGGGCCAGAGACTAGACTCAGCTTAAACTCAGCTCCTCATCCCACCAGCTTCCTAACTAAACAGTACCTATCTTAATGCCTTGGGCTTCATTATGCAGTTGTCCAGTCACTGCTTTCATCTTTACAAACTTGTAGGCAGATAATTCACTATCCCCATTTCAAACTACCTATATTTGCTGTCACTATAGCCTGCAGGAAAAGAAACAGAGCTTTGTAATATTCTTCAGATCAAACTTCCCTTTCACAACAAATCCTGCATCTGCCAATAATACTTTTGCCAGCAAACACTTCTCCCCAAAACACCCACCCACCCACATTAAAAACATACACCCTTCCCTCCCCAAACAAATACCAAAAAAACCCAACTCAATTGTAACAGTGTGCTTCTTCAGAGTCAGATGTAGTGGTTCCCTCAAAACACACCAGGAAAGGGAACTAATGATTCACCAAGAATTGGCACTTAGATACAAAATCATAGACAAAACACAAAATCTAAGGTTTCAGCTTACTGATTTCTCTGGATAAAATGCACAGCTAGAAGCATTTAAAGAGAGCAATGAGTATTTTTTATCCTTGTTACCTTCTTTTTTCCCAGGAAGAGTTACAAACCAAAGTGATATGGAAAAGATCTCTCCTCCTCTCCTATTACTCCACAATCATACAAACCCAGACACTGAACAACTATCAACAATGTTAATGATCCATTTGAGCCAGGTATCAGTCAGTCCATGTATTTCATCCAAACTGTTTAACTGATCCAAAAGTTCCATCTAACACTTAAATTCCTTGATTTTTTTCAAAAGAAATCCTATTTTCTAATGTAATTACTATTTTAAAAGCATTTAAAACACTTTTATGCAGAGGATAACTCAGATGTCTTGAAGAGGTATTCTTTCTATTTTCCACCCATCAAGAGAATGTATGATAAAGAACATGGAGGGGGAACCACAACCAAACAAATTGACCAACCAACCAACATTCCCATCAAACCAACCCCCTGTTTTTCAGACTGCTCTTCTGTCCTGAACTTGTCATGCCTTTACCTAACTCTCACCTTACAATTTCAGAGTATGACTGCAAGGCTATCAAAATTTAAAGTGAGATGCTAACTGAAAAATAACAATGTACATTTAAATTAAGCTTTCTATAGTAAAGCAAGGGAAATGAAAAAAATACCCAAACCATTAAACCACACAGAAATTTCAGGTGAAATTAATTTGATCAGGGGTGAAAAAAAGGACAAGATAAAAGGTCTTGCAAGACCATTTCCAAAAATCCTGTTAAAAACTCGTACCCAAACTAAAAAAAAACCCAAACAATCAAACAAAAATGAAGTTGAACTGTATTAAAAAGGGACAGAAAAATATAAGCAGTCAAAAAAGAAACATGAATTTAGCAGCAGCCCACATTTGCTGGATAAAACTGTTAAGCTACTGACATCTCACTTATGAGGACAAGATCACACTTTGGCAGCAATCTACCAACTTTCCTTGAAACTCACAAGAGAAGTTAAATCCTTTTTGCTTAATACTCTGTTCGGTCCCTATACTAAAAATAAAATGAATCCCTTAATTAGCTACTCTTCTATAAATGTTACAATAGTACACATAATAAGCTGTTGTATAAAAAGTATCACATAAATTGTTACCTTGAAGACAGGGGTATTTTAAAAGCTGCACAACACAAAGCTAACACAAGCAAACTATGTATTCCTCAATGATCCCCCTTATGAAAACAAAGAAAAAAAAAGAAGCTTCAACAATAAACTATTTGGAATTACAAGTTAATCTTCTCACTGAAGGAAGGGTTCTGCAGTCATTCCTCTGTCACACATGGAAGACAGTAAAGAGAATTTGTGTTCAAAAGGAGCAGTCCTCACAGCTGACAAGGTCCAGAACAGCACAGAACATATTAAGTTTGATTAAAGCAACAAAAAATAAAAATTGGACTTCCAGAAAAACTCCCACACTGGTCATTAAACACTGCAGGGTGATCACAGCACCCTCCGAGTGACTGCAGAATCCCTGAGCATTACCAGTCCATTGTGCTTGTGTTTGAAAAGGTGTGGGAAGCAACATTCCTTCTTTTCTGTAGAGGTGGCAGACTGCCACTGCAGGAGAGATGGAAGAGCTAAGCAAGCCCGACCCTGACACCGCTGGGATTTTTATTGCCAAAGAAATCAATTTAAAGTTCATCAGTTAGGTAATTCCATACTTGTTTAAGTATTTTGCATCCAAATTTCATGAAGCAAATATAAGGCACTTGCACAGCTAAACTAACCCAAAACCAACTTGTGTACCTATGAAATATACATATTTCCTTCAACAAGATGGGCATCATGCAAAATCCATTTGAAAATCCATTTATTGAAATGTTCCATTAGATTATACTATTTATGTCACTGTAAGATCCTACATAGTACAGGATCATTTAGAATGAAAATAACAAATATAGAGCTGCAAAATGGAATTCTGCCTTTGTTCTGATAAAAGTTTTTGCCTATTTAGACAAAACAACATATTAATACTGGTGGAAAACGACAAAACTGTTAAGATTGCAGAAATAAAATGTTACCAGAAGCTCAAAAGAAAAAAAAAAAAACCGTCAAAGTATCAAGTTGAGCTACTGAAGTGCACGTCTGTTCAGACTCCCTTTTCTCCATTGCTCTGGGAAACATCTAAAGCTGCACCACAGACTGAACACCAAATAAACAATAGCCTATAAAAAATAACAAAAAATATGAAAGGAAGTAAGTGTTGCCTGCTATCTGACAGAAATAAAAGATAAAAAAGGCCTCATTTGTCTAATCTGCTCACAAAAATCTTTCAATGATGACAAAATACTTGATGTTTGCAAAACCAAGTCACTAGATAAGAAGTACAATTCAATATATTTTTTATTCTTAATGTCTATAAACTTAGCTCTAGCACATCCACTATATTTTTAATTCTTCTGTCAATTTCTTTCTATTAAATCATCATGCTTGAGGAGGGGGCTTTCTTCTGTTCAATCCTTAATAGAGAGCTTGCTTAAGTTGAAACAAAATGATACAAAAACAGAGCAGACAGGTATTGATTTCTCCGAGCATATTCTATTAACAATTGCTTTTAAAAAAAGTGCAAAGGAATGAGCTCAAGAAGGAAAGGTCCGAGCATATTCTATTAACAATTGCTTTTAAAAAAAGTGCAAAGGAATGAGCTCAAGAAGGAAAGGCCCTACAGTGATTTTATGCAGTACTTTAGAAATGGAAGTTTTTGAAAGTGCAAACTAAGCTATTTAATCGGGAAGTTATTTCCATAATTATTAATTTCCTGTTCAGATTAGTTAATATGATTTTAAAATCATAAAATAGAGACAAAGCACACACAAGTATCTTACTGTTGATAAAATTAGCATTTAAAAAAATGATGCTCATCCTCAACTTTCGCTGAAGTGCTTTTAGGACAATAAGCATCTACAAATATAAAAGGCCTTAAACTAAAAACACCCTTACTCCTTTAGCATTCAGTTTTTAAAAGCACATCACACTAATTAGCACTTAAACTGAGAGGGGGTGGAAGAATTGAAAGGGTACTCAGAATTGTTATTTGTGCCAAATTCCACAAAAACAGGTTCTTTACAAACTTTCTTCCAGATTCTGCAGTTCTTTCTCACAGTGAAAACTTCTGCTTTACTTTCAGTGCTCCGTGCTGGGATGTAGCAAACATCAGGACATTCAGTGCGTGATAGAGTCCTATCCATCTGGGAATAGCAGACTGAACACTACAGCCTCAAAATTACATGTACTTAGTTTTATGTTTGTGTGCACTTTCATTTGAAAATGAAATATAAAACATTAGTCTGAAATATAATTTCTTATTTCGAAAAATTTAGTACCATCACAACAAAGCAGTATTACTGAAGATGGAAAGAAAAAAAAAAAAAAAAGGCTTACAAATATTCTTCAGTAGAACTACAAAATCCTCAACTAGAAATCTATGAAGTACCTGCCATTATGCTCAGTTATGCCATATCGATTGAGAAATTTCAGTGCAGGGAGCAAAAACAAAAGTAATTTTCCAAATGAAGACTCAACACAGTCAGCAGTTCTTTCCAACAGGTAAATTTTCCATCACAAAAAAAAAGGAACAACTGATAAGCCGAAGTCACAGAACCTGGTACTGTAGGACTTTTCAGACTTCAGGTACTTTCAAAACATTTTACTTCTATGTTTGGCAGGTGGTAGTATGCAGAAATACTGAAAATACAGAGCTGTAACAGCTTTGTAACATAAACAACAGATCCATCAAAGATCCCAATACCAATGTTCTGACAATTAACCTAATTTCTTTCCTAACAATTACCCACATGGTGAATACAGACAAGAAAATAATCCTTAATATAAATCTTGACTGTAAAATGGGAGATTAACATTATTCTAAAAAAAGAGAAAAAAAAATACCCAAGCATACTCATTGCTTAAGTTTCTGAAACTTAGTTGTTTCCCCTGCAGAGATCTGTTTATTTACCCCAGTATTGCTTAGCTACACAACCACCTTTTGTCCAAGCAATCAACACAAGAGCAGATTTTGTTTACCTCACTCAAAGCAGCTGCAGTTATTGCATAGGTAGGTAAAGAACTTGCAGCCTATGAATTTGTTTTCTAATCACCACAAAAATGGCAACAATAGTCATGTAAAATAAATTTTTGGAAGGTAATGTCATTCTTTCAAGATTTTATTGCTTGTTTCCCCAGACAGTAACTATATATGTACTGCAAAGCTGCTGTCACTGGATCATCAGAGAGAGCCACCAAGAGGATGCTCAGGTGTTCCTCTAAAGAATCTCTTAAAAGCACAAACAAAAAGAAAACCTCTGCAAATTAAAAAAAAAAAAAAGAAAAAGTAAATTGCGATGGAGGAGCACACATTTCGTTCCTGTTTCAAGCAGCTACTAATTATTGCTTGCCTTGATCATTACTAAAAAAAACCAAAACAAAAACAAAACCACAAAAACACTGACAACGGAAGGGACCTGTCACACGTGTACATGAAAACCCGCAGCCATCAGACGGAATACATAGGCCTAACGAGGTTACAAAGCCACAGCAGCTCGTTCGAAGCCTTCAGCTGCACGATCGATGACTTTCAATGGTTTAATAACGACGGCCGGACCTCCCCAGTGGCCGGAGGAGGCCCGGCCCGCGGCAGCTCCTGAGCCGGGAGAGACCGCGCACCTCGCACAAAAGGACGCGGGGTCCCTCCTCTTTCGGGCGGGAGGAGGCCTCGGCGGCCCGGTCGCGGCTGGGGAAGCGGGAACGGGCAAGACAGGGACCTCCGGGCCCGGCGGCAACAAGGCGGCTCGGGACCGCGGGAAGAAAGCAGAGCAGCGGGGAGGAACACCGGGGCTACGGCAGCGCCGTTTGCACAGGATCAGCCTGCGCTGGCTGGGCGGGGGCCGAGCCGCAGCACTGGGACCCGGCTCCCGCACCCCGCCGGGGCGATGGGAGCGGGGAGCGTGAGGGAGAGACGCGGGCAGCGGAGAGGGACGCGGGCCGTCACCCACGGCCCAGGCAAGCCTCGGGCACCTGAAGGAGCCATTTTAGAGCCAAGCTGCACTGCCCCCACCCCCGCTAGGCCCGAGGACGCCAAGTGCCGCCACCCACCGCCCCCCGGTCCGATGCCCCTCTCGACACGGCCCGCACTAGGGAGGCCACTCACCCTCCCCTCGAAGTTGTTCTCCTCCACGTCGCTCATATCGGCAGAGTCCTGGCCACGGGGCTGGGGCGAACGGGGGACGCTAGTCCCGATTAGCAGCAACAACACCCACGGCCACTGTTATCGCCGCCGTTGCCGCTATTGCCGCTATTGCCGCTATTACCGGCACCACCACCGCCACCTCCCGCCCGCGCCTCCCGCACCGCCGCAAAATGGCGCCGCCGCGGCCGCTCCGTCTGCGCCCGGCACCGCGCTCGGGGCGGGGCCGCGCCCGCCCCTCACAAAGGAGGCGACGAACGCTGCGGGGAGACCCGCCGCGCATGCGCGCCCCCGCTGCCCCGGGAGCGCGCCCGGGCCGCAGCGGGAACGAGCGCGCTGCTCCCCGGCCCCGCCCCGCCAGGTGTGGGGGTGCTGTTGCTGCTGCTGCGAAATGTGGAATATGTAAACAAATATCCTTTGAAAGGATGTCTTTTGATGTCTGATATTTGTGAACTTTCAAGCCTAATCAGTAAGAAGGGAGATTTGATCGCTGAAAGAGGCAGCTGAGAAGCAAGCGCTAAGTGATGTCCAGGCGTTAAAAAGACAAGTTAGCCGTCGATAGAATTGCCTTGTGAAGGTTCAGGGCTGGACACGTTTCAGTGATATCCCACCTAGGGGGAGGTTAACAAAGCTTGGGAAGAAGGATGTACCACTGATAGCAGACACAATGAATGCAGAATTCACGGGCCACAAGGACATTTGGCAGAACTCTCACGATAAGGAAAAAAATATTAAAGACAACTTGGCGACTGTGCTGAAGCAGCTCCGACTGGGTAAAAGGTAATTCCGGCAGGGGGAGATCTGTGACCGACTCACGGACCACCGACTCAAGAAACCCACCAACTCAAAAGAAGAGAAAGACTAAGTATGCAGGCTAGTTAGCCAGAGAAGTGAGATAATAATTAACCAATAGAATATGGAATACTAATTAAGAGAACGAGTTAACGCCAGTGAACATTGGCGCCTTTGTTTGCTGAAATGTATAAACAATGAAAAGTTTCGGGAGTCATGGTGAAGGCTTTGTGGATTTCCTACCGCCCCTTTCTGAGCAGAGCTGTCAATAAATCAAATACCTTGACTGTGTGTGTGTGGAGTGGCCTTTTGCACACCGGCTGAAAGGAACTTATTTCTGGACAGCCCCATACCCCTCCTGCCACTCCACGCACAAAGGCCTCCTCCCGTCTCCTACGAGGACTGCTCTTGAATGTGTTTATGTGTTTATGCAATCATATGAATTTGCATGGGTCCGTGTTTTGTTATGGCAAGAGGATATTTAATATGCAGCACTGGAGGGCTGCTTTTATTGTACACACATGGAGGCAAAGTCACAGGATCCGGTCTTGTGAGCTTCTACGAAAGAAAGGCCTAAATTTTGTCTTTATGAGAATTGCATTTGAACCATGATTTTGCTGAAAACTTTATCCTTTCTGCTCAGTCACCACAGAAAGGTTTCCCTGATCCTGGATCCTGTGCAGTTTTGGTGCTTCCTCCTCTAGCATGCACCAGTAGCTGTAGCAGCTGGTATCTTACAGGCATTTCAGACCAGGTGTGTAGTTCCTTAAGTCAGAAAATTTCCCAAGATGAGGAAACAGCTAAACTTGCTCTGTCAGTGCAGGAAAGCACTGGGTTCACAACAGGTGGTTTGTCCCAGTGGAGATGTCACAGGAGCACTGGTAGCCAGTGGTCACCACGGCTTGAGCTTCTAACAGAGCCTTGACATACACTCTTCTTTACAGGAATAGTTCTGTTTCTTCCTACCTGGACCATAAATGATGTTATTTTGTGCTTCTGTTGTAAAGGGAATGCTGGAACTGTACATGCCAGCCCTTGCTCATTTCCCTTGGTGATTCAGAAGGAAATAATTGACTAATGAGTAAATCATCTTTCAGTGGTAAAGAAGGCGGTATTGAGGAAAAGTCTTCCTTGTCATCTAGGTCTGCAAAATATTTAATTTTGTGTAAAAGTTTCTTGCAAGTCACTTAAAAAGTTTCAGTCAATTCCTTAGTCAGTTCCTGTTTAATTACAATTAAATTTTCATTCCTAGGAGGCTGGCCTGAGATTTAGCCTCTGCTGATGTCTCACTTTCCAAAACCAATTCTGAATCCATGTCATAATCTGCCTTTTATAGCAGCTCTACTCTGTTCAGCTCTGGTAGATGGATTTGTTCATCTTCCTTTTCAAATGTAACTTGCATTACATTTGCAAGTAATTCTGCAAGATCACGTACTGTTCTGGCATATTCTGATCCTGTTGCCTATATTCTAACTACAGGAACAAAAAGGAATGAGCATGAAGGACATGCTTAAATTCTGAGATGAAAATACTAATCAGTCTTCTACCATAGAATGGATCACAGGAAAAAATGGAGTATGTAGGACCCACTGAAAATACATAATGGTTGCACTAAAAAAACCTACCAAAACAAAACCAAGCAGGGGAGGGAGGGAAAGGTGAGGAGAATAAAGGACAGGAACACACTTTTTGTTAACATGTACATGTATGAGATCTAGCTATAGGTCACATTGTGATTTCAGTTCCTGAAAGTTAGACTAGGTCTGATGCACACATTCAAGACATTTGCATTATTCCAGCAGAATTTTTTCATTTCTGTTATCCTAAAATGTTCTGCCAATTAAATGTAAAATGAAAATGTCAGTTGCTGATAAAAATACCTATTTTTCAAAAATCTAATCAATTTTACATTTTGAACTGAAAACTACAAGCTGCCTTCACCATTCTTTCCATAACTTACCTGCCTTCATTGTTCTCTGCGATGACTTTACTGTAGTTTCCTGGACCATAAAGACAATAATTATTTTATTATATTTCAGTTTACACTAGTTAATTACTAAGACTACAAGGTCGATCTGGGTCTTTGGGAGTGTCTCTCCTAAATGGAAGATGATTTTAACACAGAAAACATCTAGACATGGCCTAAAGGATACGCTAACATGACATAATTACATGTTTTCAAGCATGCCTTATAGAGGCTTCTCAAGAAATATTAATATAGTAGTTTAATACAGTGTTAGCTTTAATGCAGTAGTAAGTAAGAGTATTCAAAAATTTTGGGAAAAAATGTATTTCTGGGGGAAAGATAGGCCCATATCAGGTCCATTCCCTAAAGTGAAAGGGTATAAACCACTGGTAAGGGATCAGGAAGAGGGAAAAATAGTAGTGGCAGTAAGGCTAGTACAAAGTTGAATGTATTCTTATCTGCATATACAGATTATAGGATTAACTGGTTAAGTGAGGAGGTAGAAGCTATGCTAATCACAGAGCATATTGATTTGTGTGCTGTTCTCTAGCCATTACCACTGAGCAGTTTAAACATATTAGAAGAGGAAATTCATAGTACATATTTGAAAAGGACAGAGCAATAGCTGTGCAAATTAAATTTGAAAGGTCTACAGATGATTGGCAGGAGAGGAATGAAATAACGTTGCAGCAACAATCTAATTCTGGTTTTTGATTGTTTGGGGTTTTTTTTGACAAATAATACAGAACACTGTAACATACCTGCAGTCCTAGGCTTTTATCTGCCCTTGAAATTATACCAATAATATTGTTACCCACAAATATAAGTACTATATAAATCCTTTTAAGGTTTGATTTTCATATGTCACTGAAGAGAAACATGGTGCTTGATACTATTTTGTCATTAAGTTTTTTACCACACATCTCAGATTCATCATCTAGCACCTGCCAACAGTTTTGTCTGTATACTTAGGTCTGGGTCATTAACCACTCTGATGTATCAATATTCCTTTTTGTAGAACAGCATCGCGCTTAAATGATGATTTGTCCTGCATCTAACCTGTGCAGAATATGAAGGTTGAAAAGCAGGGAGAAGCCAGATGGCCTCTGACGTGTGCTGGAAGGGAGACACATGCTGAAGGGATTGAGATAAGGTGACCAACAGGTACTTCTGAATGCTATCAACTCCGCAGCTGTTGAACGTGTTCTTTACTTTGCCCTTATGTTCACCTTTCCTTAACTGATACTAACTTCCTTCAAACAGCAGCTTGCAGGAAGAGCCTGGGGTGACTCTCTAGCACAGTCCTGCACTCACTATAAATTTTATTTAGGCAATCATCACGGGTGCGGGGTAGGGAGGAAGGTTAATAACACCTCATCTACAAACAATCAGAGAATTGTTAGGGTTGGTTAGAAGGGACCTCTGGAGATCCCCATGTCCAACCCCCAGTCAAGGCAGGGTCACCTTGAGCAGGTGACACAGGAACAAGTCCAGCTGGGTTTTGAATGTCTCCAGAGGGGGAGACCCCATGACCTCCCTGGGCAGCCTGTTCCAGTGCTCTGCCATCCTCAACACGAAGAATTTCTTCCTCATGTTGAGGTGGAACTTCTTGTGTTTTAGTTCACGGCCTTTGCTTGCCCTCCCGTCTCGGGGCACCACCAAAAAAGTCTGGCACAATCCTCTTGGCACTCGCCTTTGAGATATTTAAATGCACCGATGAGACCCCCGTCTCAGTCTTTTCTGGACTAAACATACCCAGTCCGGTCCCGCTGCCCAGAGCACGGACGAGGTCGAATTCCCCTCCCGCCGCTGCCGCACCTCCCTCCCGCCGCTGGGGGGCGCTCGCGGCGCCGGCGGGGCGGGGAGCGCGCGCTGCGGCGGGGGCGGGGCTTCGGGCGCGCGGCGCGGGCGGAAGCGGCGCGCGGGCGCGGGCCGGGAGGAGGCGGCGGAGGCGGCGGCGGCAGCGAGCGCAGGTAGCGCGGGGCGGCCGGCGGGGGGCGCTGCGCGGGGGGCGCCCCCGCCCCGGCACAGCCCCAGAGCCGCGCCCTCGGCCGGGGCGGCGGGAGCGTGGGGGGAGGCCCGTCCATCCGTCCATCCACCCGCTCGTCCGTCCGTGCCGTGTTTTCACGGGGGAACGGCTGGGGGTGGCGCACGCTCGGGCGGGACCGGGATGGCGCAGGGCGGCTGCGGCTCTCCCGCACACGCGGGTCCGCAGCGCGCCTGAGCGGCCGCCTTGGTCCGCCCCTCCTTCGGGACTTGCGGGACAGGCTCGTCTTCCTTCGGGCTTCCTTGCCGGCTGGTCCCGGTACCTGGGCGGCTGTCGAGGCGGCTGCGGCGCTGTCAGTGCGGGCCCCCCGAGGCGCGGTGAGTTTTGCTGGGCTTCCTGCGGCCGCGATCCGTGTCCCGGGGCTGTGATGCAGTGTCCTTGGGTGGCGAGGAAGCGCTGGAGCAAACGAGGGTGTTCTGGTTTCCTTCACCTCTAGCGGTGGTCTTCCAGTCTTAAGCTGTGCCTGCAGTGACTCTGCAAGATCGATGCCTTCTGCTGTAAGGATATAACTTCCAAATAGGCGCAGCATAATTACAGTGGTGTGATGGAACTTACAGGAATAAAAAAAAAGAAATTCATATTCAGCAAAGGCAGGATCCCTAACAATGTCAGATTAAGTGATCTTCCGGCACTAACAGGTCTGTATAAAAAAACCCAAAACAAACGGGTTTCATTTCACTGAAATTGGTCTCTTTGGTACTATTGAAGAAATAGGAAAAAGTAGTACTGAATGATGTCTGCAAGATTTGAAACATTCAGTTTTAGGAGATTATAATGTATGGAATCTCCTGACAGCAAGTGTTGCAGAATAACACTACCTTCTTACCATTTAATAAAATGTCTTTTATCTGTAACATCTGATGATGTTTTGACTGCACTTACCTTAGATTAATTTTATTTTGGTAAATATATATAACGTACTATTATCTCTACCTTATTTTGGTAGCTTTGTTCATCATTCATTATTAATAAACTTTCTCTTAAGTTCCCTAACCTAACATGGTAGTATCCTGTAAATTCTCTTTTATGTCTCTTGTCATCTAAAGCATACTGACAGCGAGAGTAGAGTGTAATTTCTGTGTTTGTGTGCCACAAAACAAGCAGAGAAAATTTTTGTTCTATGATGTGACATGATGTGGGGTTTTCTTAGAACAGTTCAGATTGGGTTAACTAGTTATTTTTGGTTACTGTTTTGCCCCCTCAGTGGGTGACCTGGGGCCGGACAAATGTGTTTTTTCATTGTGAAAATCAATCTTTGTAGGAATTGCAACCTCTTTTATTTTAAGAGAACTTTCAGAATATGAACATGATTTACATCCTAGTGTGCATATGATTTGTCCTAACTGTAATATAGTGTTAATTTTGGAGCAAATGTAATGAATTGCTGTTTTACTGTCATGAGAATAGCAGAGAAAGGAGACAATATGAAGATAGATTGTGAGTAGCGTCTTCTGGTAGTGTCTCAAGCAGTGTGGTTGCAGTTTTAGATCAAATAGAGAAATTTATTGTTATCTTTGTTCCTCTTTTGACTTTATGCACATGTGTATATGCACATGTGTATAAAGCCTAAGTTTTTCTGGCCTCTTTTTGTTATTTTAGGTGTTAAAATATATAGGTATTTAATAGGTACCTGAGAGCTCCAGAGAATTAAGTAATTATGCTGGAATTCCTTTGGTCTGTTTCCTGAAGTTTTTTACAGTTGGAAATAAAGGTACTTCCTTTCCTCCCTCCCCCTCCCGTTTCCCTTTTTCTTTTTAAAGCTTTTGTAGTATCTGCTTTTAGAGACTCCTTTTGGCTGTTATCTCCTTGAAGGAGGCATTGGTATCAGCTAATCACAGATTGTGATGTATCTTGGGGATTGGATGTCATTTAGCTGCTAAAAGTAAGATATTTCCCCTGGAGTTCATGATCACTTGTACATTTTCCGAGAATAGTAAAGGGGACTAGTTCTTGCATCTTGCCTAAACTGTAAGTAGGATAAATGCATGCTGTCAGCTAAAATTGTCAGCTGTGTAGTCAATGTATCTGAAGACTAGTAAGTGTCAAAAATAGCCATTTTCAAGTAGCTGTCAAAAATTGCTGAGGCTAAGTCACTCAGATGAATCTGTTTTTCCTGATACAAATTTACTGCTAAAATATATTTTATATGCTATTTGTGTTTTGTGTTTTTTAACTACCTCTTTCACCTGTGATTGATAATTTATATCATTTTATGAGCTGGGTTTTCTCAACTGAGCATTATTAATAACAGCCTCTTATATTTTCTTTTATGGTTTTCAAAAAAACTTTACAAAAAAATAGGTATATTAGCATTTGCCTATGTAATTTAGGAGATTAATTTTGGATTGCTCAGAACTGAATGGGTACTTTGCCCATGTAAAATAAGGCCTGAAGTAGAGGCCTAGACAAGGGAAGGTAAAACTTATTCTAGTGAAATTGGTTTCTTCAGTGATACTAAAGAAACAGGAGGCTACCATGATATAAATAATCCAGTTAAATTTCTGGGTGCCTTTTCCTCAATGTTAAGAATAAAGTATTTTGCAGTGCACACCACTGAGGTGTTACAGTTAACTAGTGTCTGTCATAATCCATTATTATGCTACATTGAGCTGACAAGTCAATCTAGAAATAAGATAGTAGAAGAAAAGATGTAGAAAAAGATCTCTTGTCTTTAATATTTCCTCCAGTGTTACTTTTCTCAAATCTTCACTTGGGTCAGCCTACCGGGAAGGAGCATGAATATAAAGCCTCATCTGTATTGCAGTTTTGCCATAGAAACATAATTTTGTTGGACAAATTCATACTCAGATTGAATGGTACAGGTTTCTTGAAAGAAAACCAGACAAGTTAAATTCTTCCTCTCTCCCCAGTGGAACAAGTCCTTTTTTTTTGTTGCCATTCTACAGGAACAGTGCTTGTGTGATGCACTGTGTGTACATGTGTGGCAGTTTCTCCCCCATTTCAGCTGTCACTCTGTTAGTTGTCTGTGCCCTCCCCTCTTAATTCTCTTTAAACACCTGCCTTCCTTTAAGGTCTCTTTAAAATGTTCAGTGAAAGTCCCTCTCTTACCAGTAACTTACGTGCATCATGCTGTAGGCTTGGCTCTCTGTAAAACTAGTCAAAATTAGCTGAACATTATCATCTCAGGAAATAAGTTTTGGAGTCTCAGGGGCTTTGGAAAGAGTGATACAAAGACAGCTGTGAAATTTCCCAAGGGAGTACTATGGGGGTACTTGTCATAGCCTGCAATTAATAAATTGTGGCAGTGTTACTGGGAAATGAGAAGCCAAGAAAGTGCCTTGTGCTCAGTCATAAGTGACTTATCAAGGAGCAAGGATACTACAGTGACCTGATTGGTGGCCATAAAGCATGAAGAGAGAAAAGTATCCCACGGAAAATGAAGCTGAGATTTTATTTATTTATTTTTTAATATTTCTTCACTATTATTATTTTTAAGAATCTGATACAGAGATAGATGTAGAAATGTTTTGGGGCCCAGATGGACCTAGTGGGAGGAGGGGAGGTTCAGCAGGTGTAACATACTGTCATTATTGATATACTGTCCCAATTGATATCTGCTTGCTTTAATTTTCTTCACAAGCCTTGCCAAGCCATTTCCCCTCTCAAACTCTTGAATCTTGGCTGACTGCCCATAGGCAGGGAACAAAGAATTTCTGTTTTTAAATGGTTGGTTTATTTTAAAAGCATTCACTGGCACTAGTAGGCAAAATAAAGGGGAAGGTTTTGGAAAAAAAATAGATACTCTTAGGTACTTGAAGAGGCTTCTTAGACACAATGCAAAATTAAAATAATTATTGGTAGAAAGTGTAAAATAAAAATGATTAAAATAGGAATGCACACATTTAAATAGAAACAGCTCTCCAATATTTCTTTAGTACTGACAAAAGGTAGTCTAGTGTTTGGGCTCTCAGATAATTTTATACCAGAGCCACTGTAAGCTTGCTGTGTGGGTTTTCAAGTCTAAAGCAGTATGTTTGTGCTCTCAACTCGAAGTTCATCCACAAGACAAATTGGTGCTGTTCTTAGAAGCCTGTAGGAGGTAAAACCGTTCCTGGTTTAAGATATGTCTGAGGTAGTCCCAGCAGCTCGTCAGCAGCAACACTGTGTCTGCTTGATGAGCTCTGACTTTTGTTGGCCATATATCCTTTGGCTGTCTTGAGAGACAGGAACTGTTGGGAATGCATAAGATTTTCTTCTTTCTTTGTAGAAGAATAGGTATTTATGGTAGTTACACGTTTTTGCTATTCCCTTAAACCTCATGTTTCTTTCACTTGGAATATCCATTGAAGGTGTTCCCAAAAGGCAGTTAGCAATAAGGCAAAAAGATTTTTTTTTCAGTGTGCCAGGGTAAGTGCAGGTCTTGGGCATGTAGAAACAGGGAATGAAGGAACACATGCTGTAGGAGAAGGTATAAAGATAGATGTCCTGGAAAAGACACAAAAGCAGACTCCTTTGGCAGCATGCTCTGAAAGTGGTACAGAACTGCTAAAACCTGCAGCCCAGCAGCCTTCATAGTGATAGTGCAGCCCTTTTTTTGTGCAGAAGTATGCCTTCTTACCTGTTCTTAAGATAGCAGCATGTTTTATAGTACTGTTATTTTCACTTGAGTCTAGCAGCTATTAATATAAGCAGTCTCTACTTATCTGTGATGCAGTCTGGAAAGACCCTTGAGTTTCATCAGCACATTTTGGTGTGCTCTGTTTTGTCAGGCACTGCTGAGGTTTTGTCAGTAGACTATCCTCTTTTCCCTCTATGCTGTGATGCTTTTCTGTTGACCGGATTTTACAGCAGCAGTAGTAGGAATACTTGAGGTGCTAAGAGTAAATCTTATCAAAAGGCAGCTGAATGTGTATGGGAACTGGCATTGCTGTTAATGGTTGGTTCTGAGTGTAATATCCTGCTCTTTCATGGCGCTGTACAGCTGTCTGAGTGAGCCTGATAAATGAACCTGGGAGCCAAAGTACAGTGTTGGTCTGCAGCAGTCACCAGTATGGATGTTAGTTATAGATGTCAGTGTAGTTATAGATGTTAGGACAGTAGTTTCATTGGCATCTTCTCAGGAGCTTGTGTACTCATAAAAATATGAGGAATGTGGGTCTTCCTTATGCACCAGTTTTAATCAGGGCTCTGTGTAAACACTTCACTTCTTTGGGCACCTGTTGGTCAGCTGCACCTCATGCAGATTTTTCACCTACAGCCAAACCAACAGCCATCTAAGACTGCAAATTACCCAAATACAAACATCATTTTTGGCATTCCAAAAAGTCTCAGCATGTGAGCTTCTGGGCTTCTAGCTTATTTTATTGTCTTAGTCTTCTAAAATTAATTGGATAATGAATATGTTCTCTGCTGTTTTGATGTGTGTCAGTCATTTCTTAGACTCCCCATTTTCATTGCTTTGCAGAAAGGACTGAGGGTTTTCCAAATAGCATAGAACCAGCCTGTCTGCTTTCAGAATGGTCAACATGATTGAATAGTGAGCTGAATGATGCTCCAAGTTTTCTGTAGAAAAATTAGGAAACAAAATTCTTTGGAGGCCACAGAGTAAATGGGCCAGAGGGTGCACTCTGCAAATAGATACAAAAAAAGGGAAAGTAATAGAATGGAGTTTGATGCTACTGTGGAAATTTTTTTTCCTGGTGTTCTGTAATGCCCAGTGATTCTTGTCTTCCTGAAATGTTTGTTGGCTATTGCAATGAAGTATCACTCTGCATTTTTAAAGACAGTTTCTTGTTTACTGATACAGTACCCTCTCTGTACTGAGGGATGTTTGTTGCCATGAATTTAATAGTAATTTCTTGTACAGATGTAATTTTAGTATGGTAATTTTAAATTGTTAATAATTTAATAATATTTTTGTGCTCCGACTGAGGTGGTAATAAATTCCAATTTTGTACTGTACAATTATTTTATAGTAATTATTAATGTCAGCTTCTGTTTGTACTGTCCTGATTTCTGTCTGCTGGCTGTTCTATTACAAGTTTTTTTTTCCACTTCCCCTTTAATTGGAAGCACGCTTCTATGACTGTATATGGCTTTTCTTTTTTAAGCTCTGTCTTGATAAATCACTTCTTTTTTATGCAGTTAATATCCGGTTGCAAAGCCAGACCTGCTCTTGAATGCATGGTGTCATGTTGTTGATCAGAAATGAGTTTGTTAGAGACCTGTGTAGGTCTTTAGAACATCACTGAGGCACTACTGCCTTAATAGTTGAGATTCTGTCTTTCAAAACATATGACCAAATAGGTGGCTTTATTGGACTGTATGTTAACAATATTCTTTTCACTGCATTCTTCTTGGCTTTATTCTTAGAAATATTTTTGATCTTTGAATGAAATGGGTTTCTCTCAGGCTTTGGTTTTCTGTATGCTTTGCATCTGCAAACTGCTTATTAATAGCTATGAAAAATACCTTATGGACCTGCTGCTTTCTTTTTCTCTTACAAATAATTGCTGTCATCTATTCAGTACATTTTTCAAAACTAGAAGGTACACAAATCATCTCTACAGGACAGGTTTAAATTAGCCCTACAACCATTTCTAGTGGTTTAGGAAGGCTGGAGTCTCTTGGGCAGGCTAGAAAAATTATGATAAATATGTGCTGGTCTTTCATGAGTTGATTGACCGGCAGAAGTGGCAGTGCTGTGAAGTGCATTAAGCTTTTAAGGATTTAGGTATGCCTTTTTTTTCTGATAACCTGAGGTTGTTTCAGAGCATGTGTGAGGCATTCCTTTGCATTATAAACAATTTAATTTTTGTATTGTATGTTAATACAATCTCTTGGTTTTTCTGGGAATGGGTAAAGCAGAATCTGAGGAAGACTTTGCAAAAAAATTCAAGAAGGATGTTTTGTAAGTATGGGCTGGTTTCCATGGAGAAGGGTCAGTATTCAAACTGAAGTCTGATATTTCTTAAGTAAGTTAACTTTCCTTTGTTATGGAACATATAATGCATTTTCTGTAGCTTTCTTTTGCCTTTGCTCCTTGTGTTTCATGCAGTCAATAATATAATTTATATAAGACTGATTCTGAAATACAGGATAGAGACATTATTTGGTTTTGGAGTGGATGAGTGCCTTAGTTCATTGTTTTTCTTGCCAGACGGTTGTCAGTGTTGTGGTACCACTGGATAAAGTTGTATCCACATTGGTAGGTTTTGGCAGTACTTTTTGACAATCAGCAGTGGCAACATTGAAGAAAACCAAGCTCTTTATATGTCTGTGAAAGGCAAACCTAGTGTCAGATCTTCATTCAGGAATTGGTTGTTGCTCCAAGTTCTTATGTTGTTCCTGGCTTGGGCTTGTAACTTTTACAATAATTTAAATATGCATGCTGATTTAAAGTACTATGCTGATTTAAAATACTTTGGAAAACTGGCACTTGAATTGGTTACTTTAGGCTGCTTATTGAAAGGGTTATCTGGAAGACATTCTCTTCTTCATGGATTCTTGGATTGCCATTTTGTCTGAAGTCTACTCAGGAGTTTTGTTTTATTTGGGTTTGTTTTGTGGGACATTTTGTTTTGTTTTGGGTTTACTGGTTTGGGGTTTTGTTTCTTTTCTTTCTCTCCTCAGATTTTCAAATTTTGTTCTGGTTGTACTCCTTCATCTTCACAGTTGTCTTGCTTGTCTCAGTCTCCATGTTTGGAGATGGTAGGAATTGCAGCAAGGTGTAGCTGTGACACATTGTTTTTTCCTGTTGCTCTCTGCACTGCTTTACCTTTGCCACAGAAGTTCCTCAGCTGCATTTGGGAGAGTGGTATGCTAGCATTTCTATCCAGGATAAATCCGTGAAGAAGGAAGTTTCAGCTTCTTTTTTTTCCTGCTCAGGGACGTTTTCCAGCTCAGCATATTGTGTGCTTTGAGAGAATGAGGGAGAATAAAGATCACAAGAGGCAGTGTACCATCTTTAATATGTGCTGTTATCTTATGGGATACTACCTCTAAATTACTGAAAACAAAGGTCTGTTCTGAGTCCAAGTTTTGTTGAAATGATAATGTTCTTGTAGAGAATTGCTGACCCCTCAGGGCAATGAGAGGTACAAGAATATTCCAATCCATCCATTTTACTGTGCTATTTCCTTCCTAATATGTATGCTTGCTGCTCTGGGACTCTTTTTTTTCTCTACTTCCAAATTATGTGGGTATAAGCTTCCTTTTTGTTTTTTTCTTTTTTTAAGCCCCAAAGGTCTTGCAGGGAGTGTCTTATGAGTCACTTAGGAGTGCATGCAATTCTGGGGGAAAGAAGAGATCAAATCTCCAGACCTTTGAGATTATGCTGGAATTCATGAAAGGGGAATGGCCTTTAAAAGTTTGTAGGAAAAGTGACAAGTACGAATAGTTGCCTTCATTTTGGTATACCTTGCTCCCAATTCCTTTGCCTCATGTCAGTATGTGGGTGTTATGCAATTTCCCAGCAGGTTAAGTCCTTGATTTCCATTAGTTCCAGTAGTCAGCGTGTGCCCTGTGAATCAGATATACATGGTGATGTGCCATTCTGCAATTCCTGCTGCTGCCTGGCAGTTTATTCAATCTCTTCCACTTGGCTAGACCTCTTATCCTGGCTTGTGGTCTTATTTACAGTGTGATGGCAGAGTTACTTCTATTCCAAATGACTGTAGTGATACTGTCCAAATGCTTCAGGATGAGATATGGCTGGAGCTCTATGGAGAGCTGAACTGAATTTAAGTTTTATAAGAGCTATCTGTTCTTTTCAGTCTTTTTTTTTTTTTTTTTTTAATAGAAGTAGAGACTTGTGGGAATGGGGTTTGAAACTTATGGTCTCTTCTTGAGAGATACTGTTTGGTCTTCTGAGCCATCACATGAATACTCTTCTCCTGGACCTCATGATGTTTTACATCATATTTGATACTGTTCAGAGATTATGTAGATGCATATTGATGTGTGTACAGTTTATGCTTTAAAGTCTGAGTTCAGAGCCATGGATTTGGCACAGAGCTAGGAAGAAGAGGTTTTTCTAAGTGCATGTTTGGGGAAGATCTGTTTCAGGAAATCTTAAACCACACAGATATTCGTGCTGTGGAATGTAAGTTTTTACTGTTTTCCCTCTTATTTTATGTACTTAAGACAAATTAATATCTTAAAACAGTTTTGGGGGGGATAAGCACATTCCTTGAACAAAGTACATCTGACTGCATTTATAGTGAGAGTTGAAATTACTGCGTGCTGTCTGTCTGTCCTTGTGCAGGGTCATACCCCCCAGTGCAGGGTGAGCTGTTCCTCACTCAGTGACTTGGGATTGCCACTTGCATTAGTGCAGCCAGCAGTAAGGGTTTGTGTACTGGCAGTGGCTGCCATAGGGCATTAGACACTCAACTGGTTGTTACTTTACGGCAGCTTTGGTGTCCCAGTCCTAATGTCGCCCCTGCCTTGGGTTAATAATGTTCAGAATAATTTAGATATGCATGTTGATTTTACAGCACTTAAAACATTTGCCACTTGAATCAGGCATGCTGGCTTGGCTGTTGAGGGGATTATCTGAAGAGCGAAGGTGAAGGGTAAGCGACAAGCAGGGCTCGGCGCCCTGCTGGCCGTGCCTCTTGTGTTGGCAGCAGACAGCGGGGTGTTGGCATGAGGCCGATGGAACTGGCCAGTGGAGGGGATGAAAAGTGCCATGGAGGCAGAGTTAGGTTTAGATGAGAGCTCAGCAGCACGCGAAACTCAGTCTCAGTGTTCTGACACTAACCCAAGGTGTAAGTGCCAATACAGAAAGTCTGGTGAGGAACTCTATTGCTTGTGTAATTTCAGTCTAAAAAATGCTTGTATGAGGTGATATGTGGGGAAGAACTGGGAATAGTGAGGATAAATGTAACTATTGTATAAAATGAGTAGCTTTATCTGGATGATGTTAAATAATTGAAATTCTCTTTTCAGAAAATATTGAATAGTTGGAGTAGTGCCAGAGATGGATGAAAAATGAGAAATATGAGGTATACACATGGAAAGAGTCTAAAAATGTGGGATCTGTTTGACAGTTAACAATTAGTAAGAGAATGATGCCTATGTTAATATATGTGTATGTACATATATGATGAATCTGGAATGTCTGTTGTCACTGTCTTATAACACAAGAAGAGATGCTGAGTGAGATTCTTACCAAGCTTTCTTTTAAAAGTATGTTGAAGTGATATTGGGCATTCAAATGCATGCATTCATAATAAAATGGAGAGTAATTCTATGGTCTCCCATAACAAGTGCTTGAAGGTAAGTTTGAAAGTGTTTTAAAAGCATGTAGCTTGAAGCCTTCAGCTGCAACTACTCCACAGGTAAATGAAGATATCTTCACTTTTTGTTTATATCTTTCTTTTTTTCACAGTACATAGATCCCTGAAGATGTGTGGCTCAAACTGCTTCAAACTGTCTGAACATTTGTTATTTAACTGCTGAAGCTTTCCTACCATTTGCTTTCCTCCTGAAGCCTTAATCCTGTTGAAGGATCAGAATTGGGTACTATGGTAAGACATTTCTTAAAGTCAAAGTAAAATGGTGAAGTGCAATGTGCCAATTTATTTTGGTTGTATCTCTTTATTCAATAGTAAGACACCAAAACAAATAAAAAAACCTTAATGGTATACAAAGCCAGGAGAGGAAACTAGCTTGCTAGCTAGCTTTGAACTAGCTAACCAACCAAGAAACATCATTCCATGTGTTGTCTGTTCACACTTGCACTGTACTTTAAAATTAAGAATGAAAAGTAAATAATTTTACAAGAACTTACGTGTAGATGTATGTGAATAACTCATCACAATGTTGTACAGAAATGTTATACAGGTCTCTTCCAGGCACTGCATTTTCTTTCAAATGTGTTTGTGTTTAATGTCAGTTTAAATTCAAGTATTTAAAATACTTAAGGTGCTTTGTGGAAGCACAGAAGTTCTGATTTTTGGAGAATAAAAATCGGTAAAAATAGGAAGAAGAAACCCTGTAAATAACAGGTGACAAGGAAATATAACGGAACCTCTAAGCAGATAACAAAACTTGTTTTCTAGATGATGCAATAATGTATTTGGAAACTGATATTTGTTCTTAATCTCAATAACTAGCAGTTTTGAATAACCAAGTGGTACTTTACAAATTTCAGGAATCAAGACCAGCTAAAACATGAGAAGATATATTCAAGATGATCCAGCCAGAAGATTTTTCACTTCATAAAAATATTATTTTTGTTTAATATGTAATATAATTCGACAAAGCAAAATTCAGTTACTTTTCTTGAAATTAGGACGTGTCTGTGGCCTTCATCAGAAATGTTTCTAACATTTTCAAGGAAGAATATGTCCCAGAAACTGAGTATGTTTTTACTAGTCTTTGGAATCATTTGGGGTTTGATGTTGCTACGCTACACATTTCAGTATCCAAGACGCCAAAGCAGCGCTGAGTTGCGTGGACAGATATTAGATCTCAGTAAAAGATATGTCAAAGCACTGGCAGAAGAAAATAAAAACCTAATGAATGGTGGTGGTGGAGCCTCTATGTCAGGATATGGTAAGAGGAAGAAAGCCATACTTGTTACTTGAATATATTCTTTTTCTGAAAACTGTAAAGTTATATTTATTTTTTTTTTAAGTAGTAT
Source organism: Parus major (assembly GCF_001522545.3). Classification (NCBI taxonomy): domain Eukaryota; kingdom Metazoa; phylum Chordata; class Aves; order Passeriformes; family Paridae; genus Parus; species Parus major. The sequence continues at coordinate 31,752,239 of NC_031769.1, forward strand.
ATGCTCTTCAGCAGAAAAAAACCTCTCTGTATTAATTGATTTGATTTTAGTTTATTCTAACAAGTTGAAGATGAGTTGCAAAATCAAGCTTCAGATCTCTTCAAGTACATGAATACAGTTACTTATAGAAGTAACAGCACATTTGTCCTCCTTTGAATCTTCAGCTATTGAGGAATAAGCATGTGCTTGACACAGGGACAAAGTTTTATATTAGGTCACGTCAACATTCCTGATTCTTCTAGTACCTCATTGCTAACTTCTTGCTTTTATTTCTTCAATTTTCTTCTTCTTAAAAAAGCAATGACAAACCAACATATTAATTGAGTTTGCAGTCTGGAGACTGCAAAGCAATTAGGAATTTGGCAGAATCTCCCCTTGTTTTAGAAGCAGCCATAAGAGATAAGGTCCCTTGTCTTGCGAGCTGTAATACTTGGTGCATCATATCTCTGATTTGCCTGTCTTGTGAATATGTACCTAACTTGATGAATAGGTTGCCAGTATTTACTATCTTCTGAAATACTGAAAAGATAATTAAAAATGTTTATTTTAAAAAATAGTATCCCAAAAGATGTGTAGTAATGAACTTTGATCCCCTTAAGATTTCCTTAATGGATCTGCCTGTTATAGGATGCCCTTTATAGGCATTTGGTGAGAGTGCAAGTAGCGAAAATGTGCCTGAAGTCTTTTTGCTGCTGCTAAGGAAGAAGGAATCAAGTCTGTGATGAGCTGACTAAGATGTGAAGGAGCAACCCAGGAGGAGTAGGACAGTAAAAAGTGTTAAAAACTTTAATCCTTTCATTCTCAAAATTAATTTTTATGACAGTAGGAGACTGCCTTCTCTTTTCTTCCCTGTTTTCTCCTCCTACCTTTTTCTTTTTTGTCATCAAGGACTTCCTTCCTTTATTTATTTATATTTATATTACTTTTATATATTTGTATTATTTATTTATTTATAAATTATTTATAAATTGTTTCTCTGCCATTTAAAAAAACCAAAAAATCCTGGTGTACTGCAGCTTTCTCCTCTCTATAAGTCTTACAGTGTATTTCCAAATGAGACTTGTCTTCTGCATTTTTTTCTGAAGTTTAATATAAGTCATCTCTTGATCTGGCTGCTGATCATTAGAATTAAAACTTGACAATTCCCTCCCTCAGACTGTCGAGCACAAAATGATACTACAGAGTACGTCCCACCCTCTGTAATTGACAGCAGACCCGGCTCTGACTTGAATTGTTAACCTTTTTTTTTTTTTTTTTCCCCAAAGTTAACATTACTTACTAAAAAAACACTAGTTAATTTTAGAGAGAGGTACTTCTTTCTTTGAAATTTAATTTGCTACTAATTTTTAATTTTACCTGTTTTACTCCTATTTTTTCACTTTGATGCCTGTGATTCTTCTCCCCAATTTTTCTGCTTTGTTAAGAACAGATTAGAGGGCAGTGGTAGAGACAGAGTTTGTAGATGTCTTCATGTGTAGGGGGAATCTAACAGCTTGAAAAACCTGGTAACTTTGTTAATGTTTTTCAAATATGAAATAAGATGGTGATTGGCAACAGTGTAAATTGTTTTTTGTTGAAAGATGTTACTGTTTTTTTTTTCTGGAACATGGAAATTTTTTTACCATCTTTCCTCTTGTTTTTCATTCAATGAAGATGTAGATAGATTTTTTTTTTTTTTTTTTTTACTCTTGCTTTATAGCTTACAAAAGAGCCAATAAGATACCTTCTAATAACAGCTTTTCTATGGGCTAGAACTGTCATTTAGGGGAAAGCCATTAACTACCTTTTTTTATGCTGGAAAGTATTTAGATATAATCTCTTGCATCCGAGGCTAAAACATGACATAGCTGAGTATTTTGATGCTGTTGTCTGGATGAAATTTGAAATAATACCTTTGAATAGCCACTTGTAATGTTCCAGCTAGTGGTTTTGGTCTCACACTCTAATATTTAATTGACTGCCTTCACAGTTCCCTGTTATGGTGCTATCTCCCTTCCATAAAATAACAAAGAAATGTTATTAAAGAAAAATCAAGCAGCTGTTTCATTCTGTACTTCTAGAGAAATCTGCGCTCCTTTCCAAAAAGTTTGTTAGGGAGGATAGCAAGTTTTAAGATGTGTGAATACATTGAAGTGGCAGTTCTTTTCCACACAGAGTAAGTAACATGCTGTAATTTGTTTTTTCCATTATCTTCAGCTGATCTTAAGAGAACAATTGCTGTTCTTCTGGATGACATCTTGCAACGCCTGGTGAAATTGGAAAACAAGGTTGATTACATCGTTGTGAATGGCTCAGCAACAAATAACACTAATGGAACTAACCATCAGGTGCCAGTGACTTCAAATAAACGTGTAAAGCCAGCAAGCAACATTAGATAGCAAACAGGGCCACTTTGTGTTGCTACATCATTGATGGATAATATTTAAGATAAGCTTTTTGTCTCTGGTTAGGGCAAAGCAGTAGTTGACTCTAAAACAAGCGTAAACTATTGTATTCTACAATGTGCTTGGATCTGTGTAGGCCTAACATGTGCTTAGGTTCTCAAAGCATTATTTCATTGCCTTTGAGCAGTGCTTCTGAAGTGATCTTTGTTGTCTCTAAAGATATTTTGATATGATTTGATGTAGTAGGTCATTGGATAATTACAATACGTGGAAAGCAACAGGAAACTTATAGGTAGGTTTCTAAATATATTTATTTAAGTATGACTATAACATATCTTTTGGATAGGTGAGCAGTATTGTAGCTTATTCATTTTTTGTGATCTGCATTAGGCCAAGGTAACTGAGGAAAATGTGTTGCTAAACAGATGCTAGAAGATGTGTACACTTAAAATATTTTCTTACTTATTTACTAAAACAATATTAAATTGAGGATAGCAATGGTGGTAATATTTTAAAATTGTGACCCAAAGAATGTCTTTATTTGCACTATCTTGTCAGAATAGTTAAAGAGAATTTACTGTATATTTAAGAAAATTTATTATAATAGGAAAACATTCTAGGTAGTAACACTGTCCAGGTTTATCTTTATGCCAGAGATAGGGCAGTTAGATTATCAAAAGCAAATCATCATCTGTGATATCTTAGATGATTATTTCTTAAAAAGATATTTAAGTATATGTATTTTGTAACTGCAGATAAAATTATTTAAGTGATGGAAATAAGTTTTGGATGTGTGAATACAATTTATTTTTATTCATTGCTGTTTGTTATTAACATTTTAATGCCTTGCAGTTTGTGTTTGGAAAAGCACACCATCTCCCTGAATTGCATTCTTGATCAGAAGAAAAGCAATGAAGGGAAACAAGGCATCTCTGCATTTAACAGAACTATATGTACTAAGGGTGTCTAATCACGGCATATTTGAGAGCTAAGGTAATGTTTGCCTTATGTCTAAGTCAGCCTTACAGCAAAGTGAACTGCATGCAGTGTGGGTGCACTGTATCTCAAATGTTACTGAAATCATGTTGAAGTGCCACTGAACCTGTTTTTTAAACTGTACTGAATGTTTGAGGGGCACAGAATGTTCAGAGACTTTTGCCAAAAGTGTCCTGTAAGTGAACTTTTGGGGATGAATAAAACCAGAGGCGCTGGGTGATATACCAGGCAAAGTTATGTGATTTTTTCCTTTCTTCTGTTTCCCTGCTGATAATCTCGATGGTTATAAAAGAAAATACAATTGCAATCTTAGTTAGTACTTCTTTAGTATCCAGATGATTTTTTTTGTCACATTGTGTGTAAACATGTACTCACTTCAATGCAGAAAGAGAAAAATAAATTTTTAATTGCACTTGTAAATGTTCATGGGGTTTTTTTTGGTTGGTTGGTTTTTGGGTTTTTTGGGGTTTTTTTGTAATTAAATGGTCTTGTCTTTCTTGCTACACGTGCTCTATCAGTTTCTGGATTGGAAAATTGTACATCTCTGAGTTTTAGTGGTACTCTTTCTGGTATTCTTCCTTCTTAGTCACTGAGTTCTTCTGCCCTTGAAATTCTAATGCCCTGAAACTTTCCTCAGGTGAGAGGTGAGGGGAGAAAAGAAATGAAAATAGAAGAACTGATTTAGATCTTTAATGGTGGAGACTTCACTGTTTAACCTAAGAGTAAAGAAGATACGTGCAGAACTTCTTTTGAACCTGCAGATTGACAACGTGAAGGATAGAAGGATAGATAGAAGGATAGACAGATAGACAGATAGACAGGTTGATTTTTATATCCATCTGGTTTATTTCCTAGATACTTGATTGTTACAAACCAAAACCTTTGTGCTATAAACACACAGTTCTTTTCAGAGTGGCAAAACTAAACTTAAGGTGTGCAGACTAAGGTAAAAAAGGGTAAAGGAGGGATCAAGGGAGGGTCTCAGCTGACTTCCCTATTAACAGTAGTAGGAAAACATTTGCATGTTCTAGCCTGCAGCCTCCCATATAGGACATGTGAGAGGTGTGGCAGCCCTACAAAGGTAGGAGGTTGTGTAAAGAACCCAAGGGCTTCTGAGGAAAAAGCAAGAGAAAGCCTACAACTTAGCCCGGCTCCAAAGCACTTGATAGTATCACAGGATTTGATTGTATTGCCAAGCATATTTTTTCTTTCTGAGGAATATTTAAGTAGTATTTCTGCTGTGCTGCAGTTTTTATGATGTAACTGTATTCTCATTTCAGATGACATCATGAAGCCCCCCAAAGTGACCTCATTTGAGTTTTGTGTATATGGAATCTCCTTATGGTTGGTTCTTAGGCTGGTTGGGGTTTGAGGTATTACTTCCTTTTCTTTCTTCTCCTTCTGTTCTTTGGAAGGCAGGAGGAGTTTTTATATAACCTCTGTTATATAAAAAACTGCTGATTTGGGGGATGGAGGTGTGTTTTGGTTTCGTTCTTGAAATCTTTTGGTAAATTAGGGGACATTAATTTTCTCAGCTGTAATTTGCCTCATGAGTGTTTAACAGCTGATTTCACTAGGTAATTGGCAGTACTTCTGTGCCACTGATTGATTGCTTAATGTAGGTAGCAAAAAAATGTTCAAGATCCACTTCCAAACAAAAGTTCTAATGAAGGAAAATAGAAAGAGAAGAGTATATATTGATTGCTGTCTAAATAGAAAGAAACAGCAGAAGTCTCAGTACAAGCCCTTGAGTTCTACAACTAAATACCTGGCAGGCAAAACCTTGGGGAAACTGTCTTTTTTTCTCTCATCCTTTTGGTTGCTTTTCTCATCTAAATAAATAGTTTGGAATCTCTGCATAGTAATCTTAACATAATGAAGATATCCAAGCATTTTCTCACAATGGTATGTGAAATAGAAGTGCTGAGTGGTTCCACATTAAAGAACTTTTGGGATAAATGGATGGACAGATGGACAGACACTCCTCTGAAACACTCTGAGACAGCTCTTAAGAAGCAGCCTATACACTGTTAAGGTCACAGAAGTTTACTGATACATTTTAAATGAAATAATTTTAAAAATACAGAAACATAGCCCAGGATGTGCAGGTTCATGTGCTTAGTGTGGTGAAACATCAGTTGTCTGATGTTGCATAATATTGCAATATAATATTGGCACCCAATATTATGCATCACATATTTCACAGCTGTCTGCTTTCCCCAAGCAATTTCTAAATGCTGGGTTTTCAATAACACAGTCATTTTAATAAGCTCACTAGATAGATTTGAATTCTAATTAAATGTATTTGCTAATGCAGAGGTTTCCAAACCATGTCATGTTTGTGATGTGTGCAAGTTGCTTTAGCAACCAAGCACCTCCTGTGCAGGTACATGTTCTGGGGGTATTTGAGGTGTCACAGCCTTTGTTTATGGGAATGCAGAAGCAGAGTAAAATTGGGAACCTCTATCAAGAAGTTATTTAGAGAAATGATTGCATAAAATGAAACATCCCCGTTTATTACATTTTCTTGAAAACCTTTTAATTCCTAAAAATACACTGACTAATGGAATGAACTGAATGTCTAAAACATTCTTATGTAAAATAGATGTATTTTGAAAGGTGATCTATAATGTCAATTAACAATTAATCCAAATATGACTCTCCTTACATAATGATTGTGCTCTTTCATAATTTTGTACTTTACAAAACAAGGAGTCTGCTGTCTTTGGGGTTCAGTTTAGTATATCTGATAGGATGCCATCTTCAAATGCAAGAGTGAAATGGGGGACTTTCCTTTGTAGCAGCCAAAAAAGTGAATTAGACTTTTGCTATTTTTCATGTGGAAAAGACTGGTACTGAATGGGTATTTCACTGATTTCAGTTTGAAGAAAGAGGGAATGACATACACAGGCATTTGAAAATATCCTTTAGGTTATTAAAATGAAGCCGAATTTTAAAAACATTAACATTACATACTGTTGGAATGCATGAAATAGAAGCCTCTCTGAGTCCCTCAGAGAGAGAAAGGAATGCAGGGATTGAATTGGAGCCTTTAGAGAAACTGAAATATATCAAGCCACAGACATGAAGTAGGAGTGTAAGTTTTAGTTTTAAGTAAGTAGAAATATATCTTAAGTGCCTTAAGAGACTGTGTTAGCTAGTAAAAAGCCATAAAGCCTAGTTTAAAGTTTAGTAGTGTTACCTTTTACAAAACCAACTTAGCTCCAGACATAACAAAAACATAGTAGAACATTGCTTGCATTTCTAGATAGAACAGGTAGAACTATTTGCATAAACAGATAAAACTATATAATAGATTTTGGGTAACAACTGGCGCTACTTTCACACATTAGAATTAAACTCAGATTGGTGTAGGAAGAATGTGCTAGAATCGTGTTTTTAGCTGATTGGATGATTTATGAATAAAATCTCCCTGTATTGGGGTGAAAAAAACCCACATGAAGAAAGAAGGAAAAAAGAAGCTGCTGCTGTTTGAAACATCGGGACTCTATGCCAGAAAGCTTTTAGCACAGACTTTTAATACTCTGAACTCTTTGCCTTCAAGACTGATGTATTCATGCAATAAACAACTTTACAACAACCAACAACTGCTATTGCCTCTACTCAACAACATACATTCATGGAATCACATCTCTTAAGCACCAGTGGCGTCACGTGCTGCTGAATTATCTCTAAGTGATCTTAATTACTACAAGTTTCCCAACTGTGTTTGTCAGTACCTCCAGCAAAAACCTTTCATTATTAATTGATCCTTGCTTGCACATGAGCTTCCATAGTCCCTGTGGCATTCATCAACTTACTTTGTCAGTTGGTGTCTAATTGGGTTCTGATTCTCTGATAGCAAAACTGAAGAAAAACATGTTAACATTTTTAAATACTGTAAACTAGGTTTAATAATACACAAAGTAATTTTTATTGTAGCATAGTGCCTGGTCATGGTTAGAAGCTTATAAAATGGTACTTGCATTTAAGCGTATTGGGATATTGGTAACACATGTGGAGGGAGGAAACAATTTGGCAGAAACTGCTTCTGTTATGCTTTATGCCACTTAAATTCCTCTCATTTTCAGAAGAGCTAATCAGATAGTCATTGATCAGATCCATAGAAATACAATGACTGACTACTGCTTCAAAATGTTGGATTGAGGTGTAAAATATAAAAACAGGTTTTTCCTAAATTGTTTTTTGCATTAGGGAAGTGGCTATCCTCAATTTATAGATGTTTCACTAAGAATAGTTTTAAGCACTTGTCAAACTTGTAAGGGTTTTAAAAAATTTAAAGGGTCACACATTTTATTGTTAACAGAGGGTGTTGAGGGAGACTGTCAACACCCTGTGAAGCATTAAGCTGTTGCCTTTGATGTGTAGGCAGCACCTTAGGTCTCAAAGAGCTGTACTGTAAGTATGTGTCCATATGTTCAACCCACTTTGATGTGTTCAGAGATCTTGGGCCAGCAGTATCCGTATGCTACATCACAACTACAGGAGGTAAAACATGCCATCTGGATTCCTGTTCCTTTTACTTACCTTGTGTCATAGTTTCTTTATGGTAGCAGAAAGCCTTCTTTTTTTTCTTCCCCACTACTCAAAATTATTTGGTAGTTTACCAAAAAAAAAAAAATTGTTTTGAGCAGTCTTTAATGAATTTTTTTTTGGGTGTTTATTAGCAATCTCCTAGAAGGGATAAGAGACAGGAATGGGTTTTCTAAATTCAAAATGTGTTCCAATACTCATGCTATGACAGTAAAAAGGGAGTGCTTGAGATAACTTTATTAGCTAAAAACTCAATTTCTGAGTTACAAAGTATCTTTTTATATATGTTCCCAAGTAAGTCTATTGATCCAGACTTGGATCCAAGCAGATCTTGAGGTGGAGGGGTCTTATTAGCCCTGGGTGCTAATAAACTGGACACTGTATGTATTGCAAAACGCTTGCTGTAGTTAAATGCAGGGGGAAAAAATCACAATTTTTTTTAATGGGAAGTAGTTCATAGGACAGATGCCTCACAAAAAAATGACTTGATTTCCTACTCTCAATAAGTTCTCACTGGCTGTTCATGCATAAACACTGACACGAGTGACATACAGACTAACGTTTGTACCCCTCACTGGAAGCTGCCTTATTAAGAAACCTGTCTCTTCTCTCTAGACCCAAACTTGTATTTCAGGGGACTGTTTTTAACAAAGATCTTGCACAGATGAGGCACATCAACCCATGACACAGGAGATCTGCTCATTCTGTGTGAACCAGGCTTGCCAGAGCTCTTCCTCCTCCCCACACCTCCCCCCTTTATTGGCAGTGCTGGGATCTCTGGCACCAGCAAAATGTGCATACAGATGAGGTATCTGAGAGATCTTCAGTTTTGTGCAGCTCCTGTGGAGTAGTGTCTTGCTCAGTATATTCAAACTCTCTGTCTGCAGAGCTTCTAATCTTGGTTTCAAGATCCCCTTTCCCCCATTTGTTTTTTTTCCCGAAGTTTTGGTCACAGGAGGAATTTTCTCCTCCCTGACTTTTCCTGGACAATCCTGCTTTTTTTTTCTGTGATTTTATTTTCTTCCATTAGGTTACTTGAAAATGTATTGACTGCAGTGAGGACTTGCTCCCATCTCTTTCCTGCCTTTGAGGGTGACCTGTTCGTGTTCAGATCTCACTGTGACAGAATGTGTCAGTGTTGCAGTGCTGTTTGCTCTGCTGGAATTTCTTATACATGTGGCATAGCCACAGGACAAATGCCCAGACCATATGCCCTATCACCTTATTTGGATACTGCTGGGAAACCTGAGAGTGTCCCTGTTGTTTCATCTCTCTCTGGGGTATGTTTTGGCAAACCATTGCCTTGGTACTGACATTCCTCTTCACCTTCTGCTGCATTACTGGTGACTTGCCCAGTTCAAAACTATGTGGAGATTTTCCTGAATTGCTGTATCTTTTATTTCCAGGGAAGTATCATTGTATGGTGTGGGAAAAACCTTCCCTCTTGGATCTCAATTTGACAGTCTGAAGGCTCATAGCTTATGCCAGCAGGCAGAGCACAATTTAAATACCAATTTCCTAAAGCTCTGATAAGGAAAACGTGCTATATTTTTTCTTCACATATTTGGTTACTTTGTGGTCAGTCTGTTTGTATCAAGGGGAAGCAGTCGATTTACACAGATAGTGCAGTGTCAGAAATAGCAGCCTGTGGTGGATTCACTAAAATTGCATTGAAGGAATTGTTCCAATGTGGTTACATTGATTGTAGCATATGGAGATGACTTGGGACCTGCAGGTTGCCAGTCTAAGAACCATTTTTGGTTGGAAATGTTCCCCAAAGTTGGCCTCCTGTAGTCCTGAACTATGAGCAAAAAGTATTTTCTAATGGAACATATATTTTATTTCGTAAAGGGAGTCAGTGACCAACCAAAAATATCCCTCACCTATCCACCAGAAAAGTGGTGGTCGAAGCAGCAGCAGCAGCAGAAGGCAATGTGGGTACAGAGCAGGCACTGGAAGGTCTTGGGTGCTGTGTTGTGTGGCTGGTGGCACCCAAGACCGTGGGAGCCCTTCTGGGTGGCACTTGTGGGTGTGTGTGTGTGGTCATGCCCTGGCACTGCTGCTGGGAGCGTGTCCATCCCAAGGGGCACAGGGGGTGACTGCCTTCCCACAGCGTACGCACACCACACGTGCCCTGTCCTTGATATCGAGCCCCTCAAGATCTGAGTCAAACTTTGCAATTTTTTTTAGTTGTTAATCAGTAGCCACAGCTGGACAGTTATGGTTGAACAATTGCACTGAGAATTGCATTGTATGGTTGGTTAATTTTTTGTTTTAAGGAAAAGAGAAGACAATTCCAAGATGAATGGACTGTTTGGATGAGAGCCACCATGACTGAAGCCAGCAGAACTGAGCAGTAACTGGGGGAAAAGGTAATTCCTTTTCTGTGGGCCATCAAGACCACGTACTCAAAACAGACCCCAGGCTCAAATGGGCAGAACCGTACCTGTGTACTAATTGGCATGACAAGTGAGAGGTATGACTAGCAAAAAGGGGGCTGAATACTAAATAGTAGAAAAATTATGCAATTTGTAGCCAACGAACGCCGATGCCTTCGTAAAATGTAATAAATAGCGCAAAGTTCTGATGACTCAGCCTTTTGTGGGCTACCACCTAGTTCGCTGCTTTGCTCAAGCTAGAATAAACCCGGGAACAGTAAAGACTAGAATAAAGCCTCGCCCCGGTGTGTGACTCGTCGCCCGGTAACGAGCGGCCGGGACAGCGCCCGGCGCGGGGCTGGCCGTGCCCCGGCCGCCGCGCACACCTCCCGGAGCCGCCCGTTCCCCCGCCTGTCCCCGCTGTCCCCCGCCTCTGCCCCGCCTGCCTCCCGCAGCCTGCCGCAGCCTCCCGGAGCCTCCCGCCTGCGCTCTCCGTGCGCGGGCGGCGCCGGGGCCCGGCCGGCCGGCAGCGCGCTGCCGCGGGCATGGAGCGGCTGCGGGCGGACGCGCGGGCCCTGCAGGAGTACGCGGAGTACCGGCGGTGAGCGCGCAGCGGCGGCGCGCCGGGGTCGCTGGGGCGGGGGACGGGCGTTTCCAGCCGTGTCGCAGCCCCTGTAGCCGGCCCGCGGCCCGGCATCCCTTCGGGAGGGGTGCTCGCCTCCGGCCCTGCTAAATTGGCCGCTTCGGGGTCTGTGCTGAGCCACACGCAGCGCCCGCCGCTCCCTGGCGCGGGGGGAGGTGCCGTGGCTGGAGCGCCCTGGTGAGGACGCGTTGCAATGCTTGGCTGTCAGCGGCGGAGTCACGCATCGTCCCTCGCATCCCGGCCCGCCCGGCAGCGGAGATGTGCTGTGGGAGGCCATCTGCTCTACCAGTGGCATTCCTGCCCACGGCAGGGGCGCTGGAATTAGGTGGTCTTTAAGGTCCCGCCCAATCCAGACCATTATTTGATAATCTGCCAGCCGTACTGCTCTTTCAGAGCACACGGACTTCTGTGCATCACGAGTTCCAAGTTTTGCATTGTATAAATCCCCTACACTGCTGCGTGTCTTCACTAATCTCGTCAGCGGTCCTCTCGAAAGGCTGAATATACACCCAGTCGTTGTGCTGAGATGAGATCTTAATTTAGTTTAGGAAAACCTTGAGTAAAACACTAGAGAAAGGCACAGTGGTGTTCCTTACGTAAGATGTGCAGTGATTCAGTGGGTGTTGGCTGGGTTGACATGCAAGTGATAGCGTTGTGTTGGCATGTTATTCTGCTGCTGTACAGTGCTGGCAGTGCACAAATCCACAGAATATTTGACAGAGTCACTCTTTCAGCATGTTTTAGCATAAGCAATAAAGAATAACTGAAATATTTACAGACATTAATGAAATCACTTTCAGCACAGGTAAGTGCTGCAGTTAAGTCTCAATTGTATTTTCCATATTTTTTTAATTGTCCTTAGTTGTTTCCATAAATGCAGAATTTGGATGCTGCTCCAGAGTTACAGCTACTCAATGACCTTGAACTTGAGCACAGTGATTGCTTAAACAAATGGGCCTGTCCGGACTGAGGGATACAGCTTCCACCAACTTCAGCTACAGAAACTAGCATAGCCTTCTTGCAAATCAGAAGGCAACTTGGATGTGTTGTTTGTTACTTTGATGGCAGTGGGGTTACCTGCTTGCAGATGAATACTCGGACTAGACTAAGATTAATCTCCTGATACAAATTTGCAGTACACTTGGGTGTAGATGGGTGAAGTGACTTGCCAGAGGTCAGTCAAGAAGTCTGAGGCAGAGCTGACTGGTTAGCTGACCCTTGATGCTCATGACTTTTTTTTTTCCAAAAGAACCCCTGGTAGTTTGCTGTATTAATTTTTTTCTTCTTTCTTAAAACTGGTTTCCAGTCCATCAGAGCAAATTTTTTAAAAGAGCATTATTCAAACCATATTCTCTAAAAATCAGCTATAGTTCTGTTAAATTATTAGAAGAGCAATATGAAATACAAGATTTGTTTTGCATTTACAGGAAAAGTTCTGTTATATATTATTTGAAAAAAAGAAATCTGCAGAAACCTACTTTTATTGCCTTCATTTTCTTATGGCTTTTTTTATGCCACGCATGCAGAATTGTAGGTGATGATGATGGAGGAAAGCTCTTTACGCCAGAGGAATATGAGGAGTACAAAAGAAAAGTATTACCAGCTCGGCTACAGAACAGGTTGTATGTGAGCTGGAGATCACCAGCTGGCATGGACTGTAAGCTTGTGGGACCAGAGACACTGTGCTTTTGCACTCACCGGTGGGTACCTTCCCTTCTTTTACCCTCTGGTATTTTTAAAAATCAGAAAAATGTGAAATATTCCCAGAAGCACATAAGCAAGTTTATTTAAGATTTAAGGGTTGAGAAAATTACATTTTAAATAGTAAGAACTGTTTGTAAATTCAAATGTCAATATATTTTTGAGACCAAAATGATTTTGTAGTCTCAATAAATTCAGCTGCAAGGCATGAGTTAACTTAGATCAGATTGATTCTGGTAGTGCTCTCAAAACGAGACATAAGGATATGTGATATTTACGTAATGAATAGATGCAAAACCACCTGCTATTACATATTTAATTGCAAAATAACAATTAAGAGTAAATAATACAATTAAAGCTACTTCAAAGTAAAATTTATGAGGTAAATGATAAGCCTTTCAATTAGTTTTCTGATAAATGCTAATACTAAAGTAATAAAAGTTATTGTTTTTCCTGTTTTAGGTATAAACAACACAAAACAGACTATGAGGTGCTTCCCAAAGAGCGCCCTATCTGTGTGCCTTGCAGAGTGAAGGGTTGTCAGTGCCAGTCCTACCACTTTGTCCCCCTGAACGGCACCCAGCCCATCCGCTGCCGCTGCAAGCACTTGGCTGACCAGCACAGCCCAGCACCCGGGTTTCCCTGCAACTCCTGTAAGTTACTGCTGGGCTCGCAGCACTCTGCCAGGAAACTCAACAGGAGCAGCGTGTGAGGGGGCTGTGCTCTGCCCAGGGTATTGGGTGTGTGCTGCTCTAGTCACCAATGTGTGTTTTCATCCTTGAGGAAGGATGAGAAGTGGGAAGGAAGACATCACCTTTTGCACAGGAGGGTTTAGAACAACATCCTTCGTTTCCCCAGGTCTCGTAAAGAGTTTAAATCTCCAAATGCTTCAGATAGGTGATCAGGTGCTTATGAAGACAGATACCTGGAGATAGGCAGTAAGAAAGCACTCTGTTTGCAGTTTGTCACTTCCAGCTTCATGCACATGCCTTTTCTACCTGAACTTGGTAGTTTGAGGCAGAGAAGTGTTGATCTCCATTCCTCTGTTGCCTTGTTGACTATAACATTACTTTATTTTTATGTCTTTTCTCAACTCAGCAGGAAGTAGTATACTGTTCCCAAATATTTCTATTGCTACCACTCTAACAAAGTGGCTCATGACCATAGAGATTGTGGTCCAGAAGTTCAAATGGGAATGGAGTTTCAGCAAGATCTTAAAGAATGGATTAAGAGGAAGCTTGCTACAGTTGTTTGAGGTTAATGTTATGAAACAACAGCAATTATTAACCACAGGAAATAAATAATGCATGAAGATGTTTTAGTTTGAAACCTCAAATTATGTAAGATGAAGATTTTCTTTTTGCTGGAGTTCTGTACTGTTATTAAATTTCATTCATGGAATGTCTCTATTTTGTACAGAAAAAAAAGTAAACAAAAAACCCAGTGAACAACAACAACAACAACAAAAACCCCCAGCTGTTATCCCACAGAATAAACCAAAAATATCTATATGACAGCCTTTCAGAATTTGCACTAAGTAATGTGAAAATCGTAAGTTGTTTATCTGGATAATTCAGGCTGAATGCATAGAACAGGCTGTTTCCAATATTAATATATATAATGCTTTTTGCTTAGCGTTTCTCAAAAAATAGCAGACACTTCTGAGGACTTTACAGATTTCAAAGTGAAGTTACAAGAATTGCTTCTATTTTGGACTTGTTGTTTTAATGTAATGGTATTAGTCTTCTCCAGTGTTGATAAATCTAATGTGACAGATAAGTTATTACTGAAAAACGTAACTGCTTTTTGCTCTGTATATATTGCATATACTGTATTCTGTGTCCAAACACAGAGTTCTGTTACTGAGGAGCGCCCAAAATAATATGAAAAAGCCTTTAACATTATCAAGAAATGGGATCAACATATTACAAAAGACTTAAAGAAATCTTTCATGGCACTCTACAAAACGAACTGTGAGCTGGAAGCAGGGTAATTTGTATAATGAAACATTTGGAACATAACTTCCTCAATTTCTTGGTCACATCATTGCTCTAGAGGGGTTTTGATGACAGTTTTAGATGTAGGTAGGGCAGACAGGTCACTTAATTCTTTCTGAATGTCATATAACATTTGTATAACTATTTCAATTACATCCTGTGGCAGTGTAAGCTTAAAAAAACCCTGAAAGTCAGTCTAATGATGCTCCTGTATAGAACCCATTTTGTTGATTCCACAGTCTCTATTTGCTACTGAGAAAATTTTGCTCATTTTAAAAGACACTTAAATTATAATTTGTGTAATAAATTATGATATTAAGTTTCTTAGCCCTGCAACACTGATATAGCCCTGCTAAGCACCTTTGAAGGGAATGATGCCAAAATGATGGCAGGTTGTCAGCTTTACCCAGTGTCAGAACATCTTTTCTTTTTATTCGTTGTAAGTGGATGGAAGGGCATCTTGTTAAAGGCAATGAACACAAGTTGCAACATAAGAAATACAGTCAGATATCTGAAATTTCTGATCCAGCATTGGTCCAGGCTGCTCAGAAAGGTGGAATCTCCATCCTCAGAGGTACTTGGAACTTGGCTCAGTAAGATCCTCTGACTAATGCTCTAATCCCAAGAGTGGTCCTTTCTCTTTTATACAGCCTTTTCATGGACCTGGATGTTTAAATCCCACCACCATCTCACTCATTTATTTGTTTCTCAGGTTCCAAGTGTTCAGGCTTTCATAGCTGCTTTACCTGTGCATGTGGGCAGCCAGCATATGCTCACGAAACTGTTGTGGAAACGAAAGAGGAGCGCTTAGCCCAAGGAAAGCCCGTGGGGCAGGATGTTCCTTACGCTGCCATGGGAGGACTGACTGGTTTTAGTTCGCTAGCAGAAGGCTACATGAGGCTTGATGACAGTGGAATAGGTATGTGCAGCTGACCTGAGATGAACTTTTAATTCTTCACCTAAGTTTTGAAAAGTGGAGTTTCAAAGTTGGAAGGCAAATTGGATGAATAGGAGTAGAGCTGCAGAAAGACTGTTCCTTTGCATCTGTCCTCAGGTGTTAAGGGACCACATTGTCCTGCTCCCTGTAGTGAGCTGATAAAAAACTCTTTTTCAACAATTCTGGCATTCAACCCAGTTGCTTCTGCTTGAAATGCAGCATATCCTTTAGAGAGAACCTGTAAGTTCTAATACTTCCTGTAACCTGGTACTTCCATGTTCTGTTTATGTTAGTCCTTTAGCCTAGTACTGCACAGGTATTTCTTGGTTATATATTTACAACATTTTTGTTTCCAAACTCAAAGGTTAATAGCTGTTCAGAATAAAAAAAAGAGGTAATTGGTAGACCTTTTTAATGGATACGTCAGTTGGTCGTGATAATTTTTCTGCTCCTTGATTTTGTGTAATTTAATAATGCACATGTTTCATCTATATTGTTTTATATATTATTTTTACTTTTATTTATTTATTATAATAATAATTTAATTTTTCAATGAAAAAAAGGTATTTAAAATTTTATAATCGTTATTATTTTTTTTTAATCTATTATTGACACACACCCATAATTTATTTTTTAAATTCTGATCTGGATTCCTGGATTTTTCTGAAGTTTAGAAACTACAACATTTCTGTGGTAATTGAAGAAACAAAGCTTTTCAATCCTTTTGAAGCCATCCTTGTAATGCTTTTGTTAACTCCAGTTTATGGGGTCTGTGCTGAGAGTTGTAGATATGAATCTGTAACCTTGTTTTGACCTCAGGGTATGTATTAGGACTGTATCTTCTGGAGTTAATTATTGTTTTCATTCAACTTTTTTTCTGACAGGTGTTCCTTCTGCTGAACTTTTAGAAGCCCCCATTACTAGCATGGATCATCCATTTCTAAAAGCATTTCAGGGGCCTTCGAGTTCCATTCAAACCATGCCACAAATAGCAGGTGATGTATAAGTAGGATAATATTGTTATACAAAAAGAATTTTATACAAAATTAATTGATTTTATTAATGAATTGAAGGATGCTCAAGACATTAAAATGAGTATTGAAGCCTTGCTGTGTGGTTAGTATAACATTCATGTAATTCACATCTTTGACACTAAATGCACAAACACTAAGTGCTTGCTGGTTTTGCTTGCAATATTTTTTTTTACCTTAAATTAGTTTTTTTCTTAGTGTTTCTTAGTGTTGCCCATCAATGGTGTCATGTATTCATTGGATCAGTTTTTAAAATTCTTCATTTCTCCTAGAAACTGGTCATATCTGAATGGGTTGTGCATATTCAGCAGAGTCCTGTGAAACTGCCTTCTGCCAGAAAGCTTTTTCTAAATGGGATTATGGATCACTTACACTTATTTTATGTCCCTTATTTAGTGCAAAACATTTAGCAGTTACTGTAAGTCTTGAACTTCTTTAAGACAATTTAGGTGCAAGCCTAGACTAAAAAGGTTTCTCTTTGGTCACAAATGCTGGGTTTTGTACTTGCCTGTAAAGGTGAGGTGCCATTTTAAATGGGTTTTGCCAAATGTAAAATATAACTAATAGAATAGCAGGTATCATTAATAAAAAAGGGGTTTTCTTTTTTGCTTGTGTTTTGTTTTTCAGGTAGTTCAAGAGGCACAGGGCAAGTTTCTCATGGAAAACAATCAGAAGCCGATGACATGGCTTACTTTGAAAAACGCTATCAAGAACGGGCAAGTTACTACATTTATTGCTTAATTTAAATACAGTTTCACAAGAGGATGTTTAAAACCCATACATGTATGATTTAAATGGCATGTAAATGCATTATATAATTCCTTATCAATTCCTGAGAAAGCTAGCTTCTTAACATAAATTTTAAAATACAGTTATGAGCTACTATGGGATTTCGGTGGTCAGTCGTGTGTGGGATGGCATTTACCTTAATCAGGCAGGTTTTAATTGAGGTAACTCTCTATTACAGAAAACCGAAACATTTTACTCTGTGGCAAAAAGAAACAACAATGCAGAGTCACAGAAACTCCCTTGTGACATTTAGGACTGTGTGTTTGCTACTACACTTATAATATTTTCTATTTTTTTTTTTTTTAATGACTCTGTGTAAGTTTGGCTAAATTTGGTCTTTATTAGATAACCTGTATCACTCACTTAGAGGTGCCTTCTCTACCACACTGTCTTTAATTTAAATACCCCGTGTTATAGGTTATTCCCATGTTCAAATACCTATTATTTCCTCACATTAGTCCCTTAGCTCCACCATCTCAGCTGAAGTATGTCTCAACTGTTTATGAATTCTTTTGTAAGGCAATGTTACATACTTTTAAAATCTAAACTGTTTCACTATTTTGCTTGCTGGCTTGAAACAAGATGTTTGTTAGGGAGAAAGCTGTTCTAGCTTTGTGAAATTCAAAATAATTTTCTTTGTTTTGAAAATCATCACAAAATATAGACAGATGTTACAAATATTACATTGGTTCAGAGAAAATATCAAATTCAAATTTCTCTATTTCTTCTCCTCCCCCCAAGATTTTATTTTCTTTGCAAAAGTTAGTAAGCATTTTAGATAAAAACCTCAAACCTCCAAAGGGGGAAAAGTGTTTTAAAATACATTTTTGTGTAGACCAACAATATTTACTTAGCAGTGTGTTCATTTGCAGAGATTCCAATGAGTCTTGTTTCCTTTTAATACTATTTTATGACAGGAAAAAACATGTAAATTCTTTTTTTCTTACATTTTTAATAGCAGCATATGTGTTAGATGGGATGCAAAAGTCTCTGCATCCCTTTTGTTGTAAATATGATTTCATTCACAAGTGTAACAGTACTTGAGAAAAATTGTAGCTTCTAAAAACTACAGATACATTTGTTTGGATTAATAGTCTTACTACAAAATGACAGAGTGAAATGTGTGTGTGTTGGTAAGTTTTAGCACGCTGCAAGAGGAAAAAATCTTACAGGAGGAAGTCATGGCCTTGTGGGTCAGCAGGGAGGAGGTTCAGCACCATTCCTGTGTGGTTTTATGTCTGCTGGTTCATCCAACTGGCTCTGTGAGCCATCTGCAATAAAACTGCTCCACCTTTCATTGACACCGAGATAAACACGAGAGCATTTGTGAGGCACACTGGCCTTGAGGAGTACTTAAATACCTAGATTGCCATTATCAGAGATAAGGCAGCCTGGTTTCAACAGGGGAGGAGCTGCAGTGCTATGGAAGTGCTCCTTTGTCTTGCTGGGGTGGAATAATAATGTTGTGTACCTTTCTCCACTGCATGCATCACCCAGGTAAATTTGTGACTGGATGTAGAAGTTTAATATTGTGTTGTTAGCCGATGTGCTAATCAATGTTTGAACCACTGCTGGTGTCTTCTTTTGTTACAGCTGAAAATGGAGAAAGCTGCTAAAAGGGGAGAGAGGAATCCAGTGCCGTCAAAGAAGCCATGACATTAATGAATAAATATTTATTATTTGGCACATTGCTCATTATTGCATTGAATATTTTTCTCTGAGCCTACCCACATACCTGTATTTATTCATTCATTCATTTATTGTTTTGTTCCTTTGATGAAATTAATTTTTAATTATCTCATTGAAATAAAATTGGTTCCTTAATCAGTGTGTTTCTAATCTCCAGAACTGTTACAAAGATATTACTTTGAGAATGAAGAAGTATATTTAGAGAGCTGCAGCTCTGAGTGTTTAAGGTCTGAGAGAATAACCTTGTATTTAAATATTAGGTTGTAGGAGGACAAAGAAAAGATATGTCTTATTTTTAGACTTTTATGTTACATTTTCTTTATTTGTGGAGTCCTTTAAACTCATCTTGATTATGGATTTTATGTGGTGAAGTTTTTTCTGTTAATATTGACATTTTAATATTTTTTTTTAAATATTTTTTCTCTTTCTGTTGATTTCATCACCTTGACATAAAATTCAATTATACCCTTCTTCTCTCACACTTCTGTAGGCTCTGTTTTTCCCATCATATAATTTTTTTTTTTTTTTTTAATAAGACATTTTATACACTTGCAAACCCATTTCCACGCTTATGAGCTACTTGAAGGGATCTTGCTTGTGTACTTTATCCCAGATTTCTCTGGTGGTACTATTCTCCCAATTCTGTTTGTCTGTTACTGTCCATAACAATTATTACACTAAACTTCTGAAAACTTTAAGTGGAAATTGATGTTATTTATAGCATATAAAGCAATAATCGCATGCTGTTTGGTACAAACTTATTTATCCAAGAGATTCCTCATGTCTGAACACAGCCTGAATCACCTCAGGGAGATGTGCTTTTGTATTCTTTGTCCATATTCAGAGCTGTGGCAATATATGTTGCATTTAAAGGTAGTGGACAGGAAAATATAAAATTGAGTGCATGTGTGGTGATTTAATTCTGCCAAGCAGCACAGCAAGAACTTGGTACAGAATAACTGGCAGAGAGTACAGCTTAGGAAGCAAAATCAGAGTCTGAGTTAACTGATTCTGCTTTGAGAACCGAGAGGTGAAAGTCAGTTTGTTCTTACAAATACCTGAAGGTGTCTCTTGGGCTGGAGGCTTTACAGGAGGTGTGTGTACAGAGACTTTACAGCAAGAACTGCAAGAAGCCTACAAAGCTTTGTTTCCCATTGGAAAAAATGCTTCCACGTGCCTGATGGGAAAAGGAGAAGAGGTGAGTCTGAGGGCATTTACTGCAGGGCAACTTGATTTTTGTTCAGATATCACCTGTGGTGTGAAGGCTCAGTTTTAAGAGAGCTTTTTACCTTTAACTCTGACTTATATTGCCATTTCTACGGGTGCCAATCAGAGAGGATAATCCGTTACTTAAATTTGATTGCATGATACATCAAGGTGTCTAATTAATGTTTTGAAAGTACCTGTACTGTGCAGTTCTACAGTTACATGCTGCTTTAGCCTAACAAGCGAAAGTCCTAATTTGAGCTCCCTCTTCTGGCCCTGGCAAGCAATCCATTCTACACATCCTCTGCTTGGGCTTGAAAATAAATGGGGTTTTCACAGTGTAATATCAAGAAACAAATACAAATAACATTCATGAAGAATAGTAAAAAAATACAGAAAAAAAATTTCCTATTTTTCAAAGAGATTGTTACAAGCTTATTAGTGTAAGTTTACTCTGGTTTCCTGCTTATCCCTGTTACTATGCCCATGGAGGAATGAAGTTCTGGAAATCTGTGTGTGTGTTGCAGAAGTAAGATTTCTCACAGCAAAATATTGTTAAAGAGAGAAGTTCTAACAGTTAAAAAAACTTTTATTTTGTGTTCCTTTTGATACTGAGAACATACCCTTTAGGATATAATGTATTGTTTCACATTTTGAGTTGATATTATTTGTCTACTTTAAATGCTAGCTCTGCCAAATTCAGTCCTACTAAACTATACTTTGATTATCGCAAACTGGTTTTATTAAAGTAATTTAAAAAATATTCTGTACTTTAACTTATTTACTGTTTCCACTCTAAGGATATAAAAAAGTTACTACATTTATTTACTGATATTTCTTTTTTAGTTGGAAAACAGGTTGGATGATAAAAATATCAATGGCATTAAATACTGCTTAGGAGTTCTGACTGCTTTCACTCACGTTGATGATGTCCAAGGAAAAGAAACTTGCCTTCCTTGCTAGAAGGCATATTTTTGCATATTAGTATTTTTGTATATTTAGTATTTGCATACTACCTTTTTTTCTGAAATGTTATTGGTATCTATACCAATAGATAAATACAAAAAAAGCCATATACAATACATCTCATAACACTGTTGGCTGTGAAAACTGGACAATGATACAATATCTTAAACGGAATTTGAATTTATCCTAAAAACCCAGTGATCGGTTTGCAGGATCAATATTGCAACCTCCAATTCTACTGAAAAATTTCTTTATACATCTGCTAGAAAAGAGTATTTTATTTTTTTTAAATTATAAAAGCAGAGAGTGAATGCTAGTATGTGTGCCATTAGCAGGGTCTGTTAAATAAAGATCTCAGTTTAACAGGTATTTGCTGCTGGTTTGTTTTTTTGAGAGCAGCCATGAACTTTGAACAAAATATCATGGGACAGATAAGTTACCAATTCATCTGTGTGATTTATTGGGTGGGTGTGTATCTGTCATTCAGCTGGAAGCATGAACTGTTTCTGACCCTAATCCAAGGAACCAGGGAAAAGGCTTTGTTCTCATGCACATGAGCATTCTGAGCTGTTCAAGCCTAATTGTATAGGCCCTGGGCAGTGCTTAAGCATGACTTATTTTTAAAATAGCTGGCTTTCAAATCAGTATTTTGCCAACACTATAACGTTCCTAGAGTGTACAACAGCATTTTCTTTGCTAGTTTTGATCATCCTGTGGAGAGGCTGAGATGTTCCTTGGCTGTTTACGATCGTGGGCTCTGGTCAGTGATCCCAAGTGGAGCGCCAGGAGCTCCTCCCTGTTCTGTGTGTTTCTGATACTAACTATAAACCACGTCTGTCCGCCTCGGGTTCGCGAGCGAGGGGAATGCCATGTGTGAATTCACAGCCAGTAATGGCATCCGTGCAGCTCCTTTGTCAGGTTGTCAGTGCCTTTGCAGCACGCTGTGCATATTAAACGGCTGGCACGTCTCGTGACTCTTCGTCCCCCAGCCTCTCTAGCAGTTCATAGCCATGTGGCCTAAGAAAAGAGACAACTCTGCAAGTAGTGATAGTATTTGTTCTTAGCACAAATATAATTGAAAAAAAAACAACAAAGGTTTTCCAGTCTAAAAGACCTCGCACAGGTGTACCTGTTATGGAGGTTTTTTTTGAACTAAATATACTATTTTT
Organism: Parus major; assembly: GCF_001522545.3. Classification (NCBI taxonomy): domain Eukaryota; kingdom Metazoa; phylum Chordata; class Aves; order Passeriformes; family Paridae; genus Parus; species Parus major. The sequence continues at coordinate 31,774,679 of NC_031769.1, forward strand.
GTCTATAAGCCTATACCTGCTTTGGAACCTTTAGCATCTCTCTTCCGGCAGAAGGAATCATTACTTGCTTTACAGTGTTTTTAGCTCTGATTTCACATTCACTGTACCTGTCTGGCACGGCAGGGCACTGACCCCATGGGCTCCTTTGGTTACCTCCCAGGCTCAGCCATTAACTTGTCACCTGTGTGATGCTGTGTCACAGACAGAATGGGAGCCTCACACAAAGCTTATTAGTTGAGTCATGTGCTGCAGAGAGAACCCCCTTGCTTTCTGAACTCCTCAGAGTGGAGTCTACGTGTGGCTGGATCCAATCTTAGCCCCAGACTTAATCAACAGTTTACGTCTAAAGGATTATCCAAGTGTAATTGAGCCTTTGTACAATTTTGTCCTGAAGAATTAAGGATGGCAAACCAAATATATTTATATAAAATATTTAATTTGTTATGATTATGATTAGACTAAAATAGTTTAATCAGACTAAAATATTTTAATCAGAATTATTTACTCCACAGGTAGAAGCTACAACTATTGGTACAGGCTAATTCTCTGTCTTTAAGCAATATTAAAGCAATTATGGGAAAGCTAACAAAACCAATTCAGAACCAAAATCAAGTAGAGATTGATGTCACTGACTCCTACCAAAGATTGTAGGCAAATCTCTTTTTCTCAGCCTTGAGGAATAACCTTGAGGGGCACCCCCAAGCCAAGGGAATATCTCCACAGACACCCCAAGAAGGGGGATGTCAGAAGACCCTGCCATTAAAGATTGGGACTGCTCACTCAGACGTCTGCAGGCCAGCTGTGTCAGTTCAGCAGCTTTAGACAAGTTATCAGCAGTATCACTTTTTCCTTCTTTTATCACGCACTTTACCAGGCCAGCTACATCCTCACCTCACTCTCAGGATGTTTAATTTTGGAGCTGATGAGTCAGTCTGCTTTCAGCATTATTCAACACCAAAAGCAGCACAGATAGCTTTGCAAATAGGGCGTTGTTCAAGTTGGTTTACCCCATTCTAGGCAGAGTATCCTGTTACAAACCAGCTGAGCACTTTCAAAACTATTTGATTCTAACTGAGGTGTTTAATCTTATCCTCTCTCTCCTAGAAAGTTTCTGTAGAAGTATGGGCAAAATACAGCATTTCATTTTGGAAAAAGAAAAATAATCTAATTCAGACTGCTAATTTCAAGTACAAAGATTTCAAGAACAGACTAATTTCAAGTACTGTTGTTCCCCTTCAGACTACTATCAGTTATTCTTTTCTGTAATATCAAAAAGAATTGTTCATCAAATGAATACATGATGAGTGAGAATCTGTTGCACAAATAAGTTTGTACCTGTGCTTTCAGGAATATTTGGTAGGCCAAAAAATAAATAAATTGAGGGCTAAAATATTTGGTGTTGAAGAATAATATAGGAGTCAGTTGGAGTCCCACTGGGGTTGTATCTCCTGCCCTAAAAACATCAATTTTGATGAGCAGGAGGATATTGGAAGGGGGGAGTGAGAAAAAGTAAAAATACCCAAACAATGAATAGTTTTCTTTAATGTAAGGGTTGCAGCAGGGAGAGGGGAAAATCCAGAAGGAGTACCACAGGTTGCCTTTCCTCTTTGGTCTGCTGGCTAATTGGTGTGTGCATATTGGTCAGAATCTGTGCAGATTTGAGCCAGCTGGAGGAGGCAATGCTGCTTGCTGTGTCACCAGAAGGAATGTGGGGAGGTGGATCAAACATTGCTCATTCTGTTTATGGAATAACTTCTAATAAAGCAGTTTTTAGATTTAATAATCATAGGTAATTCTCCTTTGGGTTCTTATTCTGGCATTGAGACACAGTCAGAGTGTTTTATTTAATATCTTAAGGTACAGAGTGTAGGAGTATGGTTCTAAGGTTATCAAAACATTCAGCTGCACAGGTGTTTTCTTTCCAGCTCTGAACTCTGGATCTTTTCCTTTGAATTACAAGTAGAATGTTGTCTACCAAAAGCCATATTTCTGGAACTAACCTTGTTTTACAAGGGTTCAGATACTAAATTATAAGTGAAGAAAAGATGCTTCTCTCAGCCAACCCAAACCCCAAGTCTTTCATGTAAAGGGAATGAGGGGTACCCCAGAGCTGCTGTCTCCTTTGATTAAGGAGAGAAAGAATGGATACCATGTACACGTTAGTATTTGTGAGGAAGGATTGAAAAGTAAGATCTGCATACTTTTAACTGGTAATTAAACTGTTAAAAATGTTCACTGCAAACTATTTCTCTCAGGTACATTACCTGTCCTGATCCAATTCATTAATTCTTGGAAGAACATGAGACCAGGCTTGCAAATTCACCTAAGACTGAAAGCTTAAGGTGGGGCATTACTTGTCTCAACAGCAGTGAGACTGTTTTGATATAATTTTTGGCTTTTATAAGCCATCAAGCATCTATGAAAAAATGATAGGTGATAACTTGTATGCTCTCTCCACACTTTGAATGTCAGGAGATGTAATGACTTCTTGAAAACAAGTTGTGTGTTGACTGAAACTTGTCCTTGGACTAATGATGTTTCTGTCAAACCTGCCTTTAGAAAGGTAAGTAATTTGAGTATGTATGTATGGAGTTTGTCTTTTACCTGGATGTAAAAGCTTTAATTCTATGCAACCACGTTTTAAGGCACTTGCTTCATCTTCAAATATGTTGTGGGTTATATTCTCTTAAGTTCTCTTTAAGGACTGTTGGATCTCCTAAAGAAAATGCTTCTTTTGTGTGAGCAAGTCTTGCTGCACTTCACACTTCAGTAAAATGATGGAATTTAACAATTCAGGAAATACTACAAGAAAGTAATATACCTTGAAAGGTGAATTCTCTTTCTTCGTCCAGTATACATTATGGACTTCCTCTAACAGGAGTGCAATGCTTTTTTTAAGAGAAGTGGTTCTTTGCTCCATCTCAAGAAGTGAGAAAGATCTTTTAAACACCTGTAATGAATGTGCTGAACTCCTGAGAAGGCAAGTTCTATGAGAAGCATAGAAAGGATGATGTCAGCTTTTGGTTTTGTGTGTGAGCTATTGGTGGTTTTGCCTATTGCAAAGTAATTAAAAGGTGTGTCTGAACTTTTTGTGTATGTAGGTAAATGACTTTCTACATTCTTCTTGGGAAAGGAAGAAAACAAACCCTGCATGTTTATTTTGTGACTGGCCTGTTCCTTTGTCATGTGTATTAAGATGTCACTGTCAATAAAATGCTGTAGCAACACATTAAGAGAAAAGCCATGTGAGGCTGCTGTGTAACGTGTTGGTGTTTTTCAAGTCACAAAATTTACTTTGATCTATTGTTTTTAGAGGATTATGTTTTTGAAGCATTAGCATATATTTTAATGAGAGATAAGACATCAAATGCATTACTTTTTTTCGTCATAATTCTGTTGGGATACTTGCAGGAAAGTGTAAAGATAAGATCTGTATTACATTCCACAAATACCAGTTTGATGTATGCTTATATTTTCATAGTGGCATTCTTGAGAGTTTTTTTTTTCCCTAATCTCCAAATTCCTAATTTCCTTCATTTCCAAATTTATGGTGGCTGTTTTTCTGAAGACAGATGTTGATACAGCAAGAGATCAACAGCGAATAGGTAGGAGCTGTTTTATTGAAGTTTTTAATTCTATGTCAGTTCTACATACAAAATTATAGCAATAAATGAATCTTTCTCTTTTTGAAACCTGCTATGTGAATGCATTTTAAAACAGTGAATAATATGGGGCACACATTCAAATGACCTGTACTTTTAAAAAATTGCAATGAAAAGGCTGGCAAACATGACATATTTGCAAAGTGCTGTTTGTATCTCTTGATAAAGGGATTCATGAGCAACAGTTAATGTTGGTAGGTAATGTAATTTAATTTCAAAACTTCTCTCTGATGAAAATGGTAGGCTTGTGTGACATGTTTGCTCTGATGGAAATGACCTGAAAGAGCTGCTAATCAGCATTAGGAGACTGATACAGAAGGCTAGTCGTTCCTATTTAAAATGTTAATGTCTAGACAGGCTGTTTGGCATGGAAATATGAGATTACATTGCTTGTCTTGTATATTGCTTCTTAATTGTAGCCTTTAGAGAGAAAAGTTGCTAGCAGAGATCTATTCTGTTACTTAAAGTTTTGTCACTAAACTTTTAGACAGATGCCAGTGTAAGAGTTTTGTCTCAGTTCCTTCCTCTGAAGGGCATCTGGCCTTAGTATGGAAGATTCTGACCCCTGCAGCATTCTTATATTCTAGGAGTTGTCAGTGCACAGTTCTGTAGGAGGTTTGCATAAACTCCACTGATTTGTATGTTTTCTTAGGCTGTATCAGGTGAATGTGGAAAAACTTAAATTCTGAATAGACCAAACGTTTAAAATTCCACCTAAGTTGCAATGTCCAAGCACTGATGAGAAGTACAGGCCCTGGGCACTGCAGATACCAGCTGGTCTGAACTTAAACATGTGTGATTAGGTGAGTAACAAATTTTAAAGCGTTTAGATGATAGGACGTGTAACAGATGTTTGCAAATACCAGCACAGTGTTCCCTGGAGGAATCTGTTTAACTGAAAGCAGGGCAGGCTGGGAAGGACTGTCTGATCTGTTGCCATGAACATACTCTAGAAATTAAATGGTTTTGTCATAAAAATGGTTCAGGTTGTGCTGGGGAAGTGATTTTTAGAGTATGATTTGCCTCAGGTCTATTTCTGTCTGACCCAAGTTCTTAAATACCTCCCTTGGTCACAGAACCTGTGATAAATTCACTTGCACCTGTGAGCTGCTTGAGTGCCTGGGTGCTGTACAAACTTTTGGTCAAAAGAAAGAATAGCAGGTGGGAGTTTCCCCTAGCCAGCACTGAGCATGAAAGGCTCAGGAGCTGATGGCAACAGGACTTAAAAAAGCTTTGAGCTCTTCTGAGGTACACCTGTGACTCATGGACAAGTTCTGCCAATACCCGTCTCCCTCTCTGGGACACCTTTCACAGCCCTAATAGTGTGTCTCTTCAGGGAAGGGCACTGGCACTGCCCATGCTGCACCAGCGCCTGGCTTGGGAGCAGAGGCTGCCAGGCTGGGAGCTCCTTGCTTGCCTTGTTTATCCATCTATCATATAGAAGAGGTCCCAAGAGCCTTTGTGCATGGCCTCCCTCTGGTCCTATTGACATTGCCAAATGTGATTACTTAAAACAGATGAAAATCTGTTGTCAGTTCCCTGGAGTTTTGTGTTGTCTTCTTTTTTTCTATATTTTTAAAATTATATTTAAAATTATATTTAAAATTATTTTTAAAATTATTTTTAAGAGTTTGTATTGCTTGAGCTACCTTTTTATTTGCTTTCTCTGTGTAGCTTTCCAGACCCTATACCATCCACTCTTGGTTTTCAGCAAAACTAGTTTGTTTTCAGAAGTGGACAGGAAATAAGAGGAAAACCCTGTTAATAAAAGATTAATTTCTTCCAGAGATCCTGCAAAGGTCTCAAGTGCATTCCCCAGTCTTTCAAATTATTTTTTTTCTTTGATATTATGATGAAGCTGTTATCTGCCAATTCTGGCCTTTCCCAATTTCTAAATGAATAGTTTCAGGAAACACTCTGACTGAGTAGCTGCCAGCTCAGAACTTTACTGGAAACCATATATTTGGCCCAAAGTAAGTAAAGGTCATAGAGCACTTGGTATAAGTGATCTGATCAGCTTAGTTGCTGCGATGGGAGTATATGGAGTATATGAAAAGATGGGAGTGAGTACCTAAAATATAAATTTTAGTTCCTGTCTTTTCAGCAGCAGGTAGTACTGGTACTCAATGGAAAGAAAATACATGTGAGTATGTGTGCATGCTGTGGTGGTGGGAATTAGGACATTACTCTGTAAAAAACTGTTCATTAGTAGTGTTGTAGCAAAGTAGTGTTGCTGGTTGGAGAGCTTGTTCTTCCTCGTTTGTCTCCCAGAGACAGATTGTTCTTATGTATCTTAATGCAAGATTTTGAAAAGAGGGAAGGGGTAGCAGCTTGTAGGTAGAGGAGAAGACACCAAAAAGCTTTGTTGAAGGTGAAGGTTGCAGGACGTTAGGCCTCTAAGCAGATTTTGCAGTGATGCTTGCTTTAGCATCTGTGTAATTTCCACAGGTTTGTCCTCAAGGCTTTCTGTAGCTATCCCCTCTTTATTTATCTCTATTAAAAACTCACTGAACACAAATACGGATTGCAAAAGCATGCTTGCCTACCAGGACAGACATATTATGTTGATTTAGTTGTGTGGGAATGTAACAAAGTGTGCTTATATGAAATAAAGGCAGCTATCACAGTTTGAAGCAAGCTGTTAGGGGATAACGGTTTCTCTGCAACTTGTAATTACATTGACAAGAGGTGCTGCTAAGTTGGCAGATACAGCTGTTGTCAGAAGTCTTTTTAAAGAGACTTGTCCTGCAGTTGCTAGGATTGCCATGGCAACAGGCTGCTGAGGAAAATGCTTGTGGGTGGGAAAAAAATGGTACTTGGCATTCAGAAAGTTGAGATGGTGTAAGGAGTATAACGTTCTCCAAAAAAACTTGTTTAGGATTTGCTAATGTTCCATAATGTGAGCTTTTGGAACATGTTAATGAATCACCTGAGGGCACAGCCTTCCACATACCAGCACAGTATCCAATCCTGATTTAAAGTCAGATCATTTAGGCAAGTCTGTGCTGCTAACAAATACTAATTTGAAAAGAGGTGCTCTTCAAAATAGTCAAAATTTATAGCAAAATGCCTCATACCGAATAATTTTGGTACTCTGATCTGCCCTTTTTTTTGAGTTACAGTTGTGAATCTGATTTTTTGAAAAGGAAGAGGGCTTTTTGTTTTTTTTGGCACACAGTGTAGAGATACTTTTATGTACAAAGCTGCCCTGACTGGCCTGAGCAGGAAACAGCCAGCAGATTCTCTGTTCCATTTCTGTATGTTTTGCACATCACAGGCATTTTTGGGGGAGCATGCCTGAGAAGGAAACAAGCTGGGATGTAACCAAGGCCACGCAGGTGAGGATGGAGTTGGTGTTGGGGTGTAGTGGAGCTTTGGTAGTGTGCAGCACCATCACAGTACTCATATATAGACTGCTTCACATCACTCTTTTTTTGTTACAGAAACAACTTTTAGGGTAGAGATTCCAAACACCAACCATAATGAGCTTTGGCTTATTTAGTAGATGGGAGATCTGAGCTACAATGGACTTTGACTATCTCAGGTCTTTCATTACAAGTGTGTATTGTAAGGTATAAGTGTATTGTGAGATGGATTTTGGATGAAAAAGAGTTTTGAGTTAGTGACTGGGAAAACACGAGTTTTCTGTATTTTTTTTTTCTCCCAGCCTAGAGGGAAAAACAGATATCTGTGTGTTTGACTAAAAGCTCCTAAGCATCATAGCAATTGTGGAATTTTAGAATATTTCCTTAACTGGTGCCTTCTAAAAAGGATGTTTTTTTTTCTTCCTGACATTATCTGAGAAGCACAGTATTTATTAATAGTTACTGATATGGTTAAAAAGGCTGTGAATGGTTTTAAGTGTGATAAACAGCAGAAATATGAAGGGATTGTGTGTAAAGATGCTGCATTTACAAGAATTCAGAAAAATGTTGTATGAACAAGAGATATGAACGGAAAATCTGCCACTGTAGAAATGCCTTTGATACCCCAAACCTGAACTAGCATACAGCTGTTTCTTTTTCTTGCAGACTGAAATTAGTCATAAACAGCTTTGCTATTTGCTTAACTTTTCCTAGAAATCTGTTTCTACATAAACCAAACTGTAATTGTGTGGGTTGTCAGTCCACTGAAGAAACAATGTTTGTGCACTTCTATGCAAACTAAATTTCCACAGAAGACAGCTAAGAAAAAATATTTGAATGTAAGTAAATCGAACATACAGTCTGACGATTTTTTAAAAAGACTGTTTTCTATGAATTTTGATTACTATTTTGTGTTGAATTCCTAAGTGAGAAAATGTTTGCTCACTGCTAAGAACACTATGGTAGGCAATGATTTATTTGAGAAGAGTGATTTGTGGTGTTGGTGCCTTTGAGGGATACTTTAAAAAAGTGCCATCAGAAGATTATGGGTGCACATCTGAAAATACAGAATTATTTAAATCCTTCTTTTTATTTTTTGTTTTGTTTCTTTGTTGGCATTCTTGGTTTTGTTTTTTGTTTTGTTATCATATAAGTGAGTCTGAGAGGGTAACAAAATTTAAAGACTGTTTCAATACCTAAAGAGGACTTTATAAGAACATTTCTGTGGAATGAGAGCAAGAGTTTTTAAATTTAGGTAGCCCCTTGAGGGATATAGCCTGGTGTGATGTTTGGGCTTTTTTTTTTGGGTCAAGAATATTCCTTATTTTGTTTTAAGAATATTTCTTGTAGGAAGGTGAGGCTGGCTGCACGCAGAGTGAGTTTTGCTGCACCACTTTGAGGTGTGGCAGTGATGGGTGTGAGGAGTTTAATGAGGCCCTGGACTTCATCTCCCTGAACTACTGGGTTGGAATTTTTAGCCAGGGAATTAAAAAATTCCATGCTTTCTGGAGACCTGCTAGCAATTGGGGAGTAGCTGGAGAAATGCAGTACTGAAATGAGAGGAAGGAAATTAACCATTAATCTTTTCAAAACTATTAAAGAGAATAAAATTATTCTCATTGGTTTGTATGTCTTTCTAGGCATTTTGTTAGTGTTTTGAGGAGGGCTAGCTCTATGTGTGTTTATCTCAAGTTTTCAAAAGTCTAAACTGTGGTCTGTGTGTTAGTAACACTGGCTGGCTGTTATGACTCTTGATGAATCTCTCCCTGGCTTTGTTGAAACACTGCTCCAAAAATCATAAATAATTCATAGGGAAGGAAGCATCTAAGAAAAATGCTGAAAGCTTTGAACAAACCCTACATACTTATGTTATAATAAAAGCATGAAGTTTGGCTGCTAGGGTGAAAGCATCGAAAAAAGTTAGGTATGATTTTTTCCTAAAACAGGGCTATTAATCATTGCCTTGCTTATCTCTTGAAGCCATGCCTGCTTCTTGTTTCCCAGAAGTTTAATTTTCTTAATTTTGTAAGAAAAATGTAGTGTTGCAGGTATGGAAAGGCGAGTATTTCCCAAAAGCATGGCTGGAACCTGTGGGTTTTTTTGGCAGCTCGTTTTGGAATTTGCATTATCTGTCTCTTGGTGTTTATCAGATGACTTCGGTTCCTTTCTGCCCCTTTAATAGAAGAGCTTTCACTTCCATTTCCAGGGAAAATGCCAATTAGTAAATGCACCTAGTTGCTAGAAGTGACTGGGTAGTCAGAGTTCCTTGGATGTTAGCATTGCTGTGAGAGGTGTATTTTTTTGGGTAGCCCAAATTACTTTTCTAGTTTTAAAAAAAAGAGACAAAAGTGCAGCAGGAAGAGACTTGAAATAGAAGTGGCCATCAGCTCCTTTAATGAGGAAAGTGTATATTGGTACATGTGTGTGTGAAAGTTGAGTTAAAAAACGACCAAGAGAGGAAATAAGATAAAAGGGAAATTAGGAGCAGGAGGGAATTGCCACGTGTAGCCTGGTCAATACTGAGGCATAATGAATGTATTTTTGGTCCTTCCACATTCCTTAAAAAACCCAAACAAACAATAAGTGATTTAACAGCTGAACGAGACAAATTGCTGCTGCTACCTTTTGAAAGAAACTAAGTTATTAACATGGCAGGTGTTATCTGGAAATCTATATGTTCAAGGGGCATGAATAGAGTTAATTTTTAAACTACTTGAGTTGTGGGGAAAAAAAATCCTGGTAAAATGTTATTTCCTCCTTACAACTTAGACACCACAAATAAGAACATTTGTTTTGGGGAGAAGCTGTCACAAGCCATAAAGGTGGTTTGTCTCACTGTTCTGTCTTCCTTGGAAAAAGTGCAGAAGATTTGGATGGAGGATGACTCAACTCAATAAAGGATTAATTTATGCAGAAATTTGGTATTTTGGAATTACTTTTTTTCTTAGAAACCAGAATTAAACAGCTTTTGACATACTATTTTAGTTTTATACATATCTGGACAGCATCAGCAAAGCATGGAAACATCCGTCCTTCACTAGATAACATGAAAGGCCTTGCCACCTTTGCCACAGCTGATGTAGTGGTGGAGTTTTACTTTTTCAGTGTGTTAAACCTAGACTTTTTGACACCCTTGCTTATAAAGAAATGCAAGGAAATCAGAGCAGGACAACTAAAAGTTTTCTGTTCTGTAATAGTTAAAAACCGCTTCAGTGCCCTCTCCAAAAGCAGAATGTCACCACCCAGGGTGGGCTCCTCTTCTGTGGGGAGGCGCAGGGGGAGCGGTGGTGCGGGAGGATGGATTTGGACAGGGGGAAGCTGCCATCTAGTGCAGCTTCTCTGGAGCCACAGACCTGGGAAAGCGCCTGCGTGTGCGCTAAGGATGCGGCTGTGCTGCTGTCGGGAGCGGGGCTGGTCCCTGCTCTGTGGCAGGCGCCTGGAATGGCAGGGAAGAGGTGGTGGGATGGTGGCTGTGCATCTGGGACAGTGACAGCAAACACCTTGTGGCTATTTTCAAGTATAACCTAAACCACTTTACATGTGTTTGCTTAAGAAGCTTTCCGATTTATACTGAATTTTATGGCTTGTGGACTAGAAAAATGATGAGCTACAAGGAGAACCCAAGTAAATTCTGTTTTTGTTGCTTGTGGAGGGACAACATCTAGAGCATGACATGCATTTGATTGCTGTTGGAGAAATTATTTTGTTTGCTAAATCCCAATTTCAATGTTTAAACATGATAACATTAAGGTGTTAATTTTCAGGTGCATTTTTAGTGTTGCATCCTGAATGGGGGAGTAGTGTGTAGAAGAATAGCTAGGTTGTGAGACAGGGCTGTTTAGGGATTGACTTTCACAAACTTTGCTGATCACATGTGAAATAGTAGCAGTTGCAGCTTTCTGGGGATCACAGGGGCGGTTGAGCTCAGTGGGGTCCATGAACCGTGTTAAACAGCAGTCCACAAGTAAAGCAAAGCTGTCTTGGAACTTGTTTTCATCCCATTGTCCAGTTTGGCTTTGATTCCAGTCTGGTTTGGATTTGGAGATAAAGGGAAAGAAAACTATTAATGTGGATCAGAGTTGGAACAAATGCAGATTCAGTGGTGTGACTGGGGAGTCTCAAAGGCATTAATTTGGCAGAGGAGATAGTTTCTTTGGTGCAATTCTAATGACAGTGTGTGTGAGGTGCTTTGGGTTTTTGCTTTTGTTTTTCTTTTTTTTGTGTTCCCAACCCCAACAAGTAGCATTCTTCCATGATAAACATCGTGAAAAAGGGCTTTAGTTCTTGAAGACTACTTGAGTGATGTACTAAATTGTTGAAATATTATACAACCTGGACACTGATACCTGTTTCAATTGTGAATAACTAACAGTGAAGTTGTGTCTGCATGATGCATTGTGTCTTACACTGCCAAAATACTTGAAATGCTGCTGAAATGAGCTTACAGCACTTTGATGCTTCTGGTAGCTCCACATATATTTGTGTAGCCTTCTTATTTTGTGTTGACAATGCATGGCCTCATGTGTGGCTTGAAAAATATTTTTATTCAAGAACACCACAGCCCCCACCCCATCTCCTCACCCATTCTGACATTATTCCTGGTTGCATAAGATAAGGTGCAAATGAATGATGACATGAAATCTTCTGACTTTTCAAGAATATACCATTGTAAAAAAAAAAAAATTAAAAAATTCTGCTATCTGAAGTGGAGAAGTTTTCATAGCAGTCTCACAAATATTCTAAATGGGGAACAATGGAGAAGAGAGGAGTTCTGCTGAATGTCAGGTATCCCCTGGAGTGTCTGAGTGCTGCGAAGGGTATGCAAGGGGTAATGAGTGTGCAAGTGTAGAACTCCCTGTAGAATTAATGCAGTTTTCAAGATGACTGGGTAGCAGCTGGAAGCAGGCTATCCTCAGACTCTTGTGGAATTTGTCCTAAGTATTTTGAGATCTTTGGTAGGTGAAGGATACAGAACACGAGTTTTGCTTGAGTAACGACACAAATGTTGCATCGTTTAACGATGCATGGCGTAACACAATGCATCAGCTTTGCATCACTATAGAGTTGTGGAGCCACAAAATTTGTGGCAGTGTAGTGACTTGACTTATTATTTTGTTGGGAGTAATCCTTAAGGGTCTATTTTCTGTGCTGTACCATTCCACAGAATCTTGGATATGGTATTTTCAAACAGAAGAAATGTCCAAGATGCACACAGTAAAAAGGTGTGGTTACTATTCTGCCTCTCATACCCACTTAAATTTTACTGACTGTAGGTAGGCAAGAAAATATTTTTGATAGTGCAACCAAGTGTGATGATGACACTGATTTTGTTCCCAGCTCAGTTAAAATGAAGTTCAAATTCGTTGCACAGGAATCCCAGCAAACTCAAACAGATGGATGAGATAGCTGGCTATTAAACTGAAGCAGACTGTTTGATTCTGCTTAATCTGTCAACCTAACTGTCAAAATTGGCTTTACTGAGTTAAATCTTGCTATTCAGTTGCCTAAGCAATGTGCTTTTCCTTCAAGATCCCCGAAGTGCTGGTGCCCTCTCTCACTGTCACAAGCCTCACTTGTTTTGAAGCTCTTGGAACTGAACATCTTGTCTTGCCTTGGGGAAACCTGGTGCACGTCAAACAGCTATCACAGGTGTGAGTAAACCCAATAAAGTCTGAGTGCAGAGTAAATGGCATTATTTCGGTTGTCATTGCCTGTGCTTTCTTAGTTAGTTTATGATGATTTAATTGTATCTCTCCTGGATACTGTCCCAAAAACAAAGATGAGTGACTGGAACATTTGTTCTTATTAAAGTATTTATATAACATATGTCTTGGAAACATAAGGAGATAATCAGTGGACTGGGATATCACTGGGACATGATGTGTATGGAAATAACAAAGACAGTTCTTCTGGAGTGGAAAATAATTTCAAAACTAATAGAACTTGATGTAAGTTCTGTGTCCAAAGAGGGATGTAGTGGGGCTGACCACTTTACCAGCTCTCCCATGAAACGTTGCTGAGAGGATGACAGCTTTACAGTTAAAATAAGAAAGATAATTAGAAGCTCCTTTGATTGCAGCTCAAGTAGGTACTCATAGTAATAGGGTGTAATATACATACTGACTTTTCAGACACTGTAGCTTGTTTTATGTGGATGTGTCTGCTAATTTGTGATTTTAATTTTGAAAAGCATTGGAGATTGTAATGTACATATTCAGTGTTTTTGGTGGGAAGAATAAAAAATATTCATGCTAATGTTTGAAAAAGGGGAAATATTCAATTGCTCATTAAAATAAAAAAGTGGGGGAGGGTGGGATAATTTGAACCATTGAAAGATGCAAGTTGGTGCCAGAGCAAGATTTAGCTATTCCATATACTGCAAAGTAGTAGCTTGCACTAAAGGGAGCCAAAACCTGCTCTTGTGGACTTTCTTAAGCATTGCTATAGTTATCAGAAACAAGATGAGAAGCTGGCTTGGAAGGTGATGTGACTGAGCCTGGTGGTTGATTGTGTGGGGTGGTTTGTGTGGTTGTTTGAATAGTTTTTTTTTTGGTTTTTTGTTGTTTTTTTTTTTTTGTTGTTGTTGTTGTTGTTCTGGGTATTTTTAAAAAATAAACTAAATTTTGTAGTTTGAAAAACCTTTAGCCTGTTTTGAAGGAGTTGAATTCTACTGTTTGCTAGTGCGAAGAGCTTGCATCTTCATAAAGCAGATTATTAAAATTCTGCCTGTGTACTTAATGCCCTGTGAAGTTATCTAATGGACATTATCTGAGCCATGAACTGTCTCATGCACACAGGTTGGAGGGAGATTTGTCCTGTTGCTCCCAAGCCATCTGTTGAGCTCCTGGATTTTCATTTAGTCATGTATAGACTGTTAAATTTTCTCTACTGCTTGAACTGGTATTAACTGGAGTTTTGTTGCCTGGTTGAATCTTCTGCTACATTAAGTTTCTATTGCTAATGTTTTTGAAGTGATATCCTGCAGAAATCTTGTCTTGGAAAGTGTTCTTCATGAGATCGGGTCCTTATTATTTTCCATGCAGTAAGTTACAGTATTTTTTAACAAACTCTTGACTTATGCAGGAAAACCAGAAGTAAGTCTGTAACAAAAGGGTGTGTTTTTGATTGCCAGAGATGCTGAAAATTGCAGGAGTGCCTATTAGATCTTCTCTGTTGTTGTTTCATATTATTAAGTGTTGAAGGAATAAATTCTGTGCATCTTCTATAGTAGAACTTAATCCACTGGCTTTTGTTATCCAGCCCATTAATGTCTGCCTGAATTACAACAACTGTTCAATTGCTAATCTAAGCTTTTAAAGCAATGTGTGCTACAACTTGGGGATTTATTCCAACCATTGGATCTCATTCTTCCCTTGTTTGTTACAGGTAAAAGGTTTCTAGTCAATCTTCTGTGGATACTTAAAAAATCCTGATGAAGTCCATTTCTAAGATTTCACTAGATAAACTAAATTTAGAAACACTTCCGAACCCGTGTTTTATATACTTGTTTTAACTGTATCTGCAGATACATTTATGTTGTATATTTCTTGCTAGTAGATGGTAATTCGATTGCTCATTGTCTCCCAGTGAAACTGGTATTAGTGCCATGTTAATTCTTCTGTTGTGTCCTGTTTCCTCACTCATTGCTCTCCACATCAGACTTTCCAAGAATTTGAGGTGAATCTGTGTGTGTGTGTGGTAGGGAAGAGAACACATGTCAGGACAGTATGATAAAGGTACTTCATTCATTTTTCTTACCTTTTTATTTTTGGAGATGAATGTAGAAGGGAATAGCAAAACTTTACATCAAATCTCTAAGGCTGTAGCTCGGTCTTCCATGTTCATATATATTTTCATATTTCTGTGGGAATGCTGGGTTAAGTCACATTGAAAAGAACATTGCAAGCCTCCTTCTGAGTAGGGATTTTTAATTTCTTTCATCCATTTCAAAAGTTTTGTTTTTGCTGAGTCTGATAGATGCCTTGTCTGGTATGAATCCTGCCAGTCATTCAACTAAGCTTTTTGTTTTTGTTTCTAGAAAATTATCTTTAGTTTAATGACCTTTCTGCTGAGAAACATTAGGGAGTTCACAGGTCACCTAATTTTCCTTCTGGAAGGCAAGGATTTCTTTTTATTCTTGAGAATTCTTTTCCAGCATGAAATCTTTTGTAGTCTGATTTCGTGGATGTTATTTTGGGTGTATGGACATGTGGAATATCCAAATTCTAAATTCTGTAATATAATCAAAAACTGGAGGACAGCTAGGACATTTTAAGTTTATAGCGGCAGTGAAGACCCACACTGTTATCAGCAGTCTTGCAGAAACTCCTCCTTTAGATGTCTGATCACGTTTTTGCTCTGTGAAGCAAGGTAGTCATGTCATAGGAGCAAAGGTTAAAAAAATTTGTTTTTCACTCATTTCTCATCAGGTATGTATTGTGTTATGTATACTTCACAAGGATTAATGCTTTTTTGATATCACTTTCTAGGTTCTTTGGGTGAGAGGTTCTGACTTGCTTTTCCTTCTTCATAGGAAGAAACAGATGAATTGATTATCAAGTGAGATGAGGTGCAGCAGAATTTGTATTCAGCAGTGACAGAATTAATTTTGGAAGGGGATCAACCGCCCCTGTCTGAGGACTCAAGAGCATTACAGGTGAGGAAGTTGCTGTGATCAGTATTGATTTTGAAACACTGAGAGCCTGTTGAGGGTGTTTGCTCAATGTGAAACATTTTATACTTGGAGACCTGGCAGCAGTGGATGAAGCTTTAGGCTACACTTCCAAGTGAAGCTGTACAGCTGACACCTGTAGTTCTTAATAGAACTTTTGATCCTGGTCTCCTAGAGGTTTTGTTTCCAGAGGGGAATTATTATCTAAATTCTGGATTTGAGCATTAGCTTTTCTTTCATGGTACTGTGTTTGGTGCCTGACAGGACTTCACAAAGCACAGAATATTCAGAAGTCGAGTGCTAATGAGAAAACCTACAATCAAAGTCAATGCAGTTTCTCTGTAAATTGTGGTAGTGTGTTGGTTGGTTGGATTATGTGCTTCCCAACCAGGGGTCTCTTTTCCTCCCAGCCAGCCCAACAACAGAAAGTAAGGATATAGATGGGGAAATAGGCTCCATGGTGGCAGCAAGAACTTTGGCAGAGGACTTTGCCAATGAAAATTTTACTGTTAGATTAAATTATTAGAAATAATATATTTTCCTCTTTTTTACTTCAGAAATATTACTTCCCTTAATTTTGATTGCAAGTGTATGTGGAGAGGTAAAATTTTGTAGTTGGGCAGCTTGTCTGTACAAATTCCAGAGATTTATTCATCCACACATATATGAGACTGCATTCTTATGAATAATCACCAAGGTTACAGTCTGCACATAAGTTTGTGTAAGGTTGGAGCAGCAGTAATGAATTGAACCATTCAAATTTTCATGGAATTGCTTAATTTCCAATGGATTCATTTTTCAGTGCCATTTAAAATGTTTGATACCCTTTTTTTTTAATGATCTGATATACAGATTAGGTATCTAATATCTAATTGTAAAGACACTGGATAGGTAGCACTCTGTGTCTCTTTATTGCTGGAGGCTCTGTGAGCATCCTGCTCCTTCAGATGGAGAAAAATTTGCTGTGTTGCTTGTATGTTTATTTCTGTTTTATAGTTGGTTTGGGTATTTTTGTCTGCGTGCATGCTTAAAGGTTATGCTGTGCAAATCCACTAGGTGGTAGGCATTAAGCATCTTCTAGATAATTGTACAGCAGTGAAATTTTAAGAGTGTTTTGAAAATATTTGAAGGGGTACTGAAATACTGCTAGTAATTTGATTGTGTTGATTCAATTTTGAGCTTTAGCTTAACAGTATTGATGGTCCTCTCTTTGTGATAGGAGCTGGAACCTGCTTCTGCTTCCACATGCTGGTGAAATTGCCAGTGTTTTAGAGAACTGTGTTTATAGTATGAAAAATAAATGGGAAGAAATAGGATGTAATTTACAGGATTCTTTCCTCGAGGAAAGATGGAATACATGCAGATACTGTTCTGGTGTGACTAGTGCTATAATTTTTGTAAACAGAGTGCGATATTGGATATGAAACTGTTACTGATCACTTTTCTCTGCTCTGTTACCCACCTTGGACTGCTGTTAAATGGGCTGATTTTTTCTCTCTCCTTCAGAGTGCTCCATTTAAACCTGGCTGTTACCTTGCCCTACCATTTTCTACCCATGTGTATCCTGGTGTACTGAACCCCAGCTATTAAGAAAACGCAAGGAAATTATGTTGTGAACTTTAATGATTTAAACAGTCTCCATAAATACAGCACAAACCTCTTCCTGGTACTTACTTATAGTTACTTATATATTGTAAGTTACTTATATATTTGTACAAAGCCCATGCCACTTGGCTCAGTTGGAAATTGCTGTTTAAATAGCTGATTGCATGGAATGAATGATGCTCATTGTAGCAGCTCTTGTTATGAAAGTAGATTTATAATTTTTATAAAATACTGTTTGTTATGGATTTTTTTTTTGGCCACTGTATTCAGTAATTATAATGGGAGGAAATTCTTATTCTTTTGGCCCTAATCTGAACTTTTGCTGTGGTGTGTCTGTAGTGCCAGTTCAAGTTGTGGCATCATCATGCATAATTCTACAAAACTGGTTAGACTCACTTCCACACCTCCACAATACCTGCAGCCCTCAGAAAGGGGAGGCCACTGCTGTTCCAGTCTCTGGTGGTGGTGTCAGTCATTTTACTTGTTGCTCTGCTTGGTTGCTCTTACCTCTGCATTTCAAGGGTCAAAAGGCTTTACATTCAGAAGTATTCCTTGTCTGCTCACCTTGTTTCTCAGTACAAATTCACTTTGTTTTCTGAATTTGTTTTCTCATATTTTTTTCTGAGTTTGTGCAGTTCTCTGAGGAGCATAATAAATTGAACCCCATTTAGCTCTTTATCCTGATGAGCATAACAAAGTCCATTGGGGAGAAGTAACAAGAATACAAATAACTTCTTATGAGCTGTTAAGCTTTTTGTGTTGTATTTTTCTTCCATGCTTTCAGTTTAAAAATTAGAGTTAATGATCTCTATGTGAGATTCTTTTTTGCTTTACATTTTCTAATAAACATACTGGCACTTGATCTTATAGGAAAGTGGAATGTAAAGTAAGATATACTTCACTGGATATAGAAAGAGACTTTTGTAGTGAAAACTTTTACACCAGCAGATAGTGCTATTTTTTTCTGTGTTAAATGAATCTTGATTTTAATAGGTCATATGTGGTCACAGAATTCATCAGATATTCCAACCTTTTTTTGTTTGATTCACTTGACACACAGGAGCTGACAGCTTCTCTGGAGATGATGTATGGTCAATATTCTGAAGCAGATGACTCAGGAGGTATTTCAACAGTTCTTTGAGTGGAAGAGTGTTAAAACAAAGAAATTAATTTGTGTTAGAAATAATATGGACACTGCAAATTCTTGCTGACTGGTTAAGTGACGTCTAAAAGGTACCATGAACAATCAATCTTTCCTGTTGGTGAAAATGATGTAATGTGACACTGTCTATCCAAGCTTGTGAGGCATAGGGACAGCTGTTTGTGACAGGGAGAATGTGCATATGAACAATGGCTCTAAATTTCAGTGTCTCAATACAGAGCAAAAGGTAATGCATGGAGGAATAGAGTGTTAATTTTCCTTTATTCTTGGTGCAATGAGCTGGAGTTTATATAAAAGATGTCCTTTGAAAAGAAAACAGAAATGTCAGTGCATTTGTGCAAGTATGATTTTGGGTGTGCTCTTCCACCTTGCTTGTGTGACTGAAATGCTTGAATTAGGTCTTTCAAGTGGCCTTTCGATACAAAGGTTTCAGATTTTAAAAGGTTCTGTTTCTGGAGGTGCTGATGAAGGACGATGTGAAGAGCAGCTGATCTGACCAGATGTGATGTAGAGGGTTTATACAGATCAAGTGCACACCATTCTGCAATAGCATTCTGATGCTCTGTCTCAGTCTGAGTCATGGGAGGTTTGGAGCAATGAAATGGGGTGCAGGTTATTTGTCTTGGAAGGAGGTGGATGGTGCAAGTGGATTACTATTCATTGAGTTCTGCTTGTAAAGGAAGCGCAAAGTAGGTAGGTATCTTTGAGACTTTCCTACCCCTGTGCTTAATATCTGTTTTTTTTCTCAATTTAGGACTCTGTCTTCCTGGAAAGATGGTCAGCTGCTCCTTCTCTGCTCCTGCAGGCCCAGCTTCCTCAATCTCCTTCTTGTGACTATTGCTTGTAAATATTCTGTTTGTGTCAGCACAACCTCCCTGCCCGTGTGAGTTGGACATAATCACAAGGGTTGTGCCCTCTCACAGGGAGTAAGTTTTCTGCTCTTGCATTTCATTGTTCCCAGAGCATTTACTGTAGCCAGATGCAGCAGTTTAGACTTGGTGCATGTCATGGAGAGTGTAATGTTAATGAATATAATTACTTACAGCTGTTTATAATCATGTTGGTTATTAGAGGGGGCAAACAAAAGTGCAGGTGGTTTTCTGTAATTGCAATTCAGAGTGGTACTCTGCATGTAGAAGCATGGCTGAAGTTTGTTAGCATAGTAACAACTTTGGTTTACCTATTTCAAATCTGAACTCTTCTGCAAAAGCGTCATAGGTACAGGAAATGTACAGAAATTTGGTATGGATTGCTAGAGCAGAAGTTGGTAGATCAAGGAAGAGATTTTCATTTATCCTTCTATGTCACTTCAACTTTTGCTATGTAATTTTTCTGTTGCAATTTAACTTCTACCTCCTTTAAAAAAGGGTGAGCAATTGTGAAGAGGAAAGGCTTCTTTGAAGCGTTTCCGTTGTCTGTATTTTAAATACATACTCCTCTCCCTCTTTTTCTGAATCCAAATTCATCTACTGCAGCATCTATGAGAATCTATGCAATAGGAAATGTATAGATTTGTGTCAGTGACAGACATGGAAAATTTCAGAGCTTGTATGACTCCTTTCCAGTACATATTTCCAGGCTTTTGGGGGCAGCAGTGTTTGAACTCACTGTTCAAGTTTTTCTTTTTGTTGTTCCTTTAATCTTAAGACAATAAAACATTTTCACAATATTTAGTGGAATACACAAGTTTGATAGGTAAGTGAACAAGGTGGAGTTTGCAGCTTTCTCTTATGACTGTGTATCTTTCCTGTTAAAGACAGGACCATATTTCTATTTTAGTTCTGGTTGCCAATGTAATATCTCTTCTTTTACAGATATGAGCAACAAAATTTTACTAAACAATACTAATTATAATTATAAGCTGATCTTACTGACTTTTCTCTGTCCCTTTCTGCAATTTATATATTGAAATTATTTCTGATTTTTATGAAAATACTTATGGTTTTCTGGTGAAATCTTTAACCTCATGCCACACTTGATAAACTGTGAAATAGATCCCAGGATGTGTCTTCAGCTCAGGCAGTACCATATAGGAATTGAAATATTGTGTACTGCTGTGTGGGCAGCACGTGTTGATTTTTAACATGAAACTCAGTAGGAGAGGGATTTCGATTCTTCTACTGTTCCATATTTTGATAAAATGCAAAATGAGATTAGGAAAATAAAACTCAATCAAGGGAATAATTAACTTTATTTTTGCCTGGTGAATCTCAAAGCTGTTAGTTCCAGAAATTGTTATATTACTCAAGTGTGAGGTGAGATCTGACACGAATCCTGATTATATTTCCAGTAGGTCTAACTCTTTGCATTTCTTACTTGTTTTTGCTGATTGCTAACTTCTTATTTTCAATTGCAAGGCTCATTGCTTGGGTAGGTTTGGGGTTTTTTCCTATCTGCTCTTTGAAGTATTGTAACCTGATGCTATAAGCATCTTCAGATTCAGAGGAAGTGGTTTCCAGTGGGGATGAAATTCTTGAGTTGGCTTAACCAAACAATATTGGGAAAACTGGTTCTTCCCTCTCTACATACTGAGAAGCTTTCTTTGAGCTTTACTGAGTTTTTGTGCGTGTGCTGAAAATACAGGTGAAAATTCTGTTTGAAATAATGGGGTTGCCTCTCTGGGTCCATGTGTATGTGTAAATTTACTCTTTCCAGTCTGAAAGACTAAGTTTTTCATCACTTTCGTTTTTCATGGGACAAGTGTTCTTGCCTTACCAATACTCTTTTTCTGTGCTGGTGTTAGCCTTTCTCTCAGTTATTTGCATTTTCCAATAAGCATTTCCTGCATTCTCTTTTGCTCACTCTGAGGTACTTGCATTGCCTCTGCAGTGAGTCCCTGCTGTGCCAGAGAATGTTCATTTCAGTCAATATCACATCCATCCTTTGATGTAGCATCATACTAACAAAAACCCAGGAGTTTAGCTTGTGACTGTGCTTTAGATAGAGCCAGTGACTCTCACTGCCTGTGTGCTTTACTATTCCATTTATATTTAACTGTGCTAGCCTTAAAAAAACCTCTTTAGTAGCACGTGGAATGTGAAATTCTTTCATGACTTCTGCATAGAAGTACCAGGCAGTTTTATTTTGTTGAAACTCTTGGATGAACTCGTGGACTTGTTAACTTCCCTTTTTGAATCTCTATAAGAAGAGAGAGAAAAATCTGATAAAACAATTTTTTTATTAACAATGGAATTTCTCAGTCAAGGTTTCACATCTTAAAGGTTGGTGTGCATAAATGAGGAATGACTCTCAATCTTTACTCCCTCACTCTAGCCCAGGATGCATGATGAAGCACAGAAGGGAGTAACTATGAGTACTTACAATAAATCTATATATAAGTTCACCAGGAGCAAAGTGTATTCACTGTCATGCAAAATAGATACTTGGCCAATTTTGGGATGAGCTTATGCCTTATTAATTTCTAACCCTTTCTGATACAATTTCTTTTTGATAAATGTCCCTTCATCTTTTTAGAAGAAAATTCTGGGAGTATATTGGTGATGACAGGTTGGTTGGGTTAAAGCTTCAGAATCCCAGTGGTACATTGCCTTAGTCAATGCTTCATTTCATACATATAAATTCAAAGATACTTTCTTAAAAAGTAAAGCATTGGAAGCTGGAATCTCTAGATTTGTGACAAATCAGTAATACGTAGCTTAAGGGGATTGAGCTTTAAGGAGAATGTTGGTTCTTCAGAAGATTCTTAATGTAATTAAAATGAAACACAATAGAAACCCTCTTCTGTGGGGAAGGACCTTGAAAAGCTGAATTCAAATAGGCTCCAGGCTGTTTCTTTAACTCATTTGAATAAAGCATTAAAATAGAAAGATTTAACAATTTCTGATGTTTTTTTCTTCTCCTCCTAGTTCAAAAAAACAGGCAGAGGAATTGTTGAACAGAAGTCACGTTACTCACTACTTATTATCTGCTAAGAAAACTATGAAAAGCTTAAAGGCCTAGTTAAAGTGGAAGCTGTTTGATAAGAACAAATTTTATAGCATTGGAACTTTGTCTGTTGTTGTTTGGATGGGTTAAGAAACATTCATTTTGTCTATTCCAAATAAGAGGGTAACTATGTAGAACAGTTTGTTTTCTGAATTCAATTTTGCCTTTAAATATGAAAGCTTTACAGGCCCCTGAGACCAAGCTTGAATGGTTTAAAAAACAAAAAATCTCCACTAACCAACCATCAAGTGAAAAAAAGTTATGTACTTTTCTGTTTCAGTCTCCAGCCATGACATGTGCTGTTAACTAATTCCCTCTGGTGACAGGTGCCGTCCACAGCACGAGCAGTTTTGTCCAACTCTTTCTACCGTGCTGGTTACTTTTAACTTTGTTGATAACTTGTGTATCTTCTCCTTGGTGACAGAAGCCAACATCTGTTCCAGTTTTCAGGGTTCCCCACTATCCCTCAGAGAGCTTTAAAGAAGCTGAATACTACTTCAGCTTCACTGCTGTTGGTTTGGTTGTTTATGAATTATTCTAATGATGTGCTTAAGGAAAAAAAGAAGCTGCACATTTACCTCTGAGCATTGTAGAGGGGCAGAAAGCTCTCAAGAGGGATTTAAAATGAGATGCACTAAGGAAACCTATTGGGAAACGGATTCTTGAGTAATGAGGTGACATGAAGAAAATGCCTGCCTACTGGAGAAAAAAGTGAATGAATTACGGAACCTGGTGTTGCTAGTGGATTAATGACATTGCTGTTGCTTTTATATGTGACTGGCTAATTAAAATAAATTAAAAAAGAAGAAGTTTTTTGTTTTAGGAAACAAGTAGGCAAAAGGCTAGAACATTTGGCTTGTCTCATAAATAAAGGGAGCACCTTTCTCAGTGATTAGGTTTTCAGAGGTTCTCTTGGGTTTCCAGGAAGGAGACTGAGTAAAATAAGCATTTGAGAATACATTTAACTCAAGAACTGTTATCTGGAAGTAGTGGACTACTGTTGCTTGGAATAATATCAGAATGAGCATTATACACAGACTTTGCTATTCCTAATGCAGTCCGATGATTACAGTGATTTTGAAATGACATAAAAAACTTCTCTTTCACTTAACCTAAAAATCAATTCCAACTGTCATAGACAGGGAATTGTACTGCCTGTGGACAGCTGAGTTTTCTGAAAAGTCATTCGAGGTACAGATAGTGTAATTGTGAAAAGTACAAGAGCTGAGGAAGACTTGCAGGTGTTGGCTGTGCTGGAATGAGCAGCTGGTGACAGAGCAGGGAAGTTTCACCCATGGTTCACAGCCTGGATCAGGTTTGTGCTTTCTCTCTAAGGGTGTCAGTACCACTCAGTGCTCCTTCTTTCTGCCTGCTCACAAAAAGATGGAGCTGGCAACTGGTCTGTTACCAAAGGCTCCTGCCAGTCTGCAAACTTGTCTCCCCCAGTCCAGCCACAGCTGGTGCTGGTTGCCATCATGGAAGGGGGTGGAAACTCAGGGCCTGGCTTTTATTTTGACAGTTGATGGTCCCAAAATATGTTGTAAACCAGAAGGGGGGAAGCAATTAGTAATAGGGAAAAAGCAGGAAAGCAGAGAAGGAAAAATAGGCAACCTGGAAGAACTAAATTCTTCAAAACAGTGCTGAATGTATTTTTGTATTTGCATTTTTTTTTTTTTTTAATTTGAGACATTTTGCAGTTTGTATTCTTTTCCACCTTATGAGCTTTAATAATTTCGTAGTGTATGGTATGCCAGGAAGGAGAAAGCAGTTTACTTTCCTGCATTAGGTGGTGTGCCAGCATCACCTCCACCTCCTTGTTGTCTTCTGGCACTGTATTGCTGCCTCCTCAGCTCGGTAAAGCTCCCAAATTTGAAAAGCCACAAGCTACCCAGCAAGTGCTCAAGTTCCCATACAGTGATTTTGCATGAGCTTCAGGAATATGGGTGGTTCTTTGTGGGAAATACTGGCACTTCCATCATCTCCACAAGGATGGCTTCAGTAAAGTCTCCTGTGCTGCTGCATTTTAAGAACAATTCCTAACAGAGATGTGAACTGGAAGTTGATGGGTAACCACCATTGGTTACCTGTGCTGAGAAGGTGAAGATGATTCATATAAAAATCACTCTTCATTTTGTTTTATTCCCCATTTAGAGAGCAATTGCTTAAAATCAAGTAATTTTTCTATTTGGATGAATGAGTGATGAAATAGACTGTAAAAAGTGTAGCTTGATATCATAGATGTTTATAAATTATTAACATGGTAGGATTTAGTTAGAACACTTTTGCCACCGTTATTCAGATCTTGCTTTGTTCTAGAGGGTTTTTCACAAAGAAATGAGGACAAAAGAAAATGTAAAAAAAACCCAACAACATCAAAAGAACGAAACAAAGAAACCCCTTCAAACAAAAAAAAAACCAAAAAAACCCCAAGCCCCCATAACAAAACAAAACAAAAAAAAACCAACAAAAACAAACAAACAAAAAACCAGAAAAAAACGCCCCAAAATACCCCCCAAAAAACCCCTCCAAACAAAACAACAGAAAAAAATGCCACTAAAACCCAAAAGGAACACATTTTTACAAATGACTGATACTTCTTGAAGAGAATAGCTGGGGTGCAGCAAGATAAGCATTCGGGAACTTCATCCAGGTTTGCCAGGTGAATTTCAGATTGCTCCACACCTAACTAATGTTCAGCTCAGACTTGGTGTTGCATTGATCATTTGATGGAAAATTCATAGCATTGTGTTCAGAAGCTGCCAGTTTCATGTTGGGCATCTGAAATTGTGTTCTCCCTCATTTCATAGCAGTGTCACTTCAAAATGGAGACAGTGATTTTTCAAATTCTCTGCTGATCTGTGTCCCAAGAGCCCAGCACTGACCAGACACCTTTTGCTCTCTATGTAATCTCTCAGGACTGAGGCATTTTCAGCTTAACCTGCAGGCAGTGTCTGAAAAATGCTGTACTCATGCACACTTCCAGGTAATAGTGAAGACTGGGTGATTTTACTTGGTTTATGAGTCCAAAATTCACATTTGTCAGAGTGTGCTTACCCCTCAGCATTTCTTTAACATACAACTTGGACAGGGACTTTTCAGTCATATTTTTAAAAGTCTATTTCTTTTGACTTCTTAGAGTTTCTTCTGGCATTATTTTTTTTTTTCCTTTTGTTTCTTTGTAAGGGATACTTGAGCCCCTTGCCTGTTTTACCCTACTGTAAAATTAGAAAAAAATCTTTCCTTGCCATTTTTCATATCAATCCATTTTCATTTGGAACCTGGTGAATTGCCTTGACTGATGTTTGGTTTTGTTAAACTAAAGGGGAAAACCCACCAGTGTTATGTGTTATATATCTTTTCATTTACAACTTTGCATTCAAAACTAGGAATCTGGCATAAAAAGAAGATGAAACACATGAGGTAGATGTTGTTGTGGTAAGCCAATTGTCAGATGAGGAAGGTAAGGCTGTTCTTATATATAGTTGGTTGGATTTTAAATAGAAATATTTCATTTGAAGTGCTGGGCTGAAAAAAATGTTCTTAATTGACTATTTGCATAATTCTGGATAGCGTGCACGAATATAAATTGAGAAGGTAGAAGGCCCCAGAGTTTTCTTAATATTTAACTCAGATCTCAGAAGGAACAACTAATAATTGAATGATACTGTGTTGTAGACTTGGAGAATAAGCTATGGAGATTCAGCCTCAAAGGTGGTATTTGTATTAGACACCTATTTTTTTTCCTGAAGTCAGGAGGTTGGCTTTTTTCATCTGTCTTACTACAAAACGACTGCACAGTGTTTGAGCATTATTAAACCAGCCAAATTAAATTTTAATAATGTAAATGCAGTTGAAAAATGTACTGTGCCCTTTATTCTTTAAGTTTCTTTTTTGTGCAGCAAGTTTTCCTATGACTCTGAAACTAATCTACACATGTAAGTGAACCCTGCATGATACAAATTGTTGTCAATGTTTTCATTCTTTCTACTCTCAACTGTTATTCTTTGCCTGCCTTATGACAACAACTGGTGTCTCCTTGAACTCTATTTGCAGACCCCTTTTTTGAAGCTTGTCTTTGCCCAGGGTCTCAGTGACTGAGAATAAGAAGCAGATCTGTGCACCTTCATGCTTCACAATTTGGTTTTCCAACTTTGAAGTAAATTTTCACTAATTTACCTTTTTCTTGGTTGCTAATCATTAGTACATCATTTTATAGACTCATATCTGGGCATTCTTTACCTGAGTGCTTGTCTTTCCTCAGGTTCATTTTCTCATGCAACTATTTTCTAAAATCTTTCAATCTTCTGGCCAGGAGTTAAGACCAAATAAAAAATTCCTGTTTCTTAGCTGCACTTGTGTATTTTGTTGCCGGCTTTAAAGAGATGTTTGTTTAAGCATAGAGTTAAATTACAATTGTGTTCATTAAGAGCTTGATGTATCTTGTTTGCTGTGTTT
Organism: Parus major; assembly: GCF_001522545.3. Lineage (NCBI taxonomy): Eukaryota > Metazoa > Chordata > Aves > Passeriformes > Paridae > Parus > Parus major. The sequence goes on from NC_031769.1 coordinate 31,801,544, forward strand.
AGGTTAAGGAAATGCCATGATCCAGTACCAGGCCAACACAGCTGTAGTGGCTGCAGTGTCCTGGCAGGGTAGCTTATGTATCACTGCATATCACTTATACAGTACAGTAAATAATCTTGTTTTATTACATGCTTTCTCTACAGTATGTCTTTCAATAACTTTGACTATTTTCTGCAGTGGTGAAAGCATTACTGATAATGCATAGGACTGTCCAACAAATCCTTCTGCAGAATTATTTCCAATGGGACACTACCATGGAAAACAGAAGAATAAAACATGCAGCATTTGAGCAGAGAGGCTATCCTGTAAATAGTGTATCTTATTGCTCATTATAATTGATGGCTTTTCTATTAAAAATTAAATGAATCTCATGAAACACACAATACTATAGGAAAGAAGATTCAGTATTTCATGACTGAACATTAGGGCCAGCTAGAGGGCTTTAAACATATTTTACAAAACTTGTACAGAACCATCTGCCCAGAGCAGCATTCAGGATTGCTCATAATAATCCTTAGATACTAAAACCCTCTAACTTTTTCTCATGGAAAGGAAAACCTTTACTTCAAGGATGTAGAAAAGATTGCTCGGGACATTAAAGCTGGTTGCTTCACTTCTGTTTTTGATAAAATTTCTGCCATGATAATGTTCTATAAATAAGGTCTGAAGTACACAAATCAAAATTTTAATGGCCAGTTTCAGGGAATTATACTTCTGTGTTCTTCTGTCACAGGTACCTTCTGAAGTGGAAGGAGCTGCTCTTACCTCATGAACCATTAATGAATTTAGCTGGTATTGTTTTTAGCAGGGATTAAAATATTTACAACTATTAATAAAAGCAAATTTCTTTGACTTTTTTTTTTTTACCTGATGAAAAGAAATATTTGATTTTGACTTTGTAAGGTGATGCAATCCTAATCAGCACAGTGCTGCTGGCAGTGGTTAAGGATTCATTCTGGATGTGTGTGCACGCCTGTGCCCCAAGCACTTGAGTTCACCAGAAAGCAATCTGTGCTGCTTGCAGAGCACAGAAATACAGATGAGAGTTTTACTAAGAACTGTAATACTAATAAATATCTTTCAGCTGTTTCTTGGGGAGTCTTTTAGACCTCTGGCTGTTAATCCTCGTCCCAGTTCTTGGAGAAAATCTATTTTGCTTTAAAGTGCTTTATCTATAATCAGCTTATTCGGAATTAATCTCCATGCCCATCTGCAGGCTCCTGACAGACTGGTAATTTCCCTTCCATCTCAATCTCGTGCCCAGTGGAATTGCACACTTGTAACTAGTAAAATTTTTGTTGTTTTCAGCAAATGTAAAATTGCCACAGGAAAACAATGTAAGGCTTCAAAACAGGGATATTAATGTTAGGTAAATCTGTAGCCAGAGCAATGTTTAGCAGTAAGATCTTGCTGCCACTCATTTAGCCATACCAAGATTCAATGTTCACTCTGTTTCAACATCCAGTTTTGTGTATTAAAAAAAAAAAAAAACCAAGTAAGATCAAACACAATGAAATGGAGTAAACACGATGAAATGTTGTTCTACAGCCGTATTCCTTGTAGAATCAATTTTCAGTTTCCTTTGTGTGAGAAGGGGATATTTGTTGTTGACAGACATTTGACAGTATCTTGAAATGCAAATAAGCAAGTACAAAGCTTTTCAAGCTCTTCAAATGCTCAGATTTTCTTCACTTTACTTCTAAAAGTGTAGTCATGGTTCGCTCCTGCATTTCTTTGCATGTGTTTGGATCCTCTGTTCTAGGGATTTTCCTCCGAGTATTTAAAATGTTTTATAAATATTGAACAATCTGTTATGCCTGCAAGATCCACAGCCTTCAGATCTCATCTTTTAACCCAGATTTCAGGTTACTTGGAAAGTGACTAATTCTCTGGAGTCACTCTGGTAATTAGTGAAAGAGTTGGAAATGGCTTGTTTTCTGTCTTCAAGTTTTTGACTACTTGTGTACAATCCCTTACATCCCATATCCTTCTCTCTGGGTGAAATAAGGATAGGTGAGAGATGTACAGTTATCTTGTATTTTGCTGTTAATATTGACCCAGGTCAGAGGAGTTCCTGCCTTGGAGTGTGTGAACAAGCAAGACTTCCTGTGTAAAAATTCTGTGCCTGTTGAGTTTTGGTAATCTAGATTTCTAGATCAGCATTTGAGATTGTCTTTCTTATAGTTCCCTCACCCAAATCCGTGTGTGCTGCTCCTCCTCAACAGCTGATGCTCATGCATCTGTATAGAGCTGAGGATTTATGTTTTATGTATGGAATCTAGTGCTGTTAATGTGCTAAGTATTTAGGAATGTAATCCCTTCTGATAAACCCGAAGAGCCTAAGTGTAAGTGATGGTTTAATAGCAAAATAGCTGCTGTTGATTGATTAAGAGTCCATTACTTTGTGTTTTTCTCCCCATTTGCTCCTGTAGAGAGATAAAACAATATGACAAAAGTTAAAAGATAAAGTTATAGAAGGAACCTGTTTCATTTGTTCTCAGTAGAAAAACCAACTTGGGTATTTGTGTAATTTCTAGTAGTTTGGTGAATTCATATATCAAAATTTCAAAACCTCACATTCTTCTGGCAGACCTGGTGCTGAATATTTGCTTAAATTTTGTTGCTAATGAGCACTATGATGCTGAGTGCTGCTGTCCATTGGGAATGCTATGGTACTACATCTTTTGAAGGCTTTAGGCCCTAAGAATTTAAAAGATGTATTCATCAAATGCTTGGTTGTTATTTGTAATTGAGTTTGTTTTGCTTCCTGATGAAATCCTTCTCCCTCTGTTTGCAGTATGATAAAATTAAATCTCTTCTCCTGAATTTGTTCTGCTGTAGCAGACTGATGCCTGAGCAGGTGGAGAGGAATGATTGCTTCCTCACAATTGATGTGATTCCAGTTTCACTGCAACAAGTGAAGAGTATGAGCTGCATAAAAAACAAAATTCTGAGACAACAAAGTGAAAAAAAAAGTGATCAACCAAGGAGAACGGAGCAAATCCTACTCAACAGATGAAGACTTTACCATCAGGTGTTTGAGACTTTTGTTTTGAAATCATTGACCTGATCTGAAATATCAAAGTATAGAAAAGTATTTGGCAGGTGTATTCACTTCTTGAAATTCTACAGTCTTCACTGGTTTTCTTTTTATCTAATTAGGTATTTGGGGTTATAAGTGTGATTTTAATGATTATTTTCTTGGTTTGTCAGCCTTTTTCTTTTAGTCATATGTAGGCTTTAAATTTAGAGAGACCAGTCTTGTTAGATGCCAGAGATCTTTAAAATGAGGTTTTAGGAGTTGTTTTTTAATTGAGTTTTCCATCCCTCTTCATGCTCTAAATCCAAACAACATATTCCTCTTAAAGATGTTCTAGGGCATTATTTTTTTGCTGAAGATTTATTTTTATTGCATAGACCAGTTGTTTCTACAGTAACTGCCTTCAGGATTTAAGTCAAGACCCCAATATGCTGCTCTGAAAACTGGTAAAAGAAATGGTGAGCACCCTTCCTCTTTTCTTTTTGCCTTTGAAAAATGCAATTGACCTTTTAGAGAGCAGCCATTCTTCCAGTTGCTCCTTTGCAGCGCTGCTGCCAACCAAAATATTCTCTACACACCTTTGCAAAATGTTTTTTTTTTTTTTTTTGCAGTAGCTATGAGGGTGTGATTTTCATGAATGGGCTTGTTTGCCTGCAACAATTGGCTGTTGATATTTCTATTGAAAAAGTTCTGCCAGCTCTTTATCTTTACAGGAAATTGTTGTTTATGAAGGTTTCCTTTCTTCTCAGAGAGGAGCAGGTCAGTGTGCAGTGTTGCTGTAGCAGTATGTTTAGCCTCTGGGTGTTGCTCTTGGACAGCGCTGTTGTCAGACAGCAGACTGCTATTTTGCAGAAGAGTTACTGAAGCTGCTTGTTGTTGGATGAAGAATGTCAAAATGCAGTATGTAATAGGCAAGCAGCAGCACCAGGGAAATTGGGGAACCCTCAGGTACAATAATATAGTCCACAGTGGATAGAAGATACCCTTGGCAGGCTCATGTTTGATATTATTCTTGGTTTTCTGTCCTTAAACCAAAATTAGATTTTTTTTAATGTGGAATAGTGTGTAAGATGCTCATCCTCTTTTCATTATAATTTTCTGATTTTTTGATTTCTGTAAAGTGTACATAACCAAAGACAGTAAAATATAAAAAGTATTTTTATGACATAAAAAGTATTTTTATGTAGAATTTTTTGTTAATGTGATAAATATTTTCATTACAGAAACTGCAGAAGAATAATGCCTCATCAATGAATATAAACATTTAAGAAGTTTTGTGGAATGCTTTCAAAATACTGATTGCACTCTTTCATTATTAACTAAAATTTTAATAATTTCACTATTAGAATTCTAACTCTAATTTCAATGAATGTTAAACACAGAAGAGAGGTAAGACTAACCTGATTGTTTGTATTGTGCTGTGTAACAAATGTTAGAATAAATATTTGCCTGGTTTTCCTGATCCGGTGTCCATGCAAACTAAAGTGTACTTAAATCCTCAAATTGTTAACCTCCTTGGTTTTCTGAAGCCAGAAGTCTTCATGTATGCTTGATGAAAAAAAAATAAATTGCAGATTATTCAAAATTCCTTCACTAGTTGTAAGTATTCGGAAACCTTTTGTTATGTATCAGCCTTTTCTATTTCTATTTGAATTAAACGTTGATTAAAGTTTTAGTGTCAGCAGTTCTGTTTGTTTCTATGCTGACATTTTCTATGGCAATTTTGTAGCTCTGGCTTTCTTTTTCCTTTCTTATTTGCCAGAGGCCTTAAGAAAATAGGTTGGATCAGGGTGGTGTTGCACAGCTCTCCTGCCAAAGCTGAATACTAATCTATGGTAATGGACTGCCTGCTGTGTGGTTTGAGACATCTCAGCTGCAGCTCTGGTCAGCTCTGGAGACTCCTGCTCTTCTGCTCCTCTTATTCTTTGTGCCTACCTTAACATCCATAATAACACTGCTACATCTTTCCAGGTGCTTTGCTGCTCACTTCATCAGTATTTAATACTTGTGACTGTGTAGTTTTGAGAAGGGTTGGGGTGGGTATCTTGTACTTCAAAATAGATTTCTGCTAGTTAAGAGTCCTTCTAACTAACACTCACCGGTATTTTAACAGTTTTTTCCTGCAAGTATGTATAGCCTGCAGGTTAAATTATATTCCTTCATAGGTAACTCCCTCAACAGCTCCCCTAAATGGGCAAAGATTGATTTCATCGGCAGTCACTTAATTTCCCCAATTTCCAAAGAAACTGACATGAATTTATCCTGATTTCAAATCAGGAGTCTGATAGCTTGCAAGTTGATGGCTTTCTAGACTGTGATGAATGTTTGAGAGCCTGATCTTCATTCACATAATTTAAAACTGGTGAAAACTTTCCTCAGATTTCTGGGTGCATGCTGACAGGCTCTAGGATACTGTGTTGTGCCATAGTTCCTGCAGCAGTCGTCTTGGACTGTGTGTTTTTCACAGCAGACACACCATGGCTAGATAAAAAATTTTCAAATTGTCCTAAATCTGCTGTTACCCCAAGTGGTGATGGCACACGGGATCAAGAGTTGGAGGCGGGTTTTGGCAGCCTTAGGTTCAGTGAGTGCAATACATCAAGACCACACCACATAGAAGCCGGAGTTAAAATGCTGAATTGGACTTTTTGTGAATATATTTTAGTATGTTATGTATGTCTAGCATCTGTGTTAATGCTGTAAGTTAGGTTACCAACAGGTGGAGAGAAAAAATAATTGCTCTGCTGTGTGAAGATGTGATGTTGGTTTGTATTTGTCACCTCATGTGTTGACAGTAGCTATTTAGCTGCCTGAGGCCTATGGGAGAGACCCCCTTCCACTTCCTGTACTGCAGAGATGGGGAAGCTTGCCAAAACTCTCTGACATGCCTTTCTTCTCTTGTGAACTTTCAGCTGCTCAACTTTCCTGCAACCTTACCAACTGGTAGCATGGTCAAGCATACCAGATCTGTTCTGTCTCATCTTGGCAGTCTCAGTGTGGACCATAAGTTTCTGGTATTCTGAATATGGTATCGTGAGTTTAATCTGTCATTTTAGCAGGCCTCTGGCTTCTTTCTGACCTCCTTTTCCACCCCCATGGTCCAGTGTTTCAGCAAAGGCAAGAGCTGCACCACCTGGCATTGTTGCAGTGGATACTGACAGACGTGTCAGCTCTGGAGAAACAGTCCTTGTTTGAAGTCAAAGATGATGAATGAGGACCTTGGGGCTTTGAGATGCAAGATGATATTCCTTTGGATGCCTCAGCAGCAGGTTTTGCCCTTATCAGGTGTGCCTTGGGTTTTTATCCCAGATGTGGCCTACAATGCCTGCGCTGTAAAGTGCATGTTACAGCCTTGGGTGCATGCAGTTAGCTGCAAGAGCTGAGGGAACACCTACATCCTCTTCTCCATCACATACTGTGCCCTCCATGAGCTGCTGCAGCTTTACTTTCTAACCAAATTCTTGAGAACTTTTCTTCTGTTCTCTCTCACTACTCTGGCAATAAAGTTTCTCTGTTGCTCTCAAAGACAGTCTCTTGTGGTGTTACCAGAACCTGAAGATCTGTGAAATGCAAGTTTTTAATAATGTTGCCTGATGTACCCTGGAGCAGGTTAAGTTATTGCCCTGCCAAAGCAGCAGTAGAGTAGACATAAGGACAATTCTCGAAGGAGAATAAGTTATGTTATCTAGTAGACAGTATTTCCAGTGTCTTGAAGCTCTGTAGAAGGATTTTTAAATGATAATTAACACACTTCAAATTTTTATGCTGTGTTTGCATGAACTGTGGTAAATTGCAAGCTGTGCAAGTCCTACCAGCTGAAACCCTGAATAAACACACAAGAAGCCTTGTGCAGCGTAAAAGTCACATGCAGAGTGAATCTGTATAGCCAGCACAGCTCGGAGGATTTCTTTGTGTGCAAGCCTTTCAGTTTCCAGGATCGATTTCATCTCCCTCAGGAGAGAAACTGTGAGAATTATTTTGCAGCAAGTAGAGTGAAGATGGTTTGGTCCAACTACTGTGATGAAAGATGGGTTCAAAGGAAAAGCCTCTAGATGAGGAGATGCAGGTAAAGGCTGATGGAAGCAGAAGTGGTGCTATTTTAAAAACCTTTTATTTTTTCTCATAGAACTTCGTTTAAAGTTGAAATCTTCTGTTGGGAAATGCAACTCTGTCCCACAGCAACTTTTTTTCTTTCTAATTTAAGATAATTTTCAAAATGGTGATTCTACAAAAGCAAAGCTAAGCCCTCCTCGAGGGCTGGTTGTGACTGGCAGGCACAGTTAAGGCCACAGTTTCCAACATATCACACGAACGAAAGAAATGTTTCAAAGTTGTTCTGGATGGACAACAATATGTTTTCACTAATACCATTTTCCTAATACTTTTAAAAAATCTTTTGTTAATCAGAGCCTGACTTTATTGTATTACAGTGACATAACTTCAAAGCTGCTACATTCTTGAGACATCTTTTGCTGTTGTGGCTTTCTAGTTCAGTCACTATGACTCGACAGACTTTGTATTTCCATATTCCTTATGCTGCCCCTTTGAATGTTGCTATTGTAGATAGTGAGAATGGTTTGGTGCTAGTGTTCTCTTGGAGACAGTGTTATTTATTTCATGGTGCCATTTGCAAGTAACGTGACTGCTAATGTGCATCAACTGGGAGGCTGAACATTTGGATATTTTACAGTGATTTGCCTTTTCCCCTACAAATTAATGATAAACTTCCAGCCATGTCTGCACGTGTACTGCAGATTTTCCCACTGTTTTACTAGGGAAGAGCTATTCTTCAAATATAGGATCAAAAATCTCACTCTTATTTATAGTCTGTTCCTACTAGCTGCAGACAGAAATGATGTGAGGAATTCGGGGAGATACTGGATACCAATGACTTGATTTTTGAATGCCTCTTTTTCCTTCCTGGCTATTTTTGTTTCAGTGAAAGTGTCTCTTAAAAAAGACAGGTTTTGCTAGGAAGCTTAATAAATATGCACAGGAACTTGCTCTAAGTAGTTCATCTGAGGCGTACTTGATAGCGCCTGTACCTACCACCCATACACTCTTCCAAACACAAGTGGTAGGATTAGCTCCTGCTGCTTCTAACTCTAACAGAAGTTACAGTTTCAGTCCCTTGCAAGAACACAGTGTCAAGAAACAACCTGTTATTGCTGTTAGGTGAGCCAAAATGCTGAATCTGTTTTATTGAATACTCAGTGTATTGAAAATTTCCTAGTCCAGAGCGTGCTGACAGGCTGGCAAGTTGTGTTAATATCTTAATACCTCAGGGCATTTATAAAGTTAATCTTCTGACATTTTTATTTGCTTTTTGGCTCAACATCACGATCAATTTTTTATCTTTAAAAAGTTTGGTTTATGACTGTCGTTTAATTGATGATAACTACAAAATATACTAACTGCAAAGCAATAAATAAAAGAAATGCAAGTAGTATAATTTGGAACATGGTAATCTTAGTAGCCTGAGTCATGAATTTCGTCATCTGCTGCAGTTAGTATAATTTTATGATTCATAAATCTATTCATTTCTTTTTTTAGTGTGTCATCAGATAAACAGCTCAACAGTAAGGTGGCAGAATTGTCTTGTCTCACCCTGGTTGTAGGAGAGAAAGCAGGTCTGATTGTCCCTATGTATACATAGTAAATCTGTCCCTCTGACCTCTTAAATCTGCAAAAAAGCTTCCTGTGCCTCAGTGTTTCACTGGCTCATTAAGGTATTTAGATTATCAAATGACCACTACCTCAAGCTAAAATTTATAGTTCGCTCAAATTGTTTAGAAATGCATTTAGAAATAAATTGTTCATTTGCTGAAGGAGACCTTCCACTATGGATCAGTGCACAGACACTTGCAAAGTGATCCTGGGCTGACTTAAGCAGGAAGCAATCAGCACTTGCCTAATGTTAAGTCAATGCTACTACAGAAGTACTGTCAGGCCCTCAAATAGTTGATGGCTCTAATTTAATTACAGAAAATATGCTTTTCCCATTAGTCTCTGTAGATTCACTTACAGTTTAAAATCCTCAAGTGGTGTGGTTTGTTTTGGAATGTCCCCTCTTTCTAGGTGCCACACCAGCCGCAGTACCTGCCACCTACTAAACCTGAAGTTTGGAAAGCCCTATAGAAAGGATCAATCTTTAGACAGATAGGTAGGTGGAGATACATTATTAAATCAGAACTTGCCTTACTTCATGAGAATGAATTTGCTCTAGTAATGTTGCTTTTCAGGAACCAGTGCTGAGAAGAATTTATATGGGGATAAAAATATATGACCAGCATCTTTGAACCCATCATTCACTGTAAAATCAGTGTCCTCAGTTCACATAATCACAGAATGGATGAGGTTGGAAGGGACCACAGTGGATCATCTGGTCCAACCTCCCTGCTCAAGCAGGGCCTTCCTAGAGCACCAGGCACAGAATTGTGTCTCCAGTGAGGGAGCCAACTCTGGGCAACCTGCTCCACTGCTCAGTCACCTGCACAGTAAACAAGTTCTTCATATTCAGGTGTAACCTCCTGTGTACTGCATTGCCTCTTGTCTTATTTTTCAGCATTGCTGAGAAGAGCCTGGCTCCATCCTCTTGCCATGCTCTTTTCAGATACTGATAGACACTGATATATAAATAAGCTTATGCTAAGGTAAATGCCATACAAGCTGAAAGTGCTGGGGCATTGGCTCATGGCATTGTCTTGGCCAATTAATGATAATGTGACATGAAGAGGCAGCACTTTTCACTGACCCAAAGCCTGGGTTTTAAAAAGGCTTGCCAGGGTCTCTCTCTGTCGTGTGTCTGCCCTTTTTAAGGACAGCTGAAGCCATCCTGCACTGGCATGCATACAGGTATGCATTTTGGTATTTGCATTTAGATTCCTCTGTTACTGCTGCTTTCTGGTTTTCATTTAATTCACCTGCATCTCTGCTCTGTGAGCCTCTGTTCAATTGTGCCATTGGAAAAGATATGTTAATTCTGGAAGGACCCATGAACTATCAGCCACTGTATAATATCTCCACATTTTTTCATTGTTTTTACAAATCTTAGTATGATAACTCACTTCAATTTGCATAAGTTGCTATGCAAGATTATGTCACTTCTAAAGAACATATAAGATTATGTATTTTGACCATACACTGCTCGTGTTAGTAGCCTAAAAACCAGGCTAAATTAGTTTTATCAAGTTGAATGCCAAACAACTGAAGCAATAAACAATTGGAGAAGATAGAATTTTTTAAGAGTTAAAACATGCCCAGTGACTTTGATACTACAATCTCTCATTCCAGTAAAATAACAAATAAACTCTTTTTGGCCAAGGTACCTTTTCTAGATTTCACCATCAGTCATCAAGGAAGAATAAAAACTCACCAGAGATATAGAGTCTAATATTAATAGTATCAAAAATAATAACAATGACAATAATAACAAAGTCAAATATCTACAGACTTAGATCTGTAGACTAGAAAAAAGGCTTGGATAAAGAGAAGGTTTAATTCTTCAAAGAGGCAGAAACCTAGAACAGAGCTGAACAAAATGGAGGTGTTGTTCCTGTCCCTTTGGGGATAAATGAATTGAATTTTACAGCAAAGGAAGTTAAAGTTAGATATGGCTTCAAACTGAAAGAGAGTAGGTTTAGATCAGATATTAGGAAGAAATTGTTTACTCTGAGGGTGGAAGGGGTTACCCAGAGAAGTTGTGGATGCCCCATCCCTGGAAGTGTTCAAGGCCAGGTTGGATGGGGCTCTCAGCAACCTGGTCTAGTGAAAGCCAGCAGGGGTTGGAACTGGATGATCTTTAAGGTACTTTCCAATGCAAATCACCCTATGACTCCATGACATTAGCAGGAAAAACGCCATTCTAATTCAGCATAATTAAACTCTGGAATGTATGGGTTTGTAGTAAGATAAGGTGTCTAGCTGTCAGACTGACATGGGTATGTATAGTTACTGTTGAGTGGGGGCTGGGCTGGATAACTATTTTTCTGTTCTACTTGGCTCTATCTTTTGAAATGTATTTTAATGTATCACTTTGCCTTAAGCCATCACTATTAGGTAGGTTAGTTTCAGAAAGAAAAAAATGTGTGAACTTGAAGTATCTTGAAGTAAGTAAATTAAAAAGAGGAAACCTGTGTCATAAACTCTCTGTTGCAGATGGTAGGGAACAGAGACCTGGGTTAACTGTGTGCAATTGAGATGTGTCAGCTCAAGGAAGCTTAAAAAGCAGCTGACATTTTTCCTTTATTGGAAGCTGCACACGAGTTGCTTTCTACCAAAGGCAACCTGACATTTGCAGAAGACCTGCAGCACTCAAATTAATAGGTTCTACTTGCAAGGATGACTTCAACAAAGACTTTCTCCATTATAAAGTCTTGTTCAGAACATCTCTAAATCAGTTTTCAAAGTTTTTAATCTATTTTATGCAAAGGCCTGCTGTCCATAGCTGGTTGTCAAATCCATTGCTGCAAGCAGCAACCCTCTTTTGTGGCCAGAATGTTACAGGTAGATGATTTGTAATATACTGAGCTTTGTTTGGATCCAGGGCTGAAAATACCCACCTAAAAAAGTGCCTCATCCTGCTGGGCAACATTCTATTTAGAGTATGCTGCCTATATGTTTTTCACAGGGGAAGACTTGCCAGATAACACACTACGCTCTGGTAAATTGTCATGGGCTGGGTAGGAAACTGTATTTGCATCAGTATTTGTATGGGACCCAACTGCCTCCCAAATATCTGCTGTAAATGGGACTGACTTTTTCCCTTGAGAGTCTTACAGGCAGTTTTGATGTCACTTCTTTTTTTACAAACGTACCTGACTACAAAAATAGTGTATCTTTCTATATAGGTCACAATTTGCTGTTGACTTCCCTTTACTGTGCTTGTTTGGCATATCTGCTGCAGAGGTACTTATGTTATTCCAGTCACAGCTGCCTTCATACAGAGAAATAAGCAGCAGAAGGAGGGGAACTTCTGAGAAATACACCTCCTGCTTTTGTTCAGCTGTTCCTGGTAGGAGTAACACTACTAATAATACACAAGTATGATGCAAGCTGACTTGTTTTTTAAAGGGAGCAAAGTGTTCCAGACCATTAGCTCATACTGTATTTTTGCTATTAGCCTCTTTCTCAGGAAAACTGAAGATCAGAGGCTGAGGGGGAATCCTGAACCAGGAGAAGGTAAGGAACAGCAGGAGATTGTCTAGTCCTGTCTCCTGTCCAAAGCAGGATCAACTACAGCAGGCTGCTGTGTACCACGTTGGGTGGTAAATATCTCCAGAGATGCAGACCTCAAATGTCTCCATTTGAGAGACAGTGCCATTATTTGATCAGCCTGACAATAAAAAAACTCAGCTTTTCTTATGTTTAAATGGAATGTCTTGTGTTGTAGTTTGTGCCCTTTGTGTCCTTTCACTTAGAGTTTCTTCACTTTGTTTTACACTCTCTTATCTGATATTTATACACTTTGATAAGATCACCCCTGAGCCTTCCAGTTTTCAGGCTGTGAGCTCTCCACCTCTCTGGGTGTGGCAAATTCCCCACACCCCCTGTCCATGTAGCATGGTCATGAATTTTTGTTCCACTTTCTCCAGCATGTACATGTCCCTTTTTGTATCTATGAGCCCAGAACTGCACCTCGTGGTCCAGAGGACTCACCAGTGCTGAGTAAAAGGGAAGGATCACCTCTCTCGACCTGCTGGTGATTGGCACAGGCAGGTGCTTCCCCTCTGCCTCAGTAAAGGGAAATTCCTCCTGAGATTTCTTGGAGGGGGTGTTTGAATGGGTTGCTGTGCACCTGCAAGCTGAGCAGGTGTGTAGGTAATTTATATGTGTTTGTGATCTTGGTGACTGATGGGGGAAAGTTTGAATCTGAAAATACTTGGTGTAGTTTAACTGAAAGGAAAGCCTTTGTCACTTGAATGACAAAGGACTGCTGAGGTGATCAGCTCTGTTGCAGGCACATTCAGCAGCTAATTAGGGGATCATGATGTTTGGGGGGCAGTTTTCTGAACCAGGAAAACCTCAAGCAAGCTCAAGGTCCCACCAGGAGCTGGCAGCTTGTGCTGGCAAGTCAGGGAGGGGAACGGGAGTAAGAATGGCCACCCCATTCCAGAAAGGGCAGCCCTGGGGAGAACCAGGACACCAGAAGCTTCTTATTTTATCATGAGCTGGCTCTTTGTGCTTCATCTTTGTGTCCAAGATGTTAACAGGGCCATAAATTCATCCTAGGAGGTAGTGCAAAGTGGGAAGTGTGCTCTCCAGTTGTGACCACTGACAGACAAAGCAGAGTGCTCTTTACTTTCTGCTCTTTACTTTCTGCAGTCTCAGGCCTTGTAGCTGGTGTGTGAGATGATGAACCAGTCTTGATGTTCTCATTCTCTTCCACATGTCATCAATGATGCAGATGCTTTCCATGGCAATCTTTTGCTGGGGCTAATCATTATGGGTTGGAAGGCCAACCTTAGAAGTGCTTTTGATGTTGATAATCAGACTTGTAGGCTGAAATTGCTTAGAAAGAAATAAAGGAATAAGAGCTGACTCCTGTTAAAGCAGCTGTCCTTGAAAAGAAACCATCTGAATTTCTGTATAAGTCTCTTGGCTAAGAGTGTGCTTCAGGTGCCTGATACTTATTAACCTTCCTTCTATGAAAAATATAGGTATTTTGATTCCAATATCTTACTTTTTATTTTAAAAAATACTGGGTTTTTTGTAGTATATGGTCAATCAAACTCAGTGGCAAACCAATCATCTCATGACATTTTAATTGTTCTCCTTTCATTATGAAAATAAAGAACTCCGTGCAAAATCTCCTGCTATAAGGAAGGGCACATACATGTAATTATAGGATGCTTTCGGTGTTTTTTTTTTAAAAAAGGAAATTAAATGACTAATACATTTTGCTGGTGGAACTGACAGCTGTAACAAACCTGCATCTCTCATCAGCTGTAAGCTTTTATCCCTGCCTTGTACTAATGAATAAATCATCTTATTACATAAAATTACATTCTAATTGCTCCCGTGTCAGTCTATTTCAAGTTAGACCTAGGCAGTAAGGTTCCCTTGGTGCCTGGGTTTTCCCCTTCTACTTGATTGCTGAGCAGTCACATTTACAATGCCTAGGAATGGTGTTGGAGAAGAAAAAATGGGAGAAGGCAGGAGCCAAAGGGAAAGAAGAAGAAGAGAGGATATAAAATGGACAAGGAATGATGTAGGAGACATGAGAAAACCTGAAGGAGCTGTTGAATGGAAAAGCCAAATGAAAAATACTTAGAAAAGCTAGTGGGATGTGAGTGGGAAGAGAGGGAAGATGAGTCAAAACTACGGCAAACCTTTTTGTGTTACACCTTGCGTGGAGCAGCTCGTGGGAGTTCCTGGTGTTGGCTAAACAGCCACGGCCACTTGAGTGACAGGAGCCTTTCCTCAAGCTCTGACAAATTGTTATTGTCTAAGTTCTCCTTTTCTTCTTAACTTAAAATGTTACCTGGAAAATATTAATTAGTCACTTAATACTGCAGAGTGAAGGGATGTATCCCCCCTCACCCCTCCCCATCTTTAAGTGAAATGATTGATTCTCAGATAAGAGAAAAAGGCAATTTCAGTAGGCTTTCTGTAGTAGAGAAAGTGTTTCCAAATTAATTGTAACTAAGTGACTTGGAACTCATCCTTCAACTACCAAAAGACGGCATCAACTCTCATATATCGATTTTGTTTAGGCTGATTAGAAAAAGGACCAAGTGCAAGTAAGACTCCCTTGAACAAAAATAAGTGCACCCGTGTAGAAATCATGCAACTTTAATTAATTAGGCTTGATAAGTGGTTTAATTGAAACTTCCTCTTGTATAATGCATTTGGAAATAATGGTGAAGCTCCTAAATTACTGATGTAGCTATTTGCAAAATGAAAAAAAGTGGGACTTCTTGTTGCTCTTCTAAGATGTGCTAAAACGACATATAGAATTTCTGCTTTTGTTTCTTTTCATAATGTAAGATTATCTTGCCTATCCCTTTTTTTTATGAATGACTAGAGTACTAGTAGGATCATACATTATAAATGAATGATTAACTGAAGCTGGGCAATTCTTAGTTCTAGGACTGTTGACAATTCTCTTTTGTAGGTTGTCTATAAAATAAATTTATCTTAAAATCCTGGCAAATAGAAGAAGAGCTGTCAATGCTAAACATGCAGAACCCTATTTCCTACATGATATTTCTGGTTTGTTTTGGAGTAAAGATGTAACATTTTTGACATACCTAATTTTTTTTTAACAAAAGTTCTAAACAAAAAGAAGATTTACATCAAGCAAAACAAACCATTTATTCTGCCTTTCCAGTACATAAAAAAAAAAAAAAAAAGAAAGGGAGATCTTAGCCCTTGGGTTTTTTGTTTGCTGAGTCCCTGCCTTAGAAGACCCATATTGCTGTAATCTGTTCCAAGAAAGGGTCCCTTTGTAGAAGCTTCACAAGGAGTGTGTGGGATCCTTGTTTTTATTTCAGGTTTGAGTATGGAAACAAACTGGTAATCATTTGGTTTTGTTAGGAAAAAAATAAATAGGGAGTTCTGTGTCTTTACAGCACTGTGAGGCAAGAATAATCCAAACAGATGAATAGAGGTAATTCCAATCCTTGATTACTTTTCCTGTATGAATGCAGGCAAACATTTAGTGTAGACCTAAAGGCAAAGGTTTGTTACAATTCCAAACTCAAATGTTGTATCATGTTTTTCCCTTCAGTTTAATTGCCACCATGGACATTATATTGAGGGAGCATTGCGATTTCTGGGCATTGCTATTAAGGTTTGCTTTTGATTAAGAGTCTTTCAGACAAAGTGGTTTTATTTTTGCTCCTATTCCCCTTTGTCAGTTTTCTCCCTCCTGGTACTTGAGGTACCTTCTGCTGCCCATTGCCACAATGCATTTAACTTTTCCAGGTGACAGCTGCTTGGTATCTCTTCTGAAGCTGGGAGATTTCCAGGGAGAGGTCAAAACTCTTCACTTATGAGAACATTTAATGTCACTATCCGTCCAGATTCTGGCTGCTGTGTGCAGCTGGAGTTAAGAACTCATACACACTGACTTCACACATGTGTGAAGCTAAACTCTTGGAGTTTAAGCAGTAGAGGGACTTCACAAATGGGCATTAATTATCATGGGAAATGCAGCTGCTACCCTGAAATGGTGCTGGTAAGAAGTCCTGTTAAAAAATGAGGACAGAGGGATAGGCTGTGATGTTACACTGTGCTGATTCAGACCTGTTATTTGGGGTCTTTGGCCAAAACCATCTGAGCAACATGTAACTGATCACCAAAGAATATTCAAAACCTTTAAAAGGAAGTGAAAAAAATATTTGGATTGATAATGGCTGGAAAGAGAGGTTAAAGACAGAGAAATGAGTTGTGAAAGAAGAATATGCACAGAAGAGTGAGAGTGAGTTAAATTAGTAAGAAAGGCTGGATGGCCAGTGTAGATCTGTTTGGATTCCCATGCAGGCAATATCTAAGGAACTGAGCTAAATGAGAGAAGAGCATTTGTGGTAGACTGCAAGAAAAAACTGTATAGAGGCTGTTTTGCAGGAATTAAGATGGTCAAATGTGAGGTGGTAGGTTTGGATGACTGTGGTGCTGAAGAAACCTCTCTGAGCAGGATGATTTCTCCAGGTCTGAAAGGGGGCAACAGGCACTGTTCATGCAGTAGGTAGAATCAGCAGAGAGAGGATGCTGAAGGTCTGCAGATCATGAACATCACATGAAGCACCATAAAAATAGGAGTGGAGATGTGCTGTGGGCAATGGGAGAAGTGCTACAAAGGCTGTAAAATTAATCTTTGGAATATTAGGCTTATTTCTGTACAATATGTAATGAGAACCATGTCTGAACTCTACATGTGCAAGAACAAGACTGCTGGAATGTTTCCCTGTTGTGGTCACGTTTTCCATATGAAAGGAAGCTGAACTGAATGCAGAATATAGGGAAGAAGAGAAATCTCTTTACTATAAGGCTATAAGGCATGTGTGTGAAGACAGACCAGTGAACTCCATCGTTATGGTGCTTGTCAGCAAATGGTGCTTGCTATGACTTCAGGAGAACAGTATTTGTTCCCAGGTGTGGAAGGAGCAACTACTTTGCAATAGAATCAAATATAATTTTTATTTTCCAAGGAAAATAATACAAAAAATATTTCCCCAAGAGCCTTCTATCTTTCATGTTTTTGCCAATTTCTTGAAGTGGGTAAATCTTATATGGCAGAAGGAGCTGATTCACACATCATCCATAAATAAGAAAGTCTGCTCTGCTGAACTTGTAGCACAAGGTTAGGTCTGCCCTCCACATTTTCTGCTGTTTTCCAAAGGATGTCTGAGGTGTTTGAGATTTACTTGTTGTGTTCATTAGTAACCTCCAGGCTTTGGGATTTTTTGTGGTTGTCCTGTGTACTGTATTGAAGGTCAGATCTGAGTGAGAGCCCTTATTGATTTCAAAAGCACTAAGTAGAGATTGTAAGTTCTTTTACCCTCTGTACTAATGCTTTTTCTATTGTCAGTCGATGGAAGCACATGTCCAGGCTGCAGTGTGAGCAGACCTAATCTTGGGCTGTCTCAGCAGGACTGAGTCAACACAGAGCTGAAAGCAACATTGAGACTTTGGTCATTATTGAACAGAAGGTGGCTTGAGGTGTATGGAAACTGCAGCCATGATAACATAAATGAGGGGAAAACCCAGGCCTAAGCAGTTAATGAAAAGGCAAAGAAGTAGCAATGGGAGCAGAGATGAATTGGTAAGACTTTGTTTAAACACCTCCAAGAAACAAGCTGCTGGGTCCAGTGTCAGTGGGGTGTGCATTAAGTAGACTGAGTGGGAAGTTAATAACAGAGGAGACCGGTGTTGCTGAGAAGAGCTTAGTGTGCTCTTTGTCTTACCATTCATTGGAAGGACCACAGGATTACTTTCTCTGGAGATGTTTTTTTTTAGGAAAGGAACTGTAAAGCTCTATGAATGTCAGATCAGGTACACTAACAGTTGCTGTCGTTAAGTAAAGGGTAATGTGTAGTCAGATCACCAGAGAGTTCTACTAATACAATAAGCTGAAACAAGCAGCTTAATTAATGGTCTGTGCATTTTAGTTACTTATATTGAATGCTCTATTAAATATAAAATTTGCAAATCTCTTTTTGTTAAGAGTCCCCAGCTCATTAAATGTGCAATACCCCAGGAGATGCTTTTTGTCCAGGTCACCTGCGTAACAGACTGGCACACAGAGAAAATGCTGTTACAGAGCAGCAGCTGCTGCGGTGTGAGTGAAGTGTGTCCTTTACAGCCTCCTGGGAGAAAACAGTCTACTGTTGAAATCAGAATTTGGGGTGGGAAACTAACAAATGAGGATTAAAATGTTTTTTTGGGGGCAGTGCTGTACAGGATAGTTACAGAGCTTACGGATGTGGTTAGTTTTGCTATTTGTTTCACTTTCTTTGGATGCTGTGATTGTCATGTTCAATTTTCCAAAGCTGTAGCCATACAGTCTGTGTGTCAAAATTGAGCATATAATTGTGATGCAGTACTTCATTGTTTTACAATCTCCTGTTTTTCTGATTGCTCTCTGCCCTCTGCTGCTCATATTCTCTCTTGTTGGCCTGTGAAGACAAGTACATGCAAAGACAGGAACCTACACCAGCAACAGTGTTTTTTGTGCATAATTTCATCACCCCAGACAGCACTGGCCTCACACTGCTTTAGAGGCTCCTCATGTGTGATGGCTTTTGTGTGTCACTGGGACCAGCGAGAACCAGCCCATCATCCTGCACAGGCAGAAAGAAGTGGTCTGGGCAAGAGGAGACCCCCAAGAGCATCGTGAGCCCCCTGACTATCATGCAGCTAGCCAGGGCCCATCTCAAACAAGCAGCAGCAATGTCCTTTGGCTGTGTGCCCACATGGCACATGGTGGCCTGCATCCTGCTGCTAGCTCATGAACGTGGTCTTTGATGCCCTTTTACAGTCTCTGGTGCTTGAGGGTGCTGGAGTGTGAAAGTGAAGGACAGATGGGATGGATGCTCAGACCAGTGGGGTAAGTAAGGATGGGGTGAGATGGGAGTGAGACAGCTGAGGGAGGAGAGGCATGAAGATAAGGAGAGAGATGGCAGGTAAATGTCATTCATTGCCTTCCTTTCAGGTTTTCCTGATTCTCCCTTGCTGAGTCTTAGAAGGGCAGTGTAGTTTTAGTTTGTTTCATGAACTTAAAAAAAATTAAAAAAATCAGGGATGAGGCAAAATAATGGAGCTGAATTTGCATTGGGACCTGGAATCCCCCCCACTGATTGATGGAGATAGATACCTGTTGTGAGGTCAGCCATGTCACCTAGAGAAGTCCCATGACTGATGTACTGCTCTTTCTGAAAATGCATTTTTGTTTATAATGCCAAATTGAAATCAAGGCTCTCCTTTCCCCTTCTGTTCCTGTCCTTGGACAGTGTTTTGCAGGTGGGCATGTCTGTCCTTCATAACCATTATTTGTATATGTGCCTTGACAACCATTATAGCACTTTCTTCTTTGTTTTTTTAGTAAAACTGAGTTAGCTGTGTTTCATCTCATCCTGGTACTTTTGAGACTTGGTACTCTCATACATCTTGCTGTGACCCCTGTCTTTTTTTTGCTTCGCATTTGTACATTTTTTTTCCGCATTAGTAACCTACTCACATGTTGACATAGCATCCAAGCAAGTGTGCCCTACTGGTCCCCAGTAAGAGGCAGTGTAATTAATTTCAAAGACCTTCCACTGAAAGAAACCTTTGCCTCCCTCTGAACAAGGAGAGCTGTTCAATTATACTGGAAAGCTGCATGTGGGCCCAGGCAGAGAGACACCCCCTCACACCCCCCTCCCAGCTCTTTCTGAAGGACTGCTATATTGTCATCTGACAGAGTCACTCATTTCCAGATAATTGGCTTTTTAAAGGGCATCTACAGGACCCAAATAACTCCTGGCATACTGTTTATACCATTGGCCTGCCAGGTTAGCAAAGGTTAGACTTAATTGCCTCATTTATGGCTAATGCATTCCAGTTGTTCTGTTGCTTTTTCTCCGAGGATAATTGCTCAGACCTGTATTTTTGTTTCTGAAATCTTGATGAATAAAAACAAAGGTCCTGCTTTGTGAATTGAGATGTTGCTTTTATTGGGAGAGACAGAGGTCACGTAAAATTCTTACGTTTAGGAAGTGACCACATCCGTGGGTGAGAGGCTGTCCGAGCGAGCCTTGCTCAGCCCTTTGACAGCTCTGATTTCCCACTGTGCTCCATCGTCAAACCTTTTTGTGTGGTGCAGCTTATTGCAACAGAAAGCAGCTTCCAGGCAAATTGTGTCCAGCACAGCTCTTCTCAGTCCTGCCCACGGAGCACAAGCCCTGTGGGTACAGGGGTGGCGTAAGGGACGCTCTGCAAGCACAGCTCTCCTCATCACAGCCTGTGCCTGAACATCCCTACACGGATGAAGGCTGGTGCTGGTACAAGAGGAGACACAGAGCACCTTCTGGGATAGTCTGGGGTGTAAACACAGCACTGCTCTTGTGTGCTCTGCAGGATTAATCCTGATGTTTCTGCAAACACATTTTGTATGCGTCCTCTGTGTCTCCAGAAATTTTACTGGTGAGGATGGAGCAAACTTCTGGCATTTCAGTTTCCTGGCAGTAGTCACTGTCCTTTCCAGCCCCAGGTGATGTTTCTCTTTTGTTAGGAGTAAAGCAAGAGCAGCAGACTCCAGCGCTTCTGTTGCAGTTTTGTAAAGCCAACACTCTACACACAGTTGTGGGTTTTGTTTATTTTTTGGTCAGGGTAGTTCTGGCAGCAGGTTTTGAGTGAGCAGCTCTTAGAAAACAATGTCATGGCCATCAGGAGGAGACCACTCTAGCTTTCAGTACTTCTGAAGTATTACTCAGAGGTTATTGAGGGCCAAAAAATGACAGCCAAGAGAAAAGCCTTCTGTGTCTGGCATCCCAGGGCACCTGAAGCTGTCAGCATGGGGATGGGGTGTAGGTTAGGTGTCCACTCATCATGGGCTTCACGTGCTCAGAGCTCTGCCTGCAACTTCACACCACTGACAGAGACACCAAGTTGTCATATTTGGCATCCTTCATAGCTTGGTTTATAAGGCTTCCCTGGATTAATTCCCATCTGATGAAATCACATCCTTTACATAAAGAGCTGGTCTTGATTGACAGCCTTCCTCATAAAAATGCCTCCAATGTTCTTGTACACATGGTGAGAGAGCATCATAAATTTGCTGTAAATGCTTTAAAAGGTGAGAAAGCTGAGTGTCAGCTGCTGCTCAGCCTTGCCAAGTCTGTGCATAAGGAGGGGAGCACTGAGTCTGAAGATTAGCAGTTGGCTTGTAGTAGTGAGGAGCCTGGTTCAGGGGATAACCATCACAATACATTTTGGGAGTGTGTGTGTTGCACAAGATTGAAAGTGAAAGTAATTAAGGAGACCATTGTTGAAGGCAGGGTTCAATGTCTATAAAATGTGTATTGTACTTCTGACAGAAGTGATTAATTTAGTGCTGGAACTTCTGGTGTGCACATCTTCAGAGAAGTGTATTTCTGTTCTTGGGGATAAATCCCTGAGGAAGGCTCTCAGAAGCCTTCCTTCTGAGAGCCTTCCTGTGGACACTGGGAGTATATAGAAAGGAAGGAGAGATGAATGAACAAAGACTGATCACAAATGCTAGTGAACATTGGATTTCATTTGCAGAAATTTTTAAGAATGTTGCTTACTCCATTGGGCCAACTCTATGCTGTTTCTTTCAAATCACCTGCCTTCCTGAAGAGAGAATAACAAACCTCATAAGCAATTGGTTATTTTTGCTGTAAAAGCAAAAGCGGTTGGACTACTCTTTAAGCATGTAGTTGTCAGTCTCAGCATGAAGATTTTTTTGTTCATAATGTTGGAATAGGAATTTTGTGCTTCTGGGAAAGAAATGTGAAGCTGACTACAAATGGTTGTTTAAAAGGGAGCTCCTCTTTTATACACTTAAGAGATGGTTTAAAGCAGTAAAATAGATTATGCTTTTATTCTTGTTTTATGGAACTAGCAAAGAACTTTTCAGTGTAGTTTGTCCTGGAGGTTTTGATCTAATGTGAGATAACAACCAGACTTTTAAAATGGCTTTTGGTGCTGCTGTGAATGAGGGAAAATTCTAATCCCGATCTTGGGATGGCTGGTTAAAGGTGATGTGAGTCCTGGAAGTCAGGAGTCAATTCTTCCCTCAGGGTGTGCCTTAGTGGTCAACCTTTGCCCAGCCTGTTTGCTCCCACTGTGATGCTCAGCCCTGGCCCCCAGCAGACCTGTGGAGCTGCCTGTTTTCAGACAGCTGAAATAAACCCTGAAGGTCAGAGATGTGCTCTCCCGAGGATACCATCCCAGCAAGTCTGAGCACACATCAGCAAAGGCCACAAAAGGAAAACGCCAATTCAATAAAACCATCTTGCTAGCGGGACCTCTGTAATTAAACACCTGCATGCAGTGATTGCAGGACTAATTACTACAGTCAGAGCAGCCGCTCAAATGCAGTCGTTTTCAATCAGTGCCTCATCCTTAGCAGATGTTTAGAAGAAAACAGCTCAAAATCTCACCTTCACCCACCTCTGGCTTTGTGCTGATGAAACTTTTAGCTTGTTTTTATCTTGCTCTTCATCTCCTGCTCTCCAATGCCTAATCTCAGAAATGTTGTTTGACTTTGGATTCCAAAACCTTCATATTGAGGATTAAATGAAAGCCATGGAGATCCTAAAATTGTATACAGTGTTTATCTTGTTCTTGCTGAGCCCAAAACTGTGAAGCTTACACTGCTAGAGATTTGAAAATGGAGAAGACAGAAGTACAAGTGCTACTTCTAGTCAGCTAGTAAAGGAAAAATATTTAGAAGCAAATGTTACATTTCTGTGTTGTTCTTGAGATCATGTCTCTGGATTCAATGCTCATACAAGTCAATGATCAAGCATTGTGCATCTTTGGTTCCCATCAGGCTGTATGACACTGGAAAAATATATTTTCTGTGTTTCTGCAAACACTGATCAATACAGGGTTGCTCTGGAGAGGACTGGAAAGATTTGATTCTGTATACTTCCTTTTAGATGACCTGCCACATGGGTGCTCTCCAGAGCATGACCAGTACTGATTATCCAGTTTTCCTTGGTCTTAAAGTAGTTAGAGACCTTCTCAGTTTTGAAAGAGAAACAGCAGCTCTGTTTGAATTTGCTGTAGGAAGACCACTGCTAAACAAAATTATGCTGAGAATAAAGCAGAAAAGCCCAGGGACATTACTTGAGGGGAAGAAACAAAAAGTAGGGCAAAGCAAAGAACAGCGCCTTTGGGAAACTTGCGCAGTAGCACTTCATTTAGATTTTCTTGAGAGAAATTGTCTACAGCTAGAAAATGGAGACAGCCTTTTTTGTTTGTTCATTTGAATATTACCAGATCTAAACTCTAGTTTGTCTGTGGAGACCCAAACAGGTTATTTTTCCCTGAATATTTTCATACTTCTGAGAAATGGCTAGTCTTCAGAAGTACAGAATTTTGTGGTCAGAATTTAGCTCCAGTGCTACAAAGGGGCTCAAAGTAATCAGAATAATAATTCATTTCTAGCTGCAACATTTTAATGTTTAAATCACAGACCAATAATTTTTTATTTTTATTTAATTTCACAATGCTGCCTGAAATGCCTCCAAATGTTGCTTAATACTGAAAATCAGAGTGAAATTAAGCTCCCTATGTGGTATTTTTATATGGCTAAGAAAATTCTCTCATAAACATGTCTAATTCTCTAATATACAGAGCAGTGCTTGCAACAGTCTGTTCCATCTCAATCTTGTTCTTCAGATTTAGAGGTTTTTCTTTGCTCTGGTGTAGAATATATGATCACATCAAGATGAGGGGCTTTCCTATCTAGTAGATGCTATATATAACAGTAGCATTTGCCAAGTTTCACCTAAGGAAGCACTGATGCCTGCAAAAGACTCACTGGAGCTCAGTGTTCCTTGTGACAGTACAAGGGGATTTATTCCAGGTATGGATGATAAATGTAATTTGCAGAATAAGGCATCTGTTTGTGGGAATGCACATTTGTGGTGTCTCTACCTTGTACACTTCAGGACCATTTAAATATATGAAAATTAAAATTTGCATGTTCTTTACTGAAGCGCCAATAAATTTGCATTTTTTTCAAAAAGACATTTCCTCTCCTTTCTGACACTGCAGATTCACCAGCTCATTCTCTGTTTCTGCTGTCTGCAAGTCTGGATTCCTCCCAGTTACACAGCAGGTTTTTTAAACCAGCAAGGACATTCTTTCCAAATAACTCCATTCTTCATTCTCATTTCTCTCTTAGAATGCTTTATACAGTAAAGCCTTGTGCTTCGCCAGGGCTTCCATTGCCTCACAAGTGGCAGATTTCAGAAATGAGTGCTCAATCTGGTGTGTACCAAAAGGCCCAAAGCACGTGTTGGCAGTCAGCTGGTGCAGAAACTGGAAGTGAGGCGCTGCCTCTTTCATCCTGGTGATGTACTGGGTGACCCCCATGAGGACAGACCGAGGTCTGCACGACCTGGCTGTCTCCAGTGGACCTGCTGCAGGACACAGCTGAGCCCCTCAGCCTAACTGCTGGTGCCTCAGGGAAAATGTGCTCAAGCTTTAGCAGCACAATGCTTCTTTACGACCCCTGCTAAGAAAGATAATTTTATGGATTCAAATTTAAAATGAACTAAGTTTAGGCTGTTCATTTTTAGTGAAAAACGTAAGATTTGATACATTGGCAGAAAATACTGGGCAGGCAGAAGAGGAGGGAAAAAGGATGAGAAACAACTAGGTTCAAAAACAAGGCTGGAGGAGAAGGTGCTCCAGGTGCCAGAACAGATACCACAGCCCAGTGAGAGACCATCCCAGAGCAGACTTTCTTGACAAGGACTGTAGGCAATGGAAAGCCATGCCAGAGCAGAGGGAAAATGTCAGGAGGAGGGAGTAGCAGATAGAAATTGCTGTGTACAGACCATAATTGTTCATCCTCATTGTAGTGGTTTAGATTTGCAAATTTTGTTTTCCCGGCCAATGCACCAAATAAATGTCGTGGTTTTAAGGCAGTAACTAAAAAAATTACTAGAAAACTTACTGATTTCTTGCTGTGAGATATGGATTAGAGCAAGAGCAAAACAGGCTTAAAAGGAATAAAGAAAATTTATTAACAGAACTACAAGAATGAGAACACCAGAATAAACTTCCAGAAAACCCTTTTGTCCCCCACTACCCACCATTCCCTTGTTTACATGACAACATAGAGACAAAAAACTTTGGAACTTTGGTGTTTAAAACAGTCCCAATTCTTGCTAGAGTCTTTTCATCAGTCTTTGTAGAGAAACAGAAGTCTTCTTCTGCTAATCTATGGAGTTTCTCACAGGAAAACTATTTCTGTTATAGTTTTCTATTTCTCTGATGCCAGCTGCCCGGATATCTGCCATCAGTTCACTCCTCCCATTTCACATCACTCTGAGGTATGTATGGGTCATGAGTCTAAGGATATCATTTTTTAAGGATGAGTTATTCAAAGGCAAAAGTCCTCTTCATCTGTCTCTGTGAGCTTTGCTGGAAAACAGTTTTCTCATTGCCCTCAAGGCCTCAAATCTTCACTCCACTCTGTTCCAGCACTTCACTGTATCACAATTACTCCACTTTTTGCTCAAAATCCACACTTTGAACACACCATTCCTCCCAATATACTCTGTCATGAATTAAAGGAGTTTTTTTCAGAACATTATTGTCCATCTCCATAGCTTTTAAAGAAAAATATTTCAGCTTATAAAGCATCTCGCTATTCTCTCTTCCCCATCTAAAACGTAACTCTTTTCTTCACTGTCTTTGATGGTTTTTATGATGTCTTCTTCATGTTGATTGTCTCTCTCTCTGTCTCTGGGAAAAAGAAGTAATCTGTATGTTTTATCCAGGTAGTAAAGAATTAAAGTCTTGGAAAGCTGCAAGTGTTCATGCGTCAGGTTTCAGTCCAGCAGCAGAAACTACAAACTAAACCAGGCCGGCTGGCTCCGTTTCTCCCCTTCCCCCCCTTGCCTCCATCCTCTGCGGCCTTGTCCGGCCTGGAGGGGGGGAACGAGGCTGAGACAGAGCCTGTCACCTTGTCAGAGGCCGGAAACCAAAGAGAACAAGAGAGCTCTGGCTTTACATCTTAAGGCGGTGCTCACAAGTTGATCTCACTTTTCAATGGCCAAAACTGCTGTCAATTGTTAGAAATGACCGATAATTGGTCAGGAGGAAAGACTCCCATCAGCCACCAGCAGCTTCAACTTCCTTAGCTCTCAAAACTATCTTAAAGGTAAAGTCACCCCATGACACTCATCTACACCCAAACCTCCTGGTGCTGGTAGAGGAGGCAGGAGAGAAGGAAGGAGGCTGGTTGTGGGAAAGGCAGGGGAAGGACAGGTATTGTTTCAGTGTTTGTCTTTTTGTTTCCTGACACCCTAAGCGGTAGGCAACAAATTAAGTTAATTTTCACCAAGCTGAGCTCGTAACAGGAAGCAATCTCCCTGTTTTTATCGCACTCCACAAACTTTTTATTTCTGTTGTTGCTATTTACTCCCCTGTTAAATAAGTTAGCTAAATAAATAGTTAAAAAATTAGTTAAATCAAATAGTTAAATAAGACAGGAACAAGCAAAGAGGTGTGAACATCTCAGGGAGAGAACTGGGAGGGAGTTTGGCTGATTATCAAAGCTGGCCCACCACACTTGTTCATGATCTCCCCTTCAGTTCTGGAAAGCCTGGAGTTTCAGTGCAGCTCATGGTCCAAAGGATATTACCTAGGGAAACCCATAAGGTTGCCACTACTCTACTCTGTGACCATATTACAGCTGTTTTCAGCATAAGTTCCTGCCATAGTGATGCAAAGGCTGATTTTGCAGTTATATTTGTAGGAAAAAGGTTTTTTTTGGTGTCTTTTGAGGTATTAGAACCACAGATCCCTCCCTTGATGGCAATGAAAATACTGATTCAGGTGATACAGTGCCTTGATGGAGAAGTATTTATGAAGATGAGGACTGGGCCTATGTCCTGCCCTTGTGGTCCAGTTTTACAAAGAAGATGGGTGATGAGGTGGTTGCAATGTTTGATTGGTGCAATTTGGGGGTGGGCCAAGGGAAGAGGAGGACTCTTCAAGTAGATTTCCAGTGTACATCCAATTGATTCTTCTGAAAGATGGAAGATTTCTTAATTTATAGCCCATTTTAAAACCCATGTATGTGTACAGACAGACACTCTAATTATACACATGGGGTACATATTTAACAGAAAGGGCCAACAGCCACTGTGTCACAGAATATAACATAAAAACTGTAAATCTACACAGCCCTTGGAAAGTGAGGAAGAGTCTCAACAGGAATTTATGGTCTTTGAAGCAGAAATTGTTTGTCTATCACTGGTGCTTCATAGCAGCCCAGACTTACTTACAGACTATACAGTAATAATCTTCCTGACTGGACATAAAAATCCATGAGCAACTTTAGTAAATGTTAAAGTTGCTGCTAGAGCAGTATCTTTGTACTGTTGTCCTCACAAATTAATATGGGTAGCTTTAGTAGCACAGTGTTTCATTATGATCACTGCTAAGAAAAAGAAGGATAATTTTATGGAGTCAAATTTAAAACTGACTAAGTTTAGGTTGTTCATTTTTAGTGAAAAATATAAGATTTGATACATTGGGGAGATTGTATTCTGCTTGCAATTTTTAGTCTAGAGTTTATAAATTGTACAGATTATTTATTACAGATGCCATTATTTAACATCTATTATTCTAATTGTCTCTTTTTGGTGATTTTGCCTGTTTCAGGTGCCAAATTTGAACAGTGACATGCAGAAATATTTTTCTCCAAAGGCACAACCAATCTTGTTCAATTGTTCAGTCTTTTGTCCCCCAAACGGCACTATCAGGATTTATCACTGCAGAATGCCAAATAAAGCGAGTTAATAAACTATCAGGTATTGCATAATTCATATTCTCCTATATGATATTGCTTGTTTAATACTAATCTGTTCTCATTCTTGTCTTTTTTAATTCATGTGTCCCTACCTGCAGTCATACCTCAGAGAAATGCAAAAAGATTTAGTCATGTAGAGTTTAGTAAAATTAAGTGCCTAAGTTTTGAAGGGTAATTTTCAGACATTTCCAAGCCTCCTTTGGGACCCAAATGATGAGTGTGTTTGTGGGCTATAGAATTTCCATCATATCTGTCAGTCACTATGTCTGCAAGACAGCAGCTGGTACCTAAAAGTTATTCTGGAAATGGTAGTTGTTGACACTCTTGGCCAAACAATTGGGTAAAAGAGGGTCAGTGACACCCTGTCCTCATGTATGTGGAGCTGGTTGGTGGTTATGAAGTTCATCCATGGGAAAGGAGAGACCTGGCATGAGCCAGCCAGCCCTTTCCTTCTCATCATCTTGCTCAAGTAATGCTGCAGTGGGAATGGCTCTTCCCATCTCTGCAAAAACACTGCTGGCTTCTTTCACTCATGAGAACAAGCACAGCTCTGGTCCAACAGTGTGGCTTCTGACAAAATGTGGCTAAACATCTTTCTCCCCCATAACCTCTGCAAAACTCCAGTAGCTTTAAGAGAGTAGGTGTGTGGGTTTGAATCCTCTCTGATGCCAGGTGTGCACAAGTCCTGCCTGCAGATGCTCAAGCAGAGATATTGCCAAAGAGTGGGGGCTGGTGCTGCTCCCAGGCAATGTCTTAAATGGCTTCTTCTCTGCTCTAGAAATAATCTGTTGTAATCTAGAGCACCTGTAAATCCCAAACTGGTACAGGTATTTATAGGTATATAAGGTACAGGTATTAATATACAGGTATTTAAGCCATGAGGAAGACTGGGCCTGAAGAGAGAGTTTTATTGCTGTGTAGTTTATATGTGACATACAAATGCTCTGACTGCTGTTCCAAAGGTAATTCTGTTCTGGCAGCCTTTTTTTCTGTAATTCAGAACTACAGATCCCTCTGCAGGTGGCTGAGAGGAGGCTACACATCACAGAATCACTGAGTGGTTGAGGTTGTGAGGGAGATGACCTCTGGAGATTATCTGGTCCCACTTAAGCAGGTCCAAATGCAGGCAGTTGCTCCAGACCATGTTCAGATGGATTTTGAATATCACCAGAAAGGGGGATGCCACAGCCTTCCTCACTTGCAATTCTTTCTTTCCATGGACAGTGATAGAGCAGACTACAGCAAAAATGGCAATATCTGCAAAGAGCTGACCATCTGTGAGGAAGAACACATTTCCTACCAAGGCTGAGACCTGACAAAGAAGCCACAGGGTAAATTTGGCGAATGGAGAAATGGATGAGAGAGATAAACTTTGTCTGCCTGCATTAAGGTTCCCAATCCAGAAAGATGCTTGACACACCTGATTCCCACTGACATGCAACTTGAATGAACATAAAGTTGCATCATCATCTTTGAGAGCCAGGTCCCAGATTGCTTGCATATGTTTTGTGTCAAGTTGTACATTTGGGTAAAATCTGGTAAAAAATAAATTAGGATCAAAAGAGCTAGTTATTCACTTTTCCTACTGAAGTGTGGCAATGATTAACAGCTATAGAATGTTTTACTCCTTTTTAGAAATTGTTTCTGCTCTCTTTGTCTTGATTCGTTCTGAAGGACCTACTTGCATTTTAAACTGTGAAAGGCCAGAGAGCAGATGCTGTCAGCTCTGAAGGCTGTTGTTATTGCGTATGAATGTACTTTGAAAAACTTGTGGTTGCTATTAGCCTCAAACCACTGGGTTTTGTTTGGTTTTGGATTTTTTTTCCCCCTGACATTTTCCATAAATCTATTTGTCCTTTTTTTTTTTTCCTTGTATTTTAGGTTTGCATGGCAGCTGGTTTGATGTATGTTTAATAGTTTCTCTCCCTCCCAGCAAGGGCCTAGTGACAGCTCCTGTCTAGGATTTAGTTGTTTGGAAATGCTATTGGCATATAAAATATTGACAACTATCAAAAATCCCCTGTAGAGCTAAATCTGTATGCTCTATACCCTAGGATAATGCTCTTGGTCCACTTGTGGACAAACAAGTGTAGATTACAAGCTGTGGTAATTGATGGTTATAAATGACAGCATCAAGAAAATGGATCCCTTCAGATACAGACTCTGATATACAGATGTGTTTGTGATTTACTGCTTTCCCAAATGCTGGGAGAAAGAGATGCTCAAAAAGAATCAAGGTTCCTTGCTTTTTTACCACAAGTATGCTATATGCTAGCTTTAAAAATATCGCCCTCTTCCATTGTTAAAACAAGCTGTATGTCTTGTCTACTTAAGCAAAAATGAACTAAGTTGTTTGGCTTAAGTGATGGTGGCACTTAATACTCTTCAGCAAATGAAAATAAATCTCATGCTGATAGCTGACTGCTTGATGACTCAAGAGAAATCTTGTTTATTGGACCATAACACAAAACTTTGAAGAAACAAAAAATACAGAGTTGTGGCTTATCATAACCCACTCTCAGTGATTCATCAGGAGAGTTGGGATTTAGTGACTTTCATGTCAGAAATCAAATAAGAGGCAAACCCTCCCTTACTGGGTAGCTGGCAACTTCACGCCCTGTTTTACAAAACTGTTTTAAATTCCAGTTTATCTCCTCTAAAGCATGCTAAGCCTGAATCATTAATTTTTAAAACTCACTCATCAACTCTTGCTTTGTTCTATTTTCAAATGGAAAAAAAGTTCAAGCTTTGATAATTGTTCTCTGATTATTTTTATTTTCTGAAATTGGAAAGTGTATTTTTTTCCTCTGGCTTTTTTGTTTGAATTATCTGCTATGTCTACCCTGCCAACCACACCATGTGGAGATCTTAAAGCCCTGAAATGTGATAAAAATATAAACTTAAACTTCATTTGCATATTCTCTTATCTATTGCTTTCACATAAGTATCAAAACAGTACTTATTCCCACCAGGATTCCTAAATGATACTTACATGGGACCAACTTACAAAGTGCCTATATTCCTATAGTGTCTGTTTCTTACACCTTTCCTTCCTTGGAGTGAACTTGCTCCCATTTAACATACCTCCAGAGTTGTTCCCTGAGCACTGAGAAAGACCTTTGAGGAAACAGTTTTGTGAATAATCCATGGTTTAGATGTGACTGTCCCTCATTTTGTATTTGTTGTAAGTGACTCTGTTGTGAGATGGCCAACCTGTGCAGAGCCAGATGGTTGAAGTATCTGTGATTCAAACCACAGTTTTCTTCCAAATTCTGCTATTTGTCTTCTGTCTGTACATTTAGGTTTTTTTTAAAAAAATTGTCTGCTAACCAGAAGGGACCCCTAGTACTCAGGCAGAATCTCAAGACATCTCAGGTTGGAAGACAGTAATCTTTAGTTAATGAGCTGATGACCAATGGATAGTCTCATGATGATAAATGCAACTCAGACACAAATTTCTTGTCTCCTGATGTTAATCTCACACACTTGTATTTGGTAACTTGTGCTGAATATCCCATTTATATCAAACCAGGTAAACCAGACAAGGTAGACTGTGAAAGTGTAAGGAAAAATTATTCATTGCGTTGCATGTGGTTCTAAGAGAAATGTTCTCAAGAGAAGCTATACCAAAGGGAAAGGAGGATTTGTACTTTGGTGTAGTCTGAGAAGTTTTACAAAGGTGATTTATTTAAAATACTAATCTATAGGGATCTTGGTAATGTTGATTACCATCACCATGGATGGGGCATAGAGCAGCAGTGATTGAATAGGAATTCTTAAGGAGATAGGCAGGTGGAAGATTGAGCTCTGAACCCACTTCCCTTGGTAGGGGCTCCTGGCTGTTCCAGAAACACATATTGTAAAGCCAAAGATGTAACAAACTGATGTCCCTGGGAGATGGGGCCTTGTGAGCAATGCAGGGATAGATTTCAGGATGCAGTTTGCTGACAGATCTAAATCTGTGCCGTCTCTGAACCAACCACTGCTGCCCTTCGTCTGCTGCCTTTGTGTGCTCCTTTCCTTCTACCAGCACTGACTTACAGGCAACTGTGCAGTGACCTGAATCTGTTTTCAGTCAGCAACATTGCTTTCAGGGTTAATTTTCAATTGTGCATCAACTTGTGAGTCTG
Source organism: Parus major (assembly GCF_001522545.3). Classification (NCBI taxonomy): domain Eukaryota; kingdom Metazoa; phylum Chordata; class Aves; order Passeriformes; family Paridae; genus Parus; species Parus major. The sequence continues at coordinate 31,833,720 of NC_031769.1, forward strand.
GGCAGACAGATGTATGTGTGACCCCAGCCTCTGGCACAGGACATGAACAAGTGGCTGGGGACAGCTCTACCCCTTCTGATGAGAATGTGGCTTTAGATCATCTTAATCCAGCTGTGAAAGTGCACCAGGAGTGGATAGGCAGATGTGCTGGACTGAGGAGCTTGACAGGTAACGGACATGTTTGTTTGGATCTGCTTTGTAAACTTTGGCAGCCCTGCTCATCATGACAACTCTTGCCTTGTGTGGGAGAAAGAGAGGGAACAGATAGCACAACTCAAAATAGCCCTTACATATTAAGACTATAAGCAGTATTTACACCCATCTGAACCCTCCTCCTCTGCTGCTGGAAAGCTTTTTTTCTCTCACTGAGCACTGCTATGTAGTGCTTTTGAACAGTTTTTGCTGTTGTCAGGGGGGAAATCCAAGACCTGGGCCACTCTAATAACAAGTTTAAGTTAAAATTATTATGAGTGAATTTAAGCAAGTCATGATTAAGCTTTGATTAGTTTCCTTGTGTTATATTTTTAACAAGCTCTTGTACTTAGCATTTTGGCTTTCTTCTTAACTTATAACTTAAAGAGAAGAAGTTGCATCTGTAAGTATTGGAATGTTTCCACTGTTGTTCGGCATGCTTCTCTACCAAACCTCACTGATGCTATTAAAGTTGAGGCTTTTTTTTTTTTGCTTCTCTATCTTGAAGTCCAAATGCCATTTTCTGGGAAATGTCTCATCATCAGACCTTTGAAACAGAAGCATTTTCTTAACATCTTTTTTCTGTCTCTCCATGTGTGCACAAATGGCCAAGTGGGGTAGTTTGCATGGCTGTGCACTCTTCATTAAAAAACAAGTGATGATGGGTTTGAAGTGTTTTGCAAAGTGTGTATTCACAAATGGGCTTCATGCATTATTAACGTTGCTTTAGTGACAGTTGCTTAGAGCTAGAAGCAGCCATGAGGGTGTTAGGGAGTAGGATGTTTGACTCCAGTGTACCGAGTTGTTTATGTTGAACACCCAGGGAAATGGGTAAGGGAAAAGTAACTGTGACTGCCTCTGCTGGGACTTTACCCTAAGATAAAGGGCAAACCCACATTTAAATTTGATTTTCCCATGTGTTCTTATGTTCCCTTCATTTCAACACGTGGCTGCGTCCGGAGCAGGCCCAAGACTGCAGTTTGAGGTTCTGCAGAGGAGATGGTGTGTGGAAGGGCGAATGGGCCACAGCAGTGTCTGCCTTGTTAAACAGGAGGTGGCCAGAAGGCTTTTGTGTGGTCATGTATACACCCAAGCAGATCTACATGAAACCAGGTGGCCAGTCTTCAGGGCTAAAATATTTACATTTAGATCATTCTTGTATGCCTGACTTTCAGGTATAAATCCAGAAGTTTCTTTCAGTAAAAAGTTTTTTCTCCCAGTAAGTGTTATAAATGTCTTCATCTCTTCTATCCACTAAAAAAACAAAAACAAAAACAAATGAAATGCAGATTTGTTTAAAATTAAACAATTCATGAATTTGAAGAAGCTGGAAACTGCATATCTTAGTTTCCTTTTTTTTATAAGTATTTAGGATCCTTCAGCTGAGCTTAGTATTTTGAATTTAAAAAGTAACTGAAATTGAAGGGTAAAAGGGAAAAAATGCTCAGGTTTGAAATTCTGCGTATGCCATGATTTGAACAATGCAGTGGTAATGCTTGTCATTATAACTTTTCATACTACAAAAACGAGCAGTCTTGAATTGGTCTGTGAAGACTGCAAATGAACCAAAAGAGGTCCTTCCTTACACACCATCTGGCCAACAGTGACAATCACTGTTAAAGAAGGCTTTATTTGCAAAGGCTTATCTATGCCAAAACATAGAAAAAGTAAAAGAAGAAAAATTCTTTGCCTCTAAGCAGTAGATCATATTTTTGTTTGAGGATGTGCCCAAACTTCAGGCTGTTTGAAGCAGGGAAGTGGCACTGGGGGAGGTATCCTGACATACTTGCCCAGTGCTTGTTCTGTATCAGAGGCATCTGCTGCTCGTTGCTGTGGGTGTCTGGATGTGAAGTAGACAGCTCCTCTGTCACATTCAGAGGGACTGCTCTTATTGAATATAGCTGTTCCAACAAGAGGTTACAAACCTAGCTAACGTTGCTCATACGCTGCAGGCTTTAAGAAGCGACAACTCCCAAAACGTGTCCTCCCTCAGAAGCTGTTTGACAGAAGAAATAAACAATTTTTCTGTGGGTGTTTGTAACACTGCTGTGACTGGTAGAATTTGTTACTGGCTGTCCTTGTCCTGCAAATACTTTTGCAGTTGAAGTTTTGTCAGAAAAATTTCTATCAGCTGAGGATCAGACACTTTATAGGATGCAGTATCACTGCCCTGCAGCATTGCTAGCTTTGATTTCCCTTTTTAAGGTTAAGGATGAAATACAAATGTGGGAGTAGTTGTGGGTGGGAGATAAAACATTGAAAAAACAAAAAAAGTTGAAGAAAGTCTTTGCACTGAAGAGACAAGACTGTGATGAGGGCAGGATGGGACTGAGAGTTTCTGGCTTTTTAGATCAATAGGAGAGTTTGTTCCAGAACACAGAATAACAACAACAAAACTGTCAAATTTGAAGTTGTGTTTGCTTTATAAAGTGGCAGAAAACAGCTGAAAGGCAAAAGAACTGCATTCATAGAGGAAGGCTCATTATGGAAAGGAAATAAAAGATTAAGTAAGCCACTGCTGATTCTCATTGCTTTGGATGATTCAAAATCCAAGATCTCCACAGTTTGTATGCGTTAATCTTGCTCTCCCCTTTCCTTCATGCCTCTTGAGATCAGAATTGAACATACTAGGCAAAGATTTTATTTAGATTCCTCCTGAGATTGAAATGTGTTGACAAGCTGTATGTGTCAAGGATGCTTACATATGCTGTTGCCTAATAATACCACCAGCTCAGAAACACCACAAGGCTTCTTTGTAAGGCTTGCAGCTCACATAGAAGACTCGAATGACACTGCTCACTGCAAAATTGTTGGCATCTCTTCTCAAGGGTGACTAGCTTCCTGTGCTACAGCCAAACCTGAACCACAGCACATATTTCCAAAATAATTTACAGGGATATTTGGGTATTTATTCTTGTATTTAAGAGATTGAACATTTTTTCTTTTTCTTTTTGTATATTTGCTTTTCTCTTTATGCTTTTTTTTCTTTAAAGTAGGATGGTATTTTTATAAAAGACATGCCGGCTCTGCAAAGTTTGTTCTGTTTTGTTTCTTTTTTTTTCAGTTTAGGACTACTGTGCAACAAGGGACCAGAAGCCCAGCCAGAATCACTGTCACCAAAGCAGCCTGAAGTGAAGAAGGATGTAGACTCCAATAGATAAATTCACTGCTTTTCAGTCTGCACACTGGCTTGTGCTTGCCAATTACATGAGTGGAAGTAAGGGAAAACAACTTTCCCTTGACTTTTTTGGAAGTCAAGACTGGTAGGTGCAATTTGTAACAAAACGCATTATCCCTTAATTGCTAGCAGCATGGAAAAGGCTTGAATTAGTGAGGAAAGGGATTCTTTAAAAGTCTTTTGACCTCAGACCTTTAAGTTGTTCTGTGGGCACCAGGGCCCTCACTGCACAACGCTTTGCAGGGCTGGGGCCTTCCTTTTACACCCCCTGCAGCAATTTTTCCTCTTTAGTTCTGTGAGATATGTGAAACGCCATCCTATGGCCAAAGAGATCCAGCATTTCTGTGGGTTTCTGCCCCTGCCAATGGCTGTTGGAAGCAGTGATGGAATATCCCTGCTTCAAAGAGCTTGGGGTATTGATGGTGCTGGCAGGCCAGCAATCCCTTGGCCTTTCTAGGGCATTAGGCCAGGTGCTGGTTTTGGGGCACTGCCAAATGCCTTTTCACAAAATCACAGGATCATTTAGGTTGGAAAAGACCTCTGAGATAATCACATCCAATTATTGGATGGAGACTGATCATCTCCTTGTCAACTGGACTGTGGTATTGCGTCCATACACACTGGTTTAGAAAAATCCTAGTATGGCTGCGGCTTAAGAAGGACTTGATGCATGTGTCTCATCATCAAAAAGGGACTGACATAAGGAAAAACAATCTTTAAATGAGCAAATAATAATTTATTTTGTCAAATTATTAATCAATTTATAACAACATTATGTAACATCAAGATATATATTTTGCCTTGAGGAAAACAAACATTAAATGATCTCAGACTGCAGCTGTGTTTTGATGTCCCTTTTTCATTTATTTCACTCTGCTGTTCAATAATTTAAAAGACAAAACCAGAAAGACTTTGAATAAATGCACTCAGCATGGTAAATCTACCCTGTTTGCTCCTCAGGCATCTTTGCATCACCAGCAAACTGAATTTTATAGTTGCAGTAGCAGGATTTTGAAGCAGAGTGGAGAGAACGGAGGAAGGGCTCATCCTCACTGCCTGCTTTGCCTGCCCCAGCACAGGTACTGAAGCTCATCCATGGGCTGAGAGGAATTGGCTCAGTCCCTCCCAGGCTCCAGGGAAATCTTGTCTTCTCTAGCATCCTACCAAGTCTGACTTTGTCTTTTTAACATCATCAATAAGAAAGTGGTGATGAAAATTCCAGGCAAGATTAAATCCTCATGATGTGCAAGGGAAAAAAAAACATGAGCAAACTCACCACAGAAAGTCTTTTCCAAATATATATTTTGACATCAGGATCCTGTCTGTTTTACCTGAAATGATATTAACCATTATTAATCCGAAATAGCTTTTTTCCCCAGGGTTATCAAATCATGAGGGTTTGGGTGTGCTAGTTTGTGTTGAGAAGATGAGTAATTAGAATGATCTAACTCTTCTGCCACTGATTACATACCTGGTGGGTTTTATCTTTCTGTGAGTTTTTTGACAGGATTAAATCTATTAAAACCATTTTGGCACCCTAGTTGCCTAGTTGCATGATTAATTTCATCTCATTGGTATCTGATTATCAGTAAGACAGAGGGAGGAACTGGCATATCAACAGTACTCCAAAATTTCTTTACTTTTTTGGGTTTGAAAAAGAAATGAGTTAAATTACTTCCCTAGGAACAGCAAATATAGCTCTCAAATTGCATTCCCTATATGCCAAATTGTGTTCAAAGCCTAGCTTTACAAAATCAAGGGGAAAAAACCAGGTTATTTTATGAATGTAACATTAACAAAAAGGATGGGAAACATGTTGGGCAGATGAGGAGTAGCTGTTACACTTCCCTCCTTTCCTATAAAAGAAAGGAAGCTATTTCTCTCTATTTATTTTACCATATAATCAGCCTTTATACGTTTTGGTTAACTGTAATGAGTTTGAGACGTCAGTAGGAGTTTATTACATTTATAGCAGTCAGTGCCTTTCCCCCCATTTGCTTGTTTGAAGATGGCTTCTTTGTAGAACATCTCACCTGTCTGAATTTCTTTAAATAAATGTAATATAGGCAATTCAAGACATAGCTGATAATGGATGTTAGATAATATCTTGGATACTGCAGTATAAATTGTGAGATGACTATATTCTGTCATGATGAATATTAGATAATAATACCTTGTCCCTATAAGAATAACTTATTATTCAGAATGATCTTATGAGCTCTCTGGATTCATGGGAAATAACTTAGTAGAAACCATAAACTATTCGGATTTTGCTGAATATTCTAATCACACTTGCATCATTCTTTATTATGAAGTTGAGGGACTGCCAAGAAAGAGACAGAGGCAGCATGTAACAGGCTTCCCATTAACTCTGTACTGTTGGAGGGCTGGCACTGTGAGTACCGTTGTGTTGTAAGCTGGCTTGGATGTTTTGTGTTCCCAATGTTCTCCTCAGCACAGCTCTTCCACATCTCCCAGGTTGTCTCTGCCCAGCTGTAGGTTTATCCCTTAAGAAGGTGCTCCTCATGTATTTGCTGCTTAAGGTGAGTCAGCAAAGCTGCTGGCCTCAGCTAGGCAGCAGGACTCAGGTGTCCCCAAGGGATGGGTTAAAAATATTCTGTCAGAACCAGCTCTGGCTGCAAGCTGTGGTGTTTCCTGGTGGCTATGGCGCTCTGCTCTTTCCTCTGGAGGGGGTCTAACCAACACTACATTATTTCCCATGGAATATCTTGGCTCTCATGAGTGTCTGGAGTGTTAATTTGATGAGGGGATGCTGGTAGAGTAGGAGCACTGGGCACCCAAACTCAGGGTCTTGAGAAGAGTTTATAAATCTGTGAGACAGGTTCTTTAGACCTGAAAGGTTCCAGCTCTAGATTGGAAGGTGAACATTTTTCATAGGAGAAAAGAAGCTTACCATTTAGATTGCTGGTTTTGACCCAGATTACCGAATGATTACACAGATAAACCCCAATACTAGTGATTATTTTTGCAAGGGTCTCTGGAGAAACATATTCCTTAAAGGTGCTGCTTTTCTAAGCATGAGTAATGTGTTGTCTGGAGAGACAGTGAAATACAAAAGGCATCCCACTCTGTGTTTTGTCCTTGGTGGCTCAGAGGGTTAGCACAGAAGATGGTGTATTGGGTAGGACAAGGGAATATGTGCAAAAGGAGAGAGTGATGCGAGTCTGCAAGTTTAGAGGTCCCAGATCATCACATTTTTGTGTTTTATGGTTTGATGTGTTCAGGGACAACATGATGTACATTACTGAAGGAGTGGGTTTTTTACCTAGGACAAAAACAAGAGCCTCCCAGCAATGTTCATACGGGTTGCGTAGACGCATTGTGCAATCTCCTCCGCTCCAATAGAGCTGTTTGTACTACACAAGCCACAAAACAATCAGGAGGGCTCTAGCTGCTTTTACAGCAAAGCAGGGTAAGAGGTTTACTGAGCAGTAAACAAGTATATTATGAGAGACAGTAAGTGGTGCAGAATTCTCAGTGGTATAGAGTAAATGATGAGAGGCATTTGTAGGAAGAAAGCATTCAGGGTGTAGATTTTAGGGCTCTGGCTGCAGACAACCAATTTAGTGATGCAAACCACAAGCCATGACCACAAATTCCATTCTGAATTTACCTTCCACGTGCTCATGGGTATGGGGAGATACGTATTTATGTATCCCAAAGGAGTCCCACAGGACTCCTTTCACTGTGGATGTCAACTTCTGCCGTTAGCTTTCAGCCTCTTTGCTGAAATTTCAGGGATCTGGTTTTGGAGGTTTACATCAACTCCAGAGAATTTTTGTTCTTAAAGTCCATATGGTGAGAGAAAACCTCTCCAAAATGTTTAGAGCCAGGGCTCAAACCTATTCCAGCAGTGCAGATCTGTTGGATTTTGTTCCAGGAACAGTTTCTGCTTAAAAGCCTATCTGGTCTGCATTGTCCTAAATTAGCTTGTTTGGTACATGTGGAATTTGGAATATAAAATAATGCCAAATTTTACAACACAGAATTTTTTAAAGGTGGGAGAAGCACAATAAAACTTCACCTCCTTAATAAAGCCTGAGCTCATGTTAGTTCCCTTTTGGCAAACTAAGCAACACATTCTTGAGGAAAAATGTCAAAACCAGTATTTTAAGCTTAGGCAAAAAATTAAAGCACGAGTAAATGTTACAGAGCACAAGAGTAAATATTATACTTTTTTATGAGCTCAAAAAAACATGAAACTCCCTGTGTGGAGATAATTTTTTTAGTGATAGCTCTAGAGGGAAATTTCTTGCTGGCCTTTTCTTGCTGGATTTTCAAATAAATAGCAGTCCATGCAATAGTGTTTGGCTGAAGAGAGCATGAGAAAAATACCTTGGAGAAGTGGAGAAAGAGAAAATGAAAGAAATCTTGGCAATGTTTCCTTCATGTTCAGATCACTTAGAATGACATCCCATAAAGCACTCTCAAAAAAAAACTTCAGGGAAGAATGTATTTTTAAATACTGAAGTTTTTAGGACTTGCTATGTGGTTATGTATATACAGCACTGTAGTTATGTGTACGTGCTTGCACGTGTGTTAGGGTGCAGGTGTATCTGGCTTTGAAATATCTGCCTGTGGCAAAGCTGAACTTTTACTCCCAGAGCTTTCTAAAAAGCTGTTTCTAAAAGTCCTTGATTAAACAGGGGAATCTGTAGGGCAAGATGACTTGGTAGCAAATTGATAAAGGTCTGCTGAGCTCTAGAAAATAATACTTTTGAAAAGAAAATGCAATTATGTATATATATATATATACATATAGTGGACGCAAGACTCATGGAAAATTTTGGGAAATTACTTGCTATTGCAGTACCAGAGGAATAATATTTATATTCTTTCATTTAATTCGGCTCTAGTTTTCCAGTGGCTCTGAGTCTGTGAAAAGATACAAGTGAGACCATAGTCTGGGTCTTAAGAGCTGGCTGAAGAACCTCCCACACTGTAATGGGGACAGGCCATATCATGCTGGTTTTTCCTAAGTCTTGGTCCCTGTAATTCTGGTTCAGCTGTCTTAGGTGATATCCATGGTGAACCAGAGCACCTCAAACCCTGCAGTGGTCTCCCTCAACTGGGAGAGGCCACGTAGCAAAGAGATGGTTGATATTTGGAGATTGATGAGAAAGGACAATGGTACTAGTGGCCATCCACCACACAACTACAGAACACCTCACATGGTATTTTTATAGGAACAGGCAAATGTAATCAGTCAGAGTCACCAGACTGTTGATGCTTTAATGGGGATATGAGGGGTTTTTAGGTCTTAAGGAGACATGAGTATTTGTTGGTGTTGGAAAGATATTTATTGTATAAAAACATCAGTCTCAAAGGCAAAGGGTTCAGAGAGTTAAAGCTCTTGCTAAAAGCTTTTGGCATAAAGTTCCAATGTTCTGGGTAGCAGCTTTTTGGTGTGGAGTCCTGTTGTCTTGGGCCACAGAAGCTGTTGCAGTTGTTTTTCTTCTTGGTGATGATGACAGTGCTGCTGTTCTTCTTCTTTGGATCTGTGTGTGTCTGTATGTCTGTGTGTCTGTGTGTGTCTGAGAGAGATCCCCAATACAGGAGATTAAATTAAAAAATTATCTAATTAGCGAAAAACATTATTTTAAAGCAAAACTTTTTACACTAATCTAAGCTTAATTCTAATATACGAAACCAGTGTTCTTTTTACTTAAATCTTATGTATGGGCTATTATCTGTTTATGTGAATAATTCTATTTGTTCTATCTAGAAATGTAAGCTATGTTTCCATTATGTCTAGAGCTAAATTGAATCTGTGAAGGGTATCACTTTAAACTGGGTAATAAGGTTTTTCACTAGCTAACACAGACAATTAAGGCATTAAAGCTATATTAAAACTTATTTAAAACTAAAACTTACACTCTTTATAGCTTAATATATTTTAATTCTTTTCTCTCTCTGAGGGACTCAGAGAGGCTTTTATTTTGGATTCCAAGACCAGATCATGGGCAAAGTTGAGAAATGCTGGCTGCCTGATGGAGCTCCAGGCTACTAAATGCCAAAAAATATGTGTGAGGAAAAAAAAATCCACAGGGAACCTAGACAATTATGGACTGTAATTACTAGAAATTATACTAAAAATCTTTCTTCAAACACCAATTCTGTGCATTTCAGTGGTCAGAAAGGCAAATAAGCTGTTAGAAATTAATTTAGAAGGAAGGTGAGAACTGAAGAGGAAACATCTTTTTGCCACTGTTTAAGCACATGGTGCCCTCATATCTTGAATATTACCTTATCTAAAAAGAGAATTAGCTGAACTAGGGGACTGCACCAAAAAAAGGGAAACAGGAATGACCTAGCACATAGAATAGCTTCGTCTTGAGCTTCTTCTTCTGAGTCTTCTTGACTTCAGCTTGTAAAGAGACTGAGGCAGAAATGAGAAAAATCTCTGAAATAGCAAAGGGGTGGAGAGGCAAGTGATTACTTGTTGCTTCTCAAAGAGCATGGAACCTTGTAGGACTGCAGAAAGTGGGAAACACATGTTCAGGAAGAACCAGGACACATACAGAGTATTCTCACATTCTTTTGGTGTCTGTTGACTGCCAAAGAGAAGATACAGGCATAAACAGGCTTCTTATCTGACATGGTGTAGCTGTCTTTATATCAAACCATGAATCCAACTACATCTGTGTTCAGTGTGGATATTAAGAGTTCAGACACAGGGATACATCAAACAATTCAGAAATTATGGCAAAATGGATAGCCTCATGTCATACATGATTAATTTTAGGTTATTTGGGCTTCAAATATACCCTTTAATGTGAATTTTGTTATATCCATGGAATAATTCACATCAGCTTTATCTGTGGGATAAGTGTTGCATCAGCTTTACAGCCAATTTTCTCAGGATAGCTGGGCACATCTAAGGGCTAAGGACTTTGTTTTGGCAGTGTGCTGATGACCCCACAAGGCTGGACCTTGATTCTTCCTCCCAAGACGTCATTAACACAGGCTGGGCTTTGCTGCTGGTGTGTTTGGTGATTTGGCCAGGGGAGCAGGTTTATCTGCAGTAACACTGACACTAATGGCCCCTGTGATTAAGCCCAGGAGAGCTGGTTGATTTTTCAAGGATCACCTCCATATTTAAGAGTTCCATCCTGACAAGCAGAAAATAAAGGAAAGGTGGTAGGAAATAAGCACAAGTGAACAAGCAGCTTGTAGAAAATACGTTGGGAGTCCTGCAAAGGACGAAAAAGATGCTGAAAGGATTGGAGCATTTGACATGAGAAGAGACTGAGAGAGCTGGAACTGTTCAGCCTGAAGAACAGAAGACTCAGAGCAGGGGAATCTCATCAATGTGTACAAATACCTAAAGGAAGAGTGCAAAAAGATGAAGCCAGGCTCTTCTCATTCTTATTTTGTGACAGGACAAAAACAATAGGCACAAATTGAAATACAACAAACCCACTGAACTTCCACCCAAACATAAGAAAATATTTTTTTACTGTAAATGTGGTCAATGCTGGAAGAAGTCTCCCAGAGAGGCTGAGATTGTCAGGGAGATTCAAAGCCTGAGCCACAGTTCTGTGTATCCTGCTGGAGCCAATGATGCTTTGAGAAGGAGGGTGGTTTGGATGACCAACCCCTTCTGCCTTGGAGATGTTGGTTAAAAAGTCAGTGTTGGAGTGCAGTCATGTTGCAGCTCTCTGGCAGCAAATCTAATGGAAAGCTTTGGGGGAAAGCTTTTTCAAAGGGCATTATATGCAGATGTGTCCATACATGCAAAAATGTAGTGGATGGATATCTCATGTATAATTTTCTAAGTTCCTGGAGTTCTGTCTCTTTACCTGCAGTAATTCCTCTATGCAACAGTGATGTGCCTGCACAGCTGTGCTGTCATCCACTTTAATATGTCTTTGTGTGTTGTACTGGAACGTGTTAATGAAGGTGCCTGACATCCTGCTCCTGCTATTCCCTGGAAGCCTATGCCTAATCATAACTTTGAACATCTAGTCCTAATAAAATACAGCATTTACTGCTGTATTTTGATGCATTGTGATGTAAAACCTTTGTTAAAGAGAAGGTGCCAAAGCAGTTTTACAGAAAATGGCTCCATTCAGCCTCCTGTAAAGGTCTTGATTAAAACTGGCTAATGATAGAAAAGTAAAATTTTTGCTTTTGTGTGATAAATTTCTGTTTATTGAATCAATACATTAATGTGGATTTTGCACAGGGGTTTTGTCCAGAGATTTTGTAAATCAATTTTCAATGACAAAATTGAAAAAAGGCTCCAGGGAATGCTTCAGCTGGTGGGTAGAAAAGGAAGAATGCTCTGACACCAGGTCAGCAGATTTCTTTGTGGGTGTTAGCAGCAAAAGAAGAAAGAGTGTTGCTCAGACTGCTAGTTTATCTTGACATAAGATAAATGCTCCACAATTTTCTAATTCATATTTCTGTGGTTTAGAGATAAGAAAATTAATTTTTGAGAGTTCAGTGATGGAATGAAGATCAAATTTACCATATTCTATGAGCCAAAGTTCAATTCGGCCTTGTCAAAATATTTAATCAGTATATGGTTAAGGAATGGAAAACTCAAAGGTTTCAGACCTTTACAATCGAGCAAGGACAAAAGTTAGACTCTGCCTCACCCAGCACTTTCTTTTGAAACAAAAACTGCTGTGATGTGGAGCTGGAAAAGTGGGGGATATTTCTGAGCCTGGGGGAAAGGATGTGGATGGTATGAATGCAATGAATTGCAACAGCTGAGAAAGGCAGTGATAGGTAAGTGTTTTATGGGCACTGATGTATTTGTTTGCTGTGTTTTTCCTTTAATCTATGTTCTTTGGAAAAGTAGCTGAAATCAAACTGTGTGTCAGAGGCATGATGCCCTCTTGTTAAAGAGAATCAGATTCCTAGCCTGAAACGCTATTCCTCTCAAGGATGTTCTCTCTCACAGGAATGCATGCAAACAGGGAGCACTCTCAGGAGAGAAACTGCACCTGTCCTTAATCCAACAGAGGAAGTCTTTCTCCTCTAGAAGTTTCTGGAAAATAAAGGTGTAGAAGACAAAAAGAATAGAGAAAACTTAATTTCCCTCTAAAGCTTTAGAACTGTGGGTTGAATACATAGATGAATACATACATTCAATGGGTTGAATACATAGAATGTGTTTAAAAAATAAACAAGTAAAAAACCCCAAACCCTAAACTTTTCTTTTGATTGCATATGTATATTGGTGATCAAAATGCTTTAAGCACAACTGGGAGAAAACACTGCTGGAAGAAACCGTGGTATTTTACTTGAATGGACACAGATCTCTCATATGTACATTCAGAAATATAAATCCTACCTGATTTCTTTGGAAATTAGATCTGGACTATGGTCTTCAGGGAGAACTGTGACCTCTTGGGACCACTTAGACTCCACTGAAGGTTTACTGTGATTTTGATTGTACGCTAAAATGATGTGGCCAAAAGATCAGGGGAGATTAACCTGGAAAATGCCCACAAGCTGTTGTGGAATAAAATTACATATGCTGAAGCTGAAGAACAAATCTGTTGGCTGAAATGTGCTGATTTGCATAAAACATTGTAATTTCTAAGAAAATTTACAGAGCAATCTCTTTTTATTCTGTGCTGCATAATAGCTTCTCATTTTTATTCAAGTCTTGAAAATTTGGAACAAAAGGGATATGCTGAAAAATAGTATGACAAGGCAAGTTGCCTTGACAGTTAAAGTAGGAATTGACTTGGGACACAGGGTCTTTATTTTTTTAAATTTTTTTTTTTTGAGGAGAAGAAGAAGACTATCTCTATATAAATATTTATATAAAACAGATAGTTACAAATAATATAATTATCTTGTAAAAAAAACCAACAAACACTGCCCTTCCCCCCATATATGTTTTGCCTTTTAAAAAAGGGAAATTAAAAGCACTTGAAGCACAATTAAGGCATTTAATTAAATAAATCCAAATTTAGGAGATTTAAATGCATTCATCTTCTTCTGAAACCCTATAGAGCAGATAATCAGTTTGTATATCCCACTTTCAAAACTTTAATTAGACTCATCAAATGAGAGAGAATATGGTATGCTTGCTCTGGGTGAGAGGTGAATTGTTTAATGAGTTCCTTGTGATTTTTAGGGCAGTTATGGATGAAGCTGTATTGCAAAAGTCTTTTTCAAAATAATAATTTATAGTTTTTTGCACAGAGAACATGAAGGAAATGAGAAAAAATGAGGGGAAAAAAAGTTTTTGCTGGAGAAAAGCCATGAGGCTGAGCTAAGCCAGAAGATCAAGGAGAGAAGTGTGATGCAACAACTTCATCATAGGATTGCTGGTTACAATTACTTTATTGCTATTTAAATACAAACCAATCCCCCAAATGGGGTGGAAATAAATGCAGAATGGAATTGGAATGCTTTGTCTTTATGAGAAATCAAGGAACAGAGAAATAGGAACTTTAATTCCATCTGTTGAAATTCAGTAACTACTCAGAACCTTCACTGTAGTTTGCTGTGGTGCCTGGTGGGCCATGGCAGCTGACCAAGGAGTGGTGGTCACTCACTAATGTGAGATGTGCTCTCTGGGCTTTCATGCTCCTTACAGGCTATTGATGCTACAAAGATGTGTTATCTTGGTTTGTACAAATCTTGGTTGTGGTTTGTTAACAGTCACAGTGGTGGAAATGAACTTTTGATTTATCTTCCTTTCTTTTCCACAGGTATATATCTGTGTTACTTCCTGCCTTCTCTGATAATTTACCTTGTTATATTTCAGGGTCATTCTTCTGAGTCCCTCCCATCACTACAAGAGGTGTCACAAGTCAGAGGTGATATTTACTGTGCTTCCAGCTTCTTGTTTTTAAGGCTGTTAATCTCATTTTCTGTTTACTTTCCAGTCCATGCAACCATGAAATAGCAATTTAATTTCTTTCTTAGTTCCATATGGATTTAGGCTCCAAGTTTCAACTGATTTGTGTAAAAAAGTAGCAAAATCTTGCACACCTAATTCATCAATAATAGTATACATTAGAGGCAACAAGCCTGCATACCATAGGGGAATATAAATATTAAACCATAAATGCAAGAAGTCATCCAGTGAACAGTGGATGCAGTGGAAAGACTTGATTTCTTTCTTTGTTCCTTAGATAAAAACCTATGTTGGCCACGTGAACCATTTTGTTAAGAGACAAGCAAATGGAAATATTGTGAATGTAGCATTGTTAGGTGCATCTGAGAAGTTCAGAAATAATCTCTGATGACCTGAATTTAGTGAGATGAAAGACTGAAAATGGAGAAAGATATTTAATATATATTTTTAGAGGAAGGAGGAAAACAGGAAGGAAATATACTGAGACAGGAGGATGAATCCATGGATCTGATTTTCTTATGGATACAGGAGAGAAATCCTCACTGGATTATTTTTTTAGCTAATGAACTAGTGAAAAGTCACTGGAACATCCTTCCCAAGTGATGGAATGGAGTTGATAGCTTTAGGAGGGAGGCCAGGGTGTTTAGCAGCCTGGCATGGTCCCACACACACTTCTCTCTGGGTGTCTGCAGAGGAAAGCAGGCAGAGCAGATGAGCCTGTTCTGACAGGGCTACAGCCAGAGAAGGATTTAGCTCCTCGAGGACAGTGTGACTTTTCACCCCTGCTCAATAAAACCCATAACAAATTGTTTTCATTAAAACTACCCTGAATACAGGGTATGTTCTTAGGAATAGCAATAGAGGCCTGTGAGAACGGACTGCAAATAATTTAAAAGAGAACAGAACTACTGAAAAGTAACTCTAAATTCCCTGATTTTGTTATTGGTTTAGGTTTTTTGTTCCAAATCTAGTATTTGTAAATGCCATTCCCAAGTATTACAACCCACTGCTTGGGGGTTGAATCTTATTTCTCAGCTTTCTACTGCATACTTTTAAACTTCCAGCAAAGTTGGTTTTGCTAGTATGCTGTTTGACTAAAATGCAACAGTAGGTACATGAAAGATATAAATGTAAATGCATATGTAAAAAAAAAAGGGGGATATGTGTGTATGTGTGTACATATATGTAAAATTTATGACATAGGTAAAAGACAGAAGTCTCTCCATACTGGAGGAGCTGTGGAGTATGGAGTAATCAAAGTGTGAAAATATGGAAATTAATGGTCTTGGTATCATAACTAGTCATAGAGTTACCTTGCTTGTGTACCCTAGTAAATCACTGTTGGTAGTGGTCACCAGAGAGGGAAAAAAGCTGAATATTCTGGTCGAAGCAAACTCTAATTCCTAACTATTCTATTTAGAATCCAGATGTGCATGTGAGAGACAAGACCTGGGAACAGAAGACAAAATGTGTTCCCTTATGCACTAATCCCATGGCTGTTTCCTTTTCCCACTCCTGAGAAAATCTGCCATCAAGAATTGAGGTCATACTGTTCCATCCTGCCCAGGTATACTTCTCCTCCCTAACTCCTCCTCAGGCCTGCAGGCTGGAAACATTGCTCCCTTTGGGGTGAGTCTGTTCCCAGGGCTCCAAATCCCCATGTAACACTGGCAGGCAGTGGTGGCACTGATAGGTTTTGGGGTAAAACTTGGTGCTCTGTTCAAATTCCCTCTTGTTTATATTTAGAAGTGCTGAGAGGATGGTGAGTGCCACAGGGACATTAAAATGCCTTCCACAAGGCTTTGTTTGCCCACGGGCAGTGCGGTGAGAAACAGACATTCCCTGGGAGCAACCAGGAGCAATCTCCAGTCAGCACCATCTCCAGCTGAAGTTAGCCTTTCTGAGAAAGAAATTAGTCATTTATGTTCCCTGAGGCTTTGCTTGAACTGCCAAAAATCTCTCTTGCAGTAAGTTGAAGGCATACCAGTGCCTCCAGTGTGTTAGTGCCCCCTTGGATGCCAAAAACCCCTTTGTGTCCAGGTGAATCAGTGCATCCACTGAGTGGCCCAGAGCTGTGGGTTTGGGCACAGAGACTGTCAGCTGGGATTTTGCAAGCTGCAAAGCTTATGTGGGGTCCTGGCTGAACACCTGGAGAGCCAGTCAGTACTGATATCCACCTTGCTCTGACCACAGAGACATCTGGACCTACCCTAGGTGGTTCAGAGCTGTTTTTATGCCTGCAGGTAAACAGCAGTGCCATGTTCTGACTGCACTGAAGTTGTACTTTCTTAGCGTGGCTGACTATGGATATATTTAGCCTGTTTACATGGAGTCAACCTAAACCCTTTTTGGATTTGGATTATCTGTTTTTAATTATTGTTTTATTCAAGCTTTAATTAAAAACAAACAAAAAAAAAGAAAGCAAGCAAAAGATGTGCGGTCCATTTTGACCAAAAACGGATGTTTTTTCTTTAAGGGAAGCTTAATAAATCTACTTCTCTTATGTATGTACATTAATCTGATGCCAGGTATTTCCAGCCCTCCTATCTTCAGGAGCTGAATGCAAACAAGAAACCAGGGCTTTCCCTCTGCTTTTCAAGACATGTGGTGAGGGCATTGAGAACAGGACAGTGTTTGAGATATTCCATAAAGAGCAAAATACAGTTTTTTTTTTTACTTTATAGCAAAACTACTAAGCAACAAGATGAGTGAAATGGTGCAGTTAGTGCTGATCACCAAATGCTTCTTAAAGGTCAGGAAATGTCATCTTATTCTTCTCCATTGTCAATCACAGGGGCTGGGTCGCTGCTCTGCACGTGTGAGAGAAAGATAGGCTCATTTGGGGGGAAAAAATCCTGAAGACTTTGCTTTTCTTTTTGAGGAGATCTCTATCATCACCCATGCGTATGTTTCAGCCAATATTGCTGGAACCTGGGGTGATTATAAATGTAAATTGCTGAAGGTCAAAATCTTGATGTTCTAGGAAGCCCTTGGCAATTATTTGGCCAAAACCCATTGCAAAGGTCTCAGGTTGGTGTTGTCTTTGCGAGCGTTACTGTACTGCAGTGCCACCAAATCCTCATTTAAATTCAGTCTTAAATGAAAAGAGAAAGAGTTTAATTATGGCATCTCAGTGCAGAGGAGCATTAATTAATTTTTAAGTGTGTTGGGTGTAATAGGATAATTGCAGGAGAGGGCTCTGCGGGGTCGGGCATGATGGATATGCGCTGTCAGGGAGCGTGGAGCAGCATTTGGGAGTAAGAAGACCTCAAAAAGCTTCCTTAGGAGTGATCAATGCTCTTGGTGATTTTTGCTGGAGACTTGATGTGCACTGGAGCCAGCCCTCGTGCCTGGGCAGGCTGGTGCTGGCAGCTGAATGTGCTCCTCCTCACAAGCCTCTTGCAAAGCGTGTGCTGTTGTTTACATCCCCTTGGTGTAAACCTTGGCACAGGTACAGCATTTTCTCATTCTCAGGAGTGCAGTGGCCAGAGGCAGATAGGAAGATTTGCTGTAAAATAAGGGGGTTAAGACCAGCTCTGTCTTTGGCTGAGACTGCTAGCAGATGCTGAAGGGGGAAGTTTGCCCCACTGGTAGATGCTGTGGAATAATCTTCCTAGAGGGGAAGTTGCCTTCTAATTCAGCATAATTGCTCCTTAGCTTACTCACTGAAATACTTACAAAAAAATTTTTTTTAAACTCTCATCTATATTTTAATGCTACAAATATTACTTAGTGGCTTTTGTTTTTCTGTGAAAACAAAAGGTGTCTTTGGTGAATCCTTTAAGGATACTTAACCTTTATGGTATCTTTGGGCAGCATCTTTCCCAAGATAATCACATGGGAAATATTTTGCCACTTACTTAGAATACATTTCTTTTCATTAGTTTAATTTATATCCTGATGTTTATGTTTTCAGTGAGGGAGAAGGGCTAAATTCATGGCATTTGCTGTTTTCACTCTTCTCTTTTCTATCTTCTCAATAATTATTATTTAATATTTTTAATGTCTCCAACTCTTTGTTATAGGCTTTCTGTGCTCCTAAATGTTTGCTTTTACTTACAGGATAGATTATCTTCTGACAGCATTTTTTTGTGAGATGAGAGGGCCATAGAGAAACACAGTTTTCTAAGGCAACAAAGTCTTCAGCAAAGTTTTATGTGTTAATTACTGTATTCTTAATTCTTGCCTACCTTTTTTTTTGTTGTTGTTGCCATTGTCTGTTTCCCTCACATTTTTACTAAGCTTTCTCAGTCACCTCCTGGCCATGTCCTTTAGCAAGTACATCTACATATCACATCAGAGCAGAATGCTGGGTAATGGGGATCCAGCCACATCATTGTGACTGAACTCCATATTTGTATAAAAAAAAATAAATTTAACTACACTCTGCAACTTCTGAGCTTTGCAATAATGCAACTGGTGTCAGATCCTTAATAAGAAGTTGAAAAATCAGTTATTTAACCAGATTGCACTGGACTAAAAGAAGAGGAGACAGAAGAAAATTAAGTTTAAGACTAGAACAGACCTTCAATGAATCTGCAGCATGGTGATACTAGGGGGAATTTTAATTTTTCATTTCTTTTTTTCTTTTGCTGTATGGTTGTTTGCTGACTCTATCTATGAAAAGCAATGAGAAAAAGAGCACAAGGCGCTGAATTGTACTGCTAATTCTATGTTTATTTCTGATTAAATTGCTTTCCTGTCCTTTGATTTATGAGGAAGGGGAAGCATAAATGAATGACTAAAGGATTCAGCTGCAAAAGTCCCTTTAATTTCTCTGGCTGCTATCTCATTGAACACTGCAACAGTCTTTAAACATCCTTACTGGTGCCCACAGCATGTTGAATAAGATAGAAAATGTTGTCTGGTTCAATTCTGAAGAGCGTGCAGTCCAAGTGAGACAACAGCAGAGTGATACTGTGAGAAAAAAATATTGTTTAAATTTATTGTTTTCAGTGATTAACAGTGTTGTTTATTCCCTTCTTGTCAGACTTCTCAGAGGAGAGCGTTGCTGTTGGGCATATGTACAATGGCTGAATAGTAGAGGAAAAGTGGATAGAAAAAAATCAGTGGAAATCCTGACCCCATTGCTGATGCCATTATTCAGTGGCTGTCACATGATGGCAGTGCTGTGACCTCACAGGGTTATAAATCAGGAGACTTGAGCAGGCTTCTGCTGTGTACTACCATGCATCTTTAAACCAGTCATTTAATACTTCTGTGCCAGCCATCTGGTGATATTTCTGGTTCCCTAACTCAGTGGTGAATTTGCTGAACTGCTGTGAGATGCTCAGGTAATAAATGATATGGGGAGTGTGAAGCAGTACAAGCAAGTGGGAATAATTCTGGGTGATGTTAATGTGTTTTAGTTGTAGAACGTGAGGTTTCATTTGTATGGCAAAACAGCCCCTTCTGTCTCTTTCAATAAGCAAAGGGCAAAACACACAAAGAATATGGTGACAAAGGAACACATCTCAGTTGAAAAGGCAGATGGTGCTCACTGTGGATGGAGTGCTGGATGTCTTGGATGGCTGTCCCCCTGCTGATGTTGGGAAGCCACAGCACTGCTCACATGTCGAGGTTGTGAACTCTCCAGGAGAGCTCTCTCCTTATTGTCCTGTAAGGAAAGCCTTGGCTCATTTTGGATGCTGTTGCATTAAACATGCATGACTGTGGTGCTACATGTGCAGATCAGTTGAGCACTGGACTCTCCCAGGATGAAGGAATGGAAAAGCTTTCTGGGATTCTTGGGTGCAGTCCACAAATGCTCTCAGTAGCCATATCACAGGAGGCTTTGAGAAGTGTCTCATTTTGCAGTTGGTGAGGATGTTTGCCCCTATGACTCCCACTGCAGAGACTACTGCAGAATTACACCCTCTTGATGGAGCTGTTTAGCTTTTAGACACCAAATTTAGGAAGCTTAATACTCCACTCTTGTGTTCAGATAGAGCACATCTCAGTTCAGGATGCTCTGTAAGAATAATACTCTTTCCAAATTAGCTTTTGAAGTAATTTTCTCTTTATCTTTTTTCATATCTTTCTTTCTCTCTCTCTCTCTCTCTCTCTCTCTCTTAAAGTATTATATTTATTTTAGTACTCAAGGCTGCTGCCTGCTTTCATTTCACTTTGCTTTGGCTCCTTTTCTTAGTGACAATGAGAAGAAAGTACATATTGTATTTAGGCCTTGCCCATTAGTCCTGTTTATTTACTTGCTGATGAATTATGCTGACATTTCCCCCTTGAGAAAACTTGTCCATGCTGCTGCAAGACAGATGGTTCACTTATGAGCATTACCTGCCTTGGTGTGTCCACAGGGCCAATTCTCTGCATCTGGAGAAGACAGAAATGAAATTAAATGAAATCACAAAAGAAAGCCAGGAGGAGAAAATAGGAGAAGTAGATGTATTTTGTGCCATCACATCTCTACATCTGTTTGTGTGGCAGAGCCCAAAAGTTGACATTCTAAGAAATGCTTTTCCAAGACCCCTGCTAGAGATTGCTTCCTTTGCCCCATGTGCATCTTTTTTTCTGGTTGTGGCAATTAATAAAAAATGGATCAGCAAGCTGTGCTGTTTAATGTTTCACTTTTCCTGGTGAGGCCACCCTTCATGGTTTCAATGTAAAGTGCAATGTAATATTCTTGTGGTCTTGTGGATCAGCTCTCTTTCATCTGTGCTGTGTAATTTGACTGGGGAAAGCTGAGCTTTTATAACTATTAGTTACAGACCATGTCTAAGAAATTATAGTGTCAGAAGCCATTAGCCAATAAAGAATGGATATTTTTGAGACTTGTTTTGCTTATTTTTTAACTAGTTCCACCTAGAATACTGGTGAAAGTGTTATTTAACACTTAATTTCTTGCTAGAAATAGAAGCTTTTTATAAATTGCCTTTAATCTCTGAACTTTGTTAAACTAAGGCAACCTGGTGAGCCCACTGCTGTCTACAAATGTAAAAGGCCAAACAAATTGCTTTTCAATCATTACAACTGGGCATTTCTTACATTTAGATCCATGTCAGGGAATGTAGTTGAGACTGTCACACACCTAGATATTTCTGCCTTTTCTGCTGTGCTCAGAGCAGAGGTTGTGGGAGGGGGTCAGAGGCAGCAGACGGGCTCACGGCAGCAGTGCAACACTTCACTATTTTAATATTAAGCACTTAATTTTTAGTGCCTCTAAAAGGTGCCATTAATTTCTTAATGTTCACTCTTAAATAACATTCATCAGCTATTTACATTATTTCACTTCACCCAGAAGTTATCTGGTGAGCTATGTGTAAGCTGTGTCTGTGGGATGGACACTGCCCTGGGTTTGCAGGACAGGAGCAAAGCAATTGCAGAGCTTGCCTGGATTTAGGCAAGAAACCCAGGGCAAAGTGAAGAATTTCTGACCTGTGCTCTTGGCTGGGAGCTCTGGCTTGTATTGTTGGCCATTTTTTCCATGATTGGGTCGGGCTGAGTTAATGTTTATGTTTATTCTACTGTCGTACAACTAAATTCACTCATTTGAAAACTTTCATCATGAGCCAAGCTATTGTTGTATTTCAGCTTTTGAAATTTAGCTGTTTTTGCTGTGCTCTTAATAACTGCAAGGAAAACGGAGAGTCTTTTCATTTTCCTTGTGGAAACAGTGGCTCAGTTTGCTGGAAGGAATATTCATCATGAAATCAGATGTTTCTAATTGCTCCTTGTTTCAGGAGTTGCTATTGAACACTGAAAAATCATCCTTAATGCATGAGTAAGCCTGATGAACAGATAGATTTAAAAAACATTGACTCAAAATAAATTTCTCTTGGAAGCAGAATAATTGTTGACTAATTCTCGTGGGAGAGATGTATGAATTTCTTGCAGGCTTTTTTGAACAATAGGACTTGAAAGAGGCTCAGTGAAAAGCAAGAAAGGTGCCCCTAATCTTGTAACACAGTGTTGTTGATTGCCTTTTGTCATTAGGGCATCTTCCTTGTTTTAACAAAATTTCATACAGTCCTCAGGAGAGAGGTACCTTCCAAGAAATGCCTGGAAGCTAAAAATAATTGTCCCAGTGTCATAGGCCAGAGTGTATATAACCCATAAATCCTCAACAGACACAGCTCCTAAGGCTTTTTCTTCAGAAAGAAAAGGAAAACAAATGTTCTAAGGCAAAGTAATAGGTAACTTGAAATAAGGGATTAGAGGAAATTAATATTTGTGAGTAAAGATTTGTTGCACATGAAGGTGAGGTTCTGCAAGGGAGAGACAGCTCTTTAACTACGGGTGGGAGGCAATGTCTGTGTGTTTCCATCTCAGTGCCCCCCTGAGATAAGGTGCAGGGAGCACCCAGGAGCAGTCTCCAAGGCAGTGCCTCCTCCTGTGGCTGCTGGTTCCTGCCCACCGACTGCCAAAACACCTCAACTCACCAGGTTTTGTAAAACCCTGGGAAGCAAGGGGATAGGACTTGGGAAATGAAGGGAGGGCAGAGGGCTCAAAAATAAGGCAGTATTTTGATCCTGACATGTAAGACTGTCATTTAGAACATGATCTAGGAATTTTGGGTGCCTCCAGTCCTAGTTGCTCAGCCTGAAATGCCTTACTGGCACCCAAAATTATTGGATGTTTGAAAATTTTCCACATCCCTGTTGTCCTGAAGTGATGGAGTCAGTGATGATCTGCCAAGGAGAGCATGGAAACACTGGGAGCATGGAAGCCTTGGTTGCATGGAACCTCACCATGTGGGGAGTCCTCACTGCAGGACAGTGGGGACTCACATGGATTTGGGGTCTGGGGATTCCTGGGCTGGAGCTGTGTAAGGCCATTAGTTAATAACCATGGGCCCTGATTAGTGAAGTGCACAGATCATTCCCAGCTTCCTTTTAGATAAAAAAAATAATAAAAAAAATCTAATTAAACCCTGCCTTTAATATTGCTTGAATTTGAAACCAAACCTGACCTATTTCTGATGTGCATTTTTCATTAATGCTGTATTGTAAAATGCTATTTAAACAACCTTTTCTTGCCCAACTAATCCATTTTGCTTATTATCATAATGGGAACATACAGGCAGCATAAATATATAAGTTAAAACTACCTTGAATTTTTCTCTGCCCCCTCTCTTTACTAAATCCAGCTAAAAACATGAGACTAAGCCTGTTATAACTCTGTTACAACCCTTTATGCTCTGTGCCAAAACCATCTGTGGGTTAGAAGATAATGAACTTTATTCCTATTAAGAATATTAAATATATTTTTTCTCATAAGCTACAGCTAACATCTATCTTGTATCTGCCTAACTAATTTCCTTTGATGTCTTAGATTTAAACCAAAGGTTTTGTAAATGAGAGCTTTCAGGAGTTGGTTATGCAGACCTTAGCAGCCAGCCCCAGCAGTCAATGAGAGACAAATTGTATCTCTAAAAGGGACTGTCGTCATCCTGAGAAATATGAAGAGACGTAAGCAATGTGAAAACAACCCAGCAAAAAAAGCTCCAAACACTTTTCATGTTTAAAGCAGCCTTTAGAGATAGAGATGTCTTCCTTTGCTCTTTTCTTTTTCATGCACAGTCAGATTTTTGGGTCTAAAATCAATTTTTAATTTCTGAAGTGCTGTTTCTGTTCCTGTGCCCGAATATGGGAAAAAACATTGTCAATAGGAAATGTTTGAAAGGGGACACATGACAAATAACCCGCTGTGAAGACAGACAGGGCTGGTCTGCATTGGATTTGCAATTAAACTTCACCAATAAAAAAGCATTTTTTCTTGCTTCTGTGGCCATCTAACAAGACAGTTTGCATGATTTTGGAACTTCTTTATGAGGGAAAAATACCAGAGGGGTGATTAAAATGAGATCATGATAACAATGTTCAGGCATTTGTGATATAGGGTATTTAAGGGGTTTTTATTTACCAGAGTTGCCCCAGCCTTCTCCTGGATGCAACAGATCATGTGTTTGGAGGAACTTGCTGCAAAAAAATTTATCTGAGTGTGCCTGCATCTCCTATAGAGTGTGACAAACATTCAGTACCACAGATTTCTTTGAAACTGTTGTTACTCAACCTCATAACAAATTGATATAATTTAGATGTATCCTGTTTGTGCAGTTTGTTCTGAAATATTTTTATGTGCTCAATTTTTAAACAGAAATATTGGAGCACCTTAGGTCCAAAAAAATCCCTTAAGAAGTTTTATGTAAACCTAGGGGGACCTGAGGATGTGATTGTTCCAGTGAATTTTTGGTCATAGTTTAGTTTATGACAGTTAGTTGTCCCAGAATGAAAATTTATTTATTCATATGTTGTGAACTGTCTCAGCTACAGGCTGAAGCCTGCGTGACGCCTTTCCTAAAAGCTGCTGTTATAGTCCTTTTTATGTCTCAGATTTAAACCAAAGTGTTTGTAATGAGGGGCCTTGGTGAGTTAGTTATGAAGACCTTAGCAGCCAGTCCCAGCAGTTCTGGGCTCCAAACCCAGGATAAGTAATGATGCCATATCCAGCATGTGTGAATAGTCTGAGATTAACGCTCACAAGGGACAGGGTGTCTTGCAGCTTGTGGCAGATCTTTTATATTAACTCTGGCTTTTGTGGCAGACTCTGCAACTGGTGCACTCCCAGGTGGCTGTAAATTCTGCTGATAAATTTGAGCATCTTTGTGACCCAGTGGCAGTACTGTGGTTGCTGCACCGTGGTTGCTATCACAGAGTGGCTGTTGTCTCCCCTGGCAGGAGCCAGCTCTGCATCCGTCCCACAGTGCAAGAGCTAATGTTTTACGATGAACCATCAGGAGTTAATGGAGCTTCCTGCAGTTACAAGCAGGCTCAAAGGATTAAGTTGTTCTCACTCTGACCTCTCTGGATGGTTTAGTAGGACATCATCATAATTTTGTGTCTTCTTTTATCCTTTATGCTGGCTCCTAAATTTCCTCTTCATGGATCTGTTTCACAGGTCACAGCAATTTGCACATGATCTACAGCAGAGAAGGTGGGGAACGGGAGGCCAAGAGAAAGCCACAGGTAAAAACCTCATGCTTAGACCAACAGATTCTGAAATGCATGTATTTTTTTGTGGATCCTGTATCATAAAATATCTTTTTGTTTCTGTCACAGTTTTTGTCTCAGCAGAACAGTTTCAGATGTTGAAGGCCTGGTCCTTCCTGCTTTCTCTGCACACTCCCAAAGTGAAGGTTTCCTTAAGGTGAAGTAAGTTCTTATTGCTTTGCTAATGAATTTCCTCAAGCTCCATGCGAGCTGGCACCCCTTGTGGAAATAGCCCAGTACAATTACAGGGTTGAATTGCATGTACTCCACCTTTTCAGTGCCCATTTCTCAGTGAGGCTGTGGTTATATGATAAGAAGACATAACACCCTGTTACCCATATCCTCAGATTTTTTTTTGTTAGTATGCCCATTGTTGTTCTTCTTTCCCACACGTGAGAGTTAGGAACCAGTGCAAATGGTTTCTGAATGCTGTAGTGAGTGCAATACTTGGGCCAAGAGTGTTTGATGCTGACAATCTGACCACCTGGCCATCAGCACTCCTTTCTTAATTCTTAGGTTTCCTGCCCTCTGCTCATCTGTCTGGACTTGGGGCACCCTAAGTGATGAACTGTGGAGTGCAGGAGGTGGTGGCTGCTCCTCTTGTCATGCTATGAAGACAGCTGGGCATTGAGAGGTTCTCTTTTCTTATTCCTTCATTCACTGGGGGCTATGTGAGACCAAATAGTTTGTCAAGAGGAGAATACACACAGGCACAGTTATGCCAATGCAGAGTTTGCCTCACAGGTCACCATATCCATAGCCATGCTTCCTAATGGACTTCCCTTGTGGTGTTATGCATGTAATTTAATGGAAAAATCCTAATCTTAGCCATAAATTTCCCTGTAGTCACTGAGTACCCCAGCATGTGCCTGGTGTTAACACCACCTACAGCATCCAGGGATGGGGATCCCAAGGAGCCTCTGGAATACTGTGTGCCTCCCATGGCACTGCTGGTCCTGCCCCAGCTGAGGGAGGATGGAGTCAGAGAAGCTGTGTGACACAATCCATCTCTTGAGCCTGCCTTCCTCCCGAGCCACTGGCATCACTGATTCCTCCTTGTGTACCTCCCATGATGTGGATTCACCTCCTTGCTTGGGAACTGCAGGTCTCAGACAAAAGAGGACAAAGTTAAACCTCGATTCTTGTCAAAACCTGTGTCCAAGTTTCCTGTACCTCAGTCTAGCTTCATCTGCTCCTTCAGCAGACTCCCTGCATCTCTTTGGATATTTCCTTTGGATATTTTGAAATTGAGCTCAAAGGTCTGCCTGTACTGTTAAATTGCATGTTTTTAAAGTTTTCCACTCTCCAGCCTGGAGATAACCATGTAATGAATGTTGTGGTCCAAGAATTCTAAGAAAAAATTGACTTTTACATTACTTTTTACAATTTTTGTCCATAAATAAATATTTATGCAACAGTTCTAGTCTCCTTAATTCAGCTTTAAAGTATCTAAAATTTTAATTTCCATATCTATTCCTTCATGCAGAGTATCAAGTTATGTAGAAAACAGTTCAAACAAATCTCTCGGTGTGTTGTCAGTGTGATGGGGTCACCCTAAACCAACTAATGTTTATGAACAAAATATGGTAGGGGCACTAGGTTGTGTCTATTCAATCTTAAGCATCTAAATCCAATTTTGCCATCTGTTGTGTCATGTTTAGCTTTTAAATTAAACTCTCAGGAAAAACAATGTTACAAATGCAGTAAGGTGATTACAAAATTATTGTTTCCCAAGATTCATGATTTATAACATTTTAATGCTGTTTTCTGCAGGTCATAATGGAAGAAGCAAAGCAGAGAAAAAGAGATGTGTAGAATGAGTTCAACAGGCATGTTAATTAAGAGAGCTCAAGGATCATGGGGAAGGACACAATTGTTTCCCTTACTGGAATTTGACACTTTAATGTCCAGTCACCATAAATTGGAGCAGGCTTGTCTGAAATGAGGGTGGAACAGGGAAATGGCAGAGATTTGCAGCAGAGGTACTCGTTATTATTAGCTTCCCACAGCACCCTGCAGGCAGGTTTAATTGGAGCTTTGTGTTTTAATTGAGAGTGCAAGGGAGATGTTACCAACAGACTCCTCCAGAGAACACTCCTGTCCCAGGGTAAGGTATAGCAAGCAGTAGAGGCTTGCCTCTGAAAGTGGTTGGACTTCTGAAGTATTTTAATTGTTGGATATATTCTATAATTTTCACTTTCTCCCATAGCCAGTGCAAGAATGAGAGAGAATATCCCAGGAATCTTAAATCTTTCCCAATAAACACAATACCTGCATTTCTCCGGGAGTGTCTGTAGTATAAGGCATAATAAGCAAAATTAGATATGAATATCAAGGGCTTACCATTTGCCAGCTTAATCTTTGCTGTTTATGCTGATGCATTTCTAGTCTTTGAAGACTGAGACTACAGAAAAATTTTATTTATGGGTATTTCTCTGATCCAGGTCATACAGCTGTGGTTATATGCTGCCTATTGCAACTTGCCTTTATACACTTTCAGTGAAGGTATCTCAAAAATAAGATGTTTTACTGACAAGCCAGTTTTTCAGAGCATGGGCAATGTACTTCAATAGCAAATATTCTTTCTGTAATGACACATACTGATGGTGTACAACATCTTAATGTATTTTTATTATTGTGTGTTTGACATTTATCCTTCTTCATCCAAAGAAATTCTGTTGCATCCAATACCGTCCATCAAGATGCAGAGGAGAAATAGCTTGCAACAGTGACTGTGAAAAGGACAGCAATTATTTGAATTTAATTTTCTTCAGGGACCTTGTATCTCAGTGCCATATATTGTAGCTGAATGTTCACTTTCTTTTATAAGTTTGCAATGGGTATTCTGGGCAACTTCTAGAAGGGCAAACCTTCTAAAAAAGAAAAAAATAGGACCTAAACCAAACCCAGACAATTCAGTTTAGAACTGTCATACAAAAAACCCCAAAAATATCCCTAAATCTTGGGAGGACAGATCAGTATTATGGCATGATCTGTCCCTGCTATAAGCAGGACAGGAATTTGAATTATACTAATTGATGTTAAAGCAAAGGGAACCCCTGCATCCTGTAAGGTGGAGTCTTGAAAAATTCCAATGATTAATCTGACAACCTGGAAAGCTATTTAGTATGGGGAAAAAAATACTTTAGTATAATAATTACTAATGGATTGTGTTGGTTTCAAAGCAGGTGACAAGACTATTTCAACCTGGCCTCATCCCTGTGGCTTAACTATTAGCAGTGAAATGTTGGTTGTTTCAGAATGAGCCCTGGAGGTGGAAGAGGCCAAATGCATCTAAAACAATACAGTGGAGACTTCTCTGACTCAGTTCAAGACATCCATATGTTTGTTTATTTTTTTTTTTTCCATTGGAGTTACATGGAAATCCTAGCCAGTTTGCTGCACAACTTACATTGTACTTGTAGAAACTTCCAGTCTCCAAATTTTGCAGCATATTTTCATGGGCAGATTGTGAACTTCAATAGTCCTGGACAGCTTTTCAAATGAAAAAGTAGTACCAGCAGTAGTACCAGCTGGTATTGAGATGCATTGTCATGTTGTGTGTTGTTGCATGTCATCCTGAGATGATAACAGAGGGTTGGTTCCACTGACCATGTCACCACCAACCATCCATCCATTCACCCTTTTTGCCTTGGACTGGACCTTGTAATCAGCTGATTTTACACAAGAAACGTGCCAGAAGGATGTGGCCAACGATAAGAGATTGAAATGTGGGAATGCTTCCTCTGATGGGAAGCCACTTGCTTGCTTTGTGTCAGTGTAACATCAGATCAAGAACTGAATCTTCAGTGTGTGTAAAAGGAAGTTCAGCCTAATTATTAGAAAATACTGATAATTATCTTTAAATACCACCTTTGTCATCCAAGACATGGCCTAGGAAGATGTCAATACTTTCCATCTTGCATTTGAACAAAGGTATTGCACAAAGCCAAAATTCAGATAAAACTTCAGTTTTTCAGTAGGGCTGAAATCAGACAAGCTCAGTAAAAATTTCTCTTCCCTTTATCTGGTGCAGAACAGGAAAATAGAACAGGGCAACCTGCCAGAGATGTGTAAGGTATTCACACATTCCTTTACTCCATGGCACTTTGTTGGCATAGAGAACGTCCTCTACATAACTGTGAGCTGGCAAATATGATCCACTGTATCACCACACTGCCTGAAATTTTACAGTCTTCCTAGACAATCTCTTCTGACACTTATCCATTCTTCCTATTAGAAGGTTTCTCCCAATAGTAACATACTGCCTCTGCTTGCATTTCACGTTCATTGCTCTCTCTCGTCTAAGCAGTTCGGAGGTATTTGCGGTATTCCTCTTCCACAGCATTCATTCACTTACTTGAAAGCTGTTGTCTCCCTTCAGTCTTCCCTAAACTCAGCACTGCAGGCTGTAGTCTTTTTCTAGGGTTCTTTAATCCCCCGTCAAAAGCTATTCCAGGCTCTCTCATGGCTCTTGTTTTGCTCTCAGGATCTTGTTCTGCCCTGTAACTTGTGCCAATGACCAAAACACTGATTCTGTGGAGTCAGTTCATAATCTCTTCAATGGTCATAAATGACTTGACTAAGACCTATACAACCTACTGTCCTCAAAGCTATTTGCTTGGACTTAAGTGTTTTTTCTTGCTTTCAGGATGTGCTACAGAGCAGTTTCCTTCAAAGGTTACATTTGCATTATCAGCAAAGAATATGGAAAACTGCACAATTTTGGTTGATTACAAACTACATATTCTCAAACCAGCACTGTAATTCTAATTGCTTCTTTCTGGGCTCTTCCATAAACTTTACCAGCTAATTTGCACAACCATGTTCAGCTGTGAGATGCTATGGCTCAGTCAGAGGCTGCAACAGCTTCCTCTTTTCTTTGTCTGGAGCATCTGTTATGATAGAATAGTAAACAATTTCTTTTCCTGAATAATTCCAAATAATTCATCCAGTATAATTCATTCCAAGGAAATCTTGGATAGCACACACATGCCTTTTGTTCTTCTGTAACTTCCTAGTATTAAGAATATGTCTAATTGTTGTATGTGATGCTAAGTGGAATGTCTTGGACAAATGGAACTGGAGCCTGTCAATGATGGAAAGGAGTGTCCAACCTTAAATGATGCTAAGAACAAAGGAACATCCAACATTCAAAACAAAGTGTTCTCAGAAACACACATTTAAGTTTGTTTTAAATTCAGCTTTCAGTGAAAAAAAAAATGGGGAAAAAGGCAGAATTTTTTCCCTTTGTACAAGGATAATCAAACCCAAAGGAAACAATTTGGTGGGGTGAGGACCATCAATGGTTTTGTTATTGTTAGCCAGAGAAGGAAAGCTGTTGTCTTTGGACTCACACCTGACAGCATGCTTGAACATATGAAACTTACTGCAAATTATTTTCAACATTAAAGCACTGTTCTATGAAGAACTCTTCACCCTAATTCTTTGTCAGAGTCCATTTCTCCTCTGCTTCCACAGGAAATAGTACTGTTTCAGAGAGGGAAGAAGTTACTCCAAAGAGCTGGACAATGCCAGGGGTTTGCAAAGCAGCTTTTTGGGATATAGGCTGATAATTTACAGCTAACTTACTGGCAGAGTTCTGTCTTGAAATGAAAGCAGATCTACAATAAAGTGAAAGAGATTCTGGAGTACCTTGTAGGCCAGTTCTGAGAGGAATCTGATGCTCATATGAGTACTAATGAATGTAAAATCAGGAAAAAAAACACCTGTGATTTTTCTTCCTAGCACTAGGATGAATCCTAATGCTTCCTATGAATGAACTCAAAGATGTGCAGAACCTGAGATAGAGAAGACTAGTCAGAATTTACTTCTGAGCTGACCACGAAAGGAAAGGCTGGTTTTCTTCATACCAAGTAGCACATTTGGATTTTTCATGTAGTTCAGTGCTGCTCTTCACAGCCAGATGACCAGCACTGAGCTGCTCTGCTGGTTTAACAACTATCCCAAATGACAGATATTTACAGCACACAGGAGGCTCTCAGCAGAGCACCAGAGCGCTTCCTGCCCTGTCCCGAGTCTGCTGCCACCCAACAAGGCCATGCTGGGGTGGTCATTATATTTCAATTGGACCTCCTCAGCAAGAGTAAAAGAACTGGACTACATGCAAAAGCACTTCAGATTTCCAACAGGTGAGAATGAGCAAAGCTTCAACAGCCTGTACTAAAGCTGATGCCTTGTATTCCTGTAATTCAAGAGAGCATTAATGATCATGTATCATTATTTTGAGGAGTGTATAGTGTTATTTAGGTAGAATTTACAAAAGGATATGAGGAATCCTATAGACCTAACCAGGACTGAGTGATTTGGGCATCATAATGACATTTAAAATTTATGGTAGATGAAGATTAATTTTGGATAAACATAGGACAAATCTATGATCTGAACTACCCATGTGAATGATAGGATCTAAATGGTAACCATGCCAGAAAATAGACCAAAACATAAAACTGTGGACAGCAATTCAAAAGAAAAAACAGTCATAAAATAACATCCAATCTTAAATCTGAATAAGAAATTGGCTGGAAAAAAGTGGTTTTAAGTTCCTTAGGAACTAAAGTGATAAATAAAGGTCTAAACAATGAAAAGATGTCCCTTAAAAATGAGCATTACTGGCAGCCATATTTAACAGCTCAAGACCCATCTGCTCACTGGGCTGAAGGCTGTACTGAATTAATGTCACAGGAATCCTCTGAATTTCCTGGGGTCAATTAAGGATGTACTCCTTACAGGTGAGACTGAGCCTTGGGACCATTGTGGCATCTGCTATCAAGAGAGCAAGAAGCAGCTCAGCTGGACCATTGTTCTCTGCTGCCATGATTCCAGTGCTCTTCCCAGATACTGGGAAGACCTGGGTGAAGTATTTTCTCTGCCTTTAGTGGGCACTGCTCAGCTGAGGTGCTGCAACTGCTGCTGTCATTTTCTGTGTGTGGTGGTGGGCTCAAACACCCCCTGGAAGACGGTGGTGATTTGCTCTTCACTCAAACTGTTCTGCAGGTGAGGACAGCTGTGGAAAGGTGTTGGCACTCTGTAGAAAGGGTTTTCTGCAAAAATATGGAGTATAGGGTACTGCTCTTACCTGGGCTTCAAAAAATCCCTTCAGAAACCTGGCACTGCTGTCAGGTTCCTTCAGAAGTTACTTTGTATGGATGGCTCAGGCTGTGCATGCAAAGATGGGAAGCACCCAGCACAATGGGACTCTGTTGAGGGCAGGGTCTCTGCATGCTGGGGTGATACCAAGTGATAATGCTTTGCTTTTGCTCAGCTTCTACAGGCTGCAGCAATAATCCTGATATTTTAATAAAAACCCCACAATCTTAAATTAAACCTGAACTCATCACTTAAAGAGCAGCACAGGATCTTTGTTTTTGGAAGCTTTGTTTCTGTCTCTGTTTCTGTCTCTGACAGACAAATGGTTGACATGATCCTAAAGATCTCAAGACAGAGAGTGTGACCAATTTTCTGTATTCAGTTTCCTTTGATGAGAAATTAAGTTGAAAGTACTATTGCATTGGTAATGGAGAGTTGGAAAGAATTTCTGTGCTGTCTCATTTCTACGGATACTTGCTTTGAATGACCCTTCCTTTGGGGTTGGAATGAACATTCTTCAAAGGTCCCTTTCAACCCAGGCAGCTCTGTGATTCTGTGATTCATTAACAGTTCATGTGGAAATGAATGACTGTGTACTGGGAGGTTTCTGTCCCTCTTGACATCCTGTTCTTGCTTCACAAACCTTAAGTGAGATCTGTATGTGTAGTAGGACTCACGAGCTGCAGTCTGACAGAAATTAAATGTTCCTCTTTATTTTGCCCCAGGGAGAACTTGCAGGTTACTTCTCCACCTTCAGACATGTTTTTTCATGTCAAGGCAAGATTGAGTGTTTTCTGGGAAAAAAAATCAGATGTTGCCTTTGCAGGGGCCGCTTATATGAACCAATGTCACCAGTGCAGTGAGAGGTTGTTTTCTCCATGTAATACAGGAGAGAATTTATTGAGAGAGTTGCAAAGACTGCTAAAATGAGAAAGTATCCTACCTACATTCTTATAAGATGATGTCTCTATTCTTTCCAAATAGGATTCATATTTCAAGACAGGTTCAGAGTCCTTTTTCTGTGAAGTACTTCCAAAAAAATTACACTTCAAAATTAGGTGTCATTCCTTGTGCATGTGTCAAATGTACCCCTTCTAACCCAATAAGTTTGAAAATTCATTCAAACTTTAATTATTTTGAACAACCATAGCCACCTCTTTTCTTTCATCTGGAAATACAACACATTTTTACAAAATAAATATACAAAGAGAATGGTTTGCATTTTTTTATTAATGGCTGTAGTTACATCAGAACACAGCAACATGCCAAAATAAAACAGTAGCAAAGTTTGTAGAGGTTTGTAGGGTTTTTTTGGTTTATATCTGGTGAGATTGTAATTGATCAAATTTAACACTCTAACAGTCAGAGATGCCAGATTATTTAACTTTAAAAAAAAGACTTACAGAGTCTGGAAAAAATCTTAAAATTAGTTTTCTGTTTTTACTGGCATGTATGTTTTTTAAAAAAATGCAAGTCTCTTCTTGTTTCACTGATAGATTTAGTGGCAGTGTGAACACTTAGTGAGAATTTCTTGGCAATCCAATTTACCTCATACTTAGGAATATTTTTTGGCAATCTTGTCTACTGAGGCCAGCATTGGTTTATGCTAACAATACCTACTTGAATATTTAGTGTTTTGCACGTGGGGCAAAGTGTGCTCCTGATGATCCTACGCTGCAGCTTTGGGTTGTGATCACATGGCAGCTGCCTGTTGTGGGATGTATGAGAAGAAATTTTTTTCTGTTGCAAACCTTGCAGGTTTTTCGACTGACCATGACAGAAGTCTGTAAGGGAAACAACATTACTCTGCCTAGGATTAGTTTTGCCAGAGTGAGTCTCTCTGGGGCCTAGCAATGGGGAGAAAGCACAGTTTATTTTGGGGGACGTTGATTGGTGTTTGGGAAGACAATTTAAAATTAAAATTGTGAGGTTTATATAATTCTTATTTTTGCTGATGCTGTTAGTAACTCCACTCTGCAGGTAAATTGTTGAATTCTTAGGGAATTTGTCATGAGAAAGGACTAGCAGACTGGACCTGAAGCATCATTTGTAGAAAGGGAAATATGTGTAAATATATAGGAAATATGACAAATATTTCTTATTTGTCACCTGGCATGGCTCTGCCTGTGAGATATGTACTCTGCAAAATTAATCACACTGATCCTGTAACACGTGGCTCCAGATGTACTTTACTGAGTCTGTAGCCTACTGGAAAATCCACGTGTGCCAAAGAAAACACTAAATCTGAATGCTTGATCTAAGAACCACTGGCTCCTTCTGTGTTGACAGCAAGCATCATACTCACATATGATTTTGTGTTTAAAGACAGAAGCACAGTGAATATAAAGCCTTGGCCATTGGTATCCTGGCCTGTATCAGGAATGGTGTGGCCAGCAGGAGTGATTCTTCCCTGGCACTGGTGAGGCAGCACCTTAGGTGCTGTGTCCAGTTCTGGACACCCTCAGTTTAGGATGTTTAGCTGCTGGAATGCGTTCAGAGAAGGGCAACAAGGTTGGGGAAGGGTCTGGAACACAAACCCTGTGAAGAGTGGCTGAAGGAGCTGGGCTTGTTCTGCCTGAAGATGAGGAGGCTCAAGGGGTGACCTTGTCACTCTCCACAACTCCCTGAAAGGAGGTTGGAGCCATGTGGGGGTTGGCCTCTTTTCTAGGCAGCCAGTGATAGGAGGAGAGGACATGGTCTTAAGCTGCACCAGGAGAGGTTTTGGTTGGACATCAGGAAGAATTTCTTCACAGAAGGAGTGACTGGGCTGCCCAGGGAGGTGGTGGAGTCACCATCCCTGAAGGTGTTTAAGGAAAGACTGGACTGGCTCTCAGTGCCATGGTCTACTTGGCACAGTGGTGTCTGCTCCTAGGCTGAACTCAATAACCTCAGAGGTCTTTTCCAAACTAATTGATTCTGTGAATATACATTATGTTATATAGAAAAATATAAATAGTATAAATATGCAATGTTTTCTCCAAATATTCAATTGTATTTTTAATTAAAGCTTCATGGAGTTATTCAAACAGGAATGTTTTAACCATTCACTAGGATAAGATGATTTTTTCAGGACATTATGAAAATTTTCCTTCAAACACACTTAAATCTTCAAATGGAAAGTTTCACCCATTAACTCACCTTGCAAATAGCTAAGTTCTAGAACTTGTTGATCTTTTTTGTCCTTATTTTTTGTTTTTTAAAAGTAGTAGTTACATACTGGAACTTACAAAACGTAATGCACTGTATTCCCCATCAAGCAAACCTCTTAATGTTAATCATGCTCAGAAAAAAAGCTGCCAGATTGAAGCTAAATATCTGCACATCCTCCGTATTTCTCCAGCTGGGCATCTTTTTCCTTCCTGTGAAAAGATGGATGTACTTCTGTGACACTGAGCTTGAGCTGGGGAGATTCAAATTCCAGTTTGATATGCTACAGCCTCATTTAATAATGGCTTTATTTAAAAAAATGGCGATAATAATTATTTTGTCTTTTTGATTCGTTCAGAATCTTGGGATGACATTTATTTCTTAGCTATATGAGACCATTAAGACTTTCTTTTCAGATCTTATGGCATGCTGTAAATGACAGCAATCACTTACAAGGCAGAGGTTTAACCCCTGGGCTGACTTTGATTAGGACTCCTATTACCCAGCTTTGGTATAGAAATGACTTTGGGGGACTTCTGTTGCCAGCTCTTTGCACAGCAAACAGTATTGATGCTTCAGACAGGATTTTATTCAAAGTCTTGTACTTCCAGATATGTAAAAATAGGGATTGCCGTTACACACTTTCATTTTCAGGAAAGCAA
Organism: Parus major; assembly: GCF_001522545.3. Taxonomy (NCBI): domain Eukaryota; kingdom Metazoa; phylum Chordata; class Aves; order Passeriformes; family Paridae; genus Parus; species Parus major. The sequence goes on from NC_031769.1 coordinate 31,869,864, forward strand.
TGCTTTAGACTTTTTAAAAGATGGATTCATAAACTGAACATTCATTACATCTACACTTCAAAGTGCTACTTTCCAGCATTTGTTTCACTGCAAATATAACTCACTTTTTCTCTACCTTTTTTAGTAATTGTTATAATTGTAAGGTATAATTTCTCTTTTTTTTTTTTTGCAGTTTTGTATATTATCTCTCTATAAACCTACCCATGGGAGCTCCATGTTCCCCTTTTCTCATTTGTTTCATTAAACATTAAATCAATGAACTTTAAGCAAGCCAAGGTTAGTAATGTGGCATTAAGCATTAATCCATTAAACACCCAGGCTGTAAATCTACTATGTACGTCTTTTAAAGAGGTTATAATATGTCATACAATTAATTATCTGGAACTTGAATACACTTAATTTCTATGAACTGCAAAATGGAACTATTAGTTGAAAACATTATACTTCTATTATGAGCAGAAATGCAACAGATTTTAAGGTCTAAAACCCTTTTAGCAATCTCTGATGTAGCTTGCCTACACAGCACCTTCTGTGAAACGTTTGGCTTGTAAAGACAAGCTGGCCTCAACTGTTCTGACACCAGTGATTTACACCTGCTGGGTGGCCTCTCTGTCTGTCAGCATACCTACATACGAGCTAGTCTGTTCTTCCCAGCCCTGCTTCCTTTCCCAGTACAAGAGGCACAAGTCTGATTAGCATCATATAAAGCAATATACTGCTAAGCTGATGACAGATGAGTGAAGGCTGGAAGGCAGAACTGAACTCTGTTGGTTGCCATTTCTGGAGGCGTTTCTTTCGTAAGCACAAGGCAGGGGTAAGAGTTCAAAAGACATGTCTTTGCTGTGCTAGCACACCTGGCAGCAGGTATACTAGGACATAAAAAAATCCCGAAGTGTATTTATATAAATAACTCTGGGCTAATTTGAGCAGCTCAGTTTAATTTTCCCTCTGTGAGATGCTGCAGCACGCTGCAGTTGCATGGGTTAACATTGGTCATGCTTCAGCTCTTGTCCTTTTGGTGCTGGACACGGAGTTGTCCTTAATGTGACTGAACAAAACTGGGGAAAACAGAACCTAGAAGCAGAGATTCATCTTGGCTAGCTCACAAAGCTAGTCACAAAGCTCTGCAGTATCCCTGAGAGGGAAGGCCTTAATGCTTTGTGGGTAATATGTAAAAAATATATTTATAGATAACCATCAGAAGAGGTACGACAAAGCTTGCAGGAGATACTGTCATTTTAAAAGAACCCCACATGTTCTGCTTGGCTGTTTGTCTGTTCTTGGTTCATTCACAGAAATGGTTAGAGGCATATATCATATATATAATACACATATACCTAAATGGATAAGAGGGAAAGGTTATTAAAATTATAAAATAATTTACATTAAAATTCACAAAGAAATACTGTTGCTGATGAAAAGTGAAAGGATTCTTCATTCTTGCTAGGTTTTTCTGTTATAGGTATAGTCCCTGTAAATGCTCTACAGAAAAAAAATGCATTATTTTGTTTTGATGCTAGTACAGCCTCTGTGAAAAGGTTTTGCAAAACTGAAAAAATAATTTCAATGTGTTGTTAACGTGCTTTTATGTTTATCCCAGATTTGCTCTTATTTAAGTTTTCAGTAAATCCCCCCCCTTTTTTTTGTCAAAGGAAATGTCCATAAATTATTTGAAAACAACATAATGAAGGGCAGTGATGCCTGTGACACCTCTCACTTAAACACCCAACTGTTCTGTTGTCTTTTCTTGCTATCATCTGTCACCAGATGATAACAGAATAATTCTGGAGATAATTTAATTAATCGGAGTAGGAGGGGGGATTGTTACTTTTCCATGGTCCTGTTTTGTGGCAGCAATTGCAAGGGGGGGGCTAATACAATACATCTTTTATGGTCTTAATGATGTGGGTTTTTCTTTGCCACAGGTAATTAAAATTCGTGAGGTAGGGGGTTAGGAGATATTAGAAGAAGGGCACCATGCAGAAATGTTGCTTACTGCAATATAGTAGAACAGCAAGTCTTTAAAACTTACTGCTCTAATTGATTTGGCCACTTAAAGTAACTTTCAAATAGAAGTGCAGAGGTCTGAAAGCAGCCTTATTTTAAAACAGAAGCATCCCTTAAAAGAAACTTATCCTAAACAGTTATAATTATCAATAATAATAATAATAATTAACTTTGATACATCATTATGCATCTATAAAAGCCTCATGCTGACCATGCTGTGAAGTCTTTTTAAAATAATGTGCAGTGTGAGCTCTTTTGATTTTCCCAAACCTTCAGGATTTTCCCCTAAACAATGAAGTTTTTAATAACATGAAGTATAGTGAGTATTGAAAAATCCACTGTGTCTTGCCCATGTTCTAAAAAGGTGTATTCACTAAACTGGGGTTAAACACCTCTTAGTCCTCTTCAGTTCTGATATGTTTAGCATTATGGCAGATGATGTAGTTAACAAGGATGAACCAGATGGAAAATAGTCATTAGCAGTTTAGTGCAACATCATAACCTTTCTCTTCACTGCAGATGTGGGGTAAAAAATTGTCCATTGCCCCTCTGAACAGCCATCACTTGGTGTGACTGGTTTCACATGTTTCCAAAACAGAGGAGCCTACTTACTGTAATTTCAATTTCTAGCACTAAAACTGCAGGATTTTCTCTCAGGCTCTCACTGTTTATCAGGCACCCTAAGACCAGGAGAGGATCACCCACCACTGGCTTGTTCCTCAGAAGAGATTTCTCAGTGCATCCTGCCCCAGAGCCCTGCAGTGTTCACAGCCATCGCTCCAGGCGCAACCCAGGGAATTTTCTAGGCTGGGGAATCTCTGTGCTGGTGGTTTAACCTCACCGGGAAAGACAAAAAAGAACAGAGAGGATGAAATTAAATGTACCTCTGTGCTGCAAAGGCATTATTGCTTAAAGTATTGATAATTAAACATCTTTCAAAATACTGAGAGATGGGAGGCATTCTAGTGTTATTCCTCATTTTCTGAGTGCCTGGACAGATTCTGTGTGCTTCTGACATGTGGCAGTGCTTACTTGCTCAGTTTGGTAAGCTAGTCTTACAGGTAAGCAGGTCTCTGGCTCTCTGACATGATGCTCTGGAAATCCTCAGCCATTCTCTACTTCCTTTTCCCAGGGAAACACTTTAATCCAGAAGAATGAGAATAATTTTATGTAAGTAATGGATTTCTGCTGCTCTCTGTGCCCAGCAGCTCTTCAGAGTCGTGTAGTCAGCTGGAAGGCAATTCAGTAGGATACCTTTTGGCAAACATAGACATTTATCATATGATACAGATGTATTTTCATTTCATTTATTTTAGGTTTTTGTTTTGTGTATTGTGAAGACCTAAGATGAATAAAGCAAGTGTCATCTGGAAGGCATATTTTAGCTTATCTAATCTTCAAACTGTCTATTTGTCAAGTGTCAAACAGCCCCAGTTCTGTGGATGTTATACAGCCCCAGTTACGTACATGTGACTGTCTAAGAGGCAGTAAAGCTAAGCAGCTGGATAGATTATTTTAAAACGCTGCTACGACAGCTGAAGATGTTGTCCAGCTTGTCACAGCCTGGAGCAGAGCCTGTCTTGCTGCTGCTGTATGGAGTTGTGTGGTATTGGAGGGGTGGGAGAGTTGAGGCTATGAGTGGATTTAGCCTGTTCTGACAGCCACGTTGCATGATATTCCTTGTTTCTCCCTTGTCTGGTGCAGGAAGAGCCTGGCTCAGCTACCCCCCTTCATTTCCAGGAGCAGCAAATATCATGGGAGGTTTCAGGTCTCCCCTTCCTCTCCCCCTTCCTTCCTGGAAGCTGCTAAATTCCCCTTAAGCCAACAAAACTCAGGAAGTACCAGGTACATGACATTTAAAGGAAAGGGGCAGTTAAGCACAGGGCAGCCTCTCTTAGCAGCATTTTACAGCAATGAGAATTGCACCAGCAGTTCCCAGGGCATTATGCAATACTAGAGCACTCTGGTATCTCTGTAAGGCACTGGGAAGTGGAGCTTGGACACTTGCTAGGGTTAGTTCAACACTGAGATTGAAGTTAGAGCCCTTAAACTTTCAGCATACTTATCTAAGTTTTTCCTGTGACTATTTGCTAGTACCAAAGGCCTGGCAAATGAAAGGCATGGCAATAGTGAAGACAGTTTGCTGTGATGGAGTTAAAAGAACATGAAGTTTTAAAAGAAATAATAGCATTGCCCCCGTAGGTGAAAGCAGAAATAAACCCAAACCAGAACACACACACAAATGCATCCAACAATAGATGAGTGCCTGAAAATGCCTTTTAACTCTCCCTTAAGAGATCTCTCTTATTTCTTTCTGAAGAGTAACAGATTAAAATTGATCCAGGACAACTTACTAATGATTTAATCAAAGTTGCATCCATACTCTGTGTTTCTCAGCTGAACTAATTTGAATGTAAAATAGGAAACGAAGTAGTGACCATTGTGCATAGGAAAGAACAAAAAGAGGTTTAATTTTATGTGCATTGCAGGTGTTTTGAGCTATGGATTTAAGTGATCAACAGTCTATATTTGGTTCAGGGCACAATGACATATTTTAAAAGATGTGTCACAAGTCAGATTCTTCTGCTGTAATTTCTAACCTCAGTTTTAAACACTGTCAGCATCATCTAGAATTTAGAAAAAAAGAGCAACTCATCACCATGCCAATAGAACAAAAACTGCTGTATGATTTAAATACCTATAGCTTCATCATTTACTCAGTTGTATGCTTTCAATTTGCTAAGCATGAGGTTGGTGATTAAACTGGTGCATAATTATTAGCAACAGAGAGACTGTTGTCAGATCTCACAGTCTTCTGACCAGGTGCAGGCTTCTCGGATTCAGTCAGAGCCTGCCTGTCAGTTTTATGAACAATCCAGCAAAATAAGTGACTGATTTCCATCACAGAGGCAGTTTTCAGCAGATTGTCACAGTAAAACTCTGTTTCTGAATAGTGTAATGAACATTCTGATGTTTGCAAAAGCAATTTTTTATATATAGACAAGTCTGAGTGTAAAAGCATTAACAATATGATCCCAGTATCTGTTCTCTCTAACTCCTTATCTGTATCCTTTCATTAATATCCATCTATTTCACTCTAATGTCAAAGTCAATCAAACACTTTGTGATAATGCAAACAGAACTGAAGCACGGCCTGGTAAATTAATCCAATGTGATGAGGACTTCAAAAGATTAAATTTCTTCGCTCTGCTTCTTCAGCACACTTTCATGATCAAAACCTAGATGGCTGGTTTGCCAAATGTTTATCCAAATCTCAAATTTAGGCAGGATAATGTAGGATGTGCATTGCAAGAGCAGTGAGTTTTTGCTCCCTAGAAGGACAAACTCATTCTGGATTCAGTGTGTCTTTGTGGGGCTTGAATCTCATGTCTCTGCTGGTGCCCTCAGAGATGATGGCTCATTTGCTGAGCTGGTAGATGCAGGAGTTTTACCTTGTAGAGAGTGCAGAGATTGTCTGATGCTTTCTGTCATTCCTGACAAGGGGCTGACTTACTCTCATCTCTTCTAAGAATCCACCCTCTTGTTTTTGTACTTGCTGCTGCTCCAGGAGTTTGCCATTGGTGTAGGAACATGGATCAAGAGCAGGATCCCTGGAGCCAGAGGATGGTAGGGCACATCCCTGGGCTCAGGCTCTGGGCTCTTTGAGCACTGCCTGTGTTGCACTGGGCAGGGGGCTGCAGGAGCCAAACTCTGCAGCACTGTGCCCAAGCAGGACGCAGCATCATGACATAGCAGCTACCCAAGTCTTGGTCTGCACCTGCTTCAGGACCTGCCAGGTCAGAGATGACAGCCCCTGCTCTGGAGAGTGGCAAACTCTCCAGTGTGGAAAACTGCACAGAGCTGAGTGACCAGACAGCTAAGAGAAGACTCAAGTAACTCTGGTAGCCTTGGTTTGGACAAACCATTTTTTGAGGATGAGATTCTGTTTTCTGCAGTGTGCCTGCACTTCTGCCCCTTTATTGCTGTAATTTGCTGTGTAGTTTTTCTAAATCAACCTAAATACACAAATATAATAAGCATCCGATATAAAAATACAGGCTCTTCAGTGTGAAGAGAAACATTTTGTCAATATGCTTTTAAAGTGCTATTCTGCAGGATAAACAGTACCATGTTGGAGAAAGCACTCCATAAACACTGTTTTCCTCTTTCACCATATTGTAGTGTAAATTTGTTACTGGACTTGACATTTCTACCCCTCCTTGAAGGTTTTCATCTGCTGTGCCAGTATTGGAGATGAATAGATGCTGAAGCTTTCAAGTGCATCCTATTTGCTTGTGAAATAGAAACAACTAACCAGAAACTCATGTACAATAATTATACACTAACAAGCCTGTTTACTCTTCATCTCCTTTCAAAATATGTGCCCTGTTGCTCACAATTTTATAAACACAACAGTAAATAATTTTGAATGTTTTAAAAATAGGTCATAAAAGCAGTATAATTTCACTTAATGCATATATACAACAGTAGGAAAGGGTGGGCCATGTTCTCCATCACTGGAGGGAAGCACAGTGCTGGCAAAGATGAGTAAGACCCTACAGAAGAGCTATGTCCTACAGTTGTCTGGGGGGGAATATGTTTAGACTAAAAAAAAATGGATTGAGCTGTAAAAACCACTTTAAATACTGATAAAATGGGAAAAAAACTGAAAAATTCTATATTTATGAAATGGATTAATGTTTTATCAACAGTGACTTAGGTTCTGATTCAAGTAATTTTAAAAGTCAAATTAGTCTAACTTTTTGCTTGAAGAACAGTGTCACATTGTGATTTTTTGCAGTATTGTGTTAATCTCACAATATTTTAACTGCTAGTACTACTGGAAATTAATGTTTGTGCTGAAACAAGTCTTCCTTTCCTGGTAGGAACATGAAATCTTTCCAGTAAAAGTGGTTTTGCAAAGCTGTAGCCCTTTGAATGTTGTAAGCCCAAAAGAAATTGAATCACAGAATTAAGACTTTCATGGATCTTAAGCTGGGAGCCTGGAAATGGGTTTTGTGAAGGAATCATCATTCTAAAAGAAATGGTTTAACACCTTGTTAAGGGAAATATATCTGTCAGCTACAGTTTCTACTTCAGCTCATCAGCAATGAAAAGATTAAGGAGCAGGCTAGTCTGGAAGCATGGAGGGAATTATACCTTCTGATGTTCTCCTAAAAACTCATGTTTGTAGTGCTTCACAATTTTTAGTGTAATATCCTTGCAACATCCTCCTGAAGTGGAGAAGAGCCATCACTCTCATTTTACCAATGGAAATTTGAAAACAGGGAAGCTGAACTCCTTTGATTTGGATCAAGTAGATTGTTTATGGTCACAGAGGAGCTTTGTGGTGAAATGGAGAGGGAAGGCAGGCTGTTACAATCCCCATGCTCATGCCCAGGTAGCAGGGCCATGTTGTCTCCCTGGAAAACTGCTGGATCTGGTCTTTAGCTCTAATTCATTCATATTGCAGCCAATAATATCCATCTGTAACACAGCAGCTTCTGACCTACACTGAGAAGACAGGCTCTGAAGAAATTGAAACATTTTAAAAGCCCTGGAGAAGGTTGCCCTGGCAGATGAAGCCTTGTGTCCAGCTCATAGGTAGCTAATCCTCAATGTAACTCAGTGAAGAAGATGAAGGAGGGAGAAGTATTGGTTTATTAGAACAATAAAGTCCAGTTTTCTTTAGTTCTACCTGAAACTGCAAGATGGCAACCTCAAGTGTAACTTCTCTATAAAGTCACTGGAGAGAGATGAACCTCCAACTTGGATGGCCCCAACTACCTGGACAGGTGTGTACCTTTTTCTGTGGGGCCCTTCTTGATCACTGCATGGCTGATACAGGACTCCTGCAGCACAGACATCTTGGTGGCTGAGTTAAATTTCTTTCTGCATCAGTTATGATGTTGGTGCTATTTCTTTTCTTTCCAAGGGTTACTTAATACACCTAAAGAAAATCTAAAAGTAGTAAACAAAATCATACCAGGTGCTTGAGGAAAAATAACCAACTCTTAACACATGATTGCCATTATTTTTATTTCAAGGTTAGCAATATAAACAGAATGTTTTTGTCATTTCTTGCCTAACAAACAGCTGCCTTCATCATAATTTCCTTCCTGGTTGTTTGAAATAAGAAATGAAGGAAAAGTGAGAAGTGGGAGGGAAAGAGTAGGTTTGCAGTTGACTTGACGAACATTTTATCAGGGCTTGTTGCAACAGAACAAGGAGCAATGGTTTTAAGCTGAAGGAGGGTTGATTTAGATGAGATACAAGGAAGAAATTTTTTACAATCGGGGTAAAAACACTGCTCAGAGAGAGATGATAAATGCCCCATCTCTGGAAACATTCAAGGTCAGGTTGGATGGGGCTCTGAGCAACCTGATCTAATTGAAGATGACCCTGCTTATTGCAAGGGAGGTTGGATAAGATGGCCTTTAAAGGTCCCTTCCAACACAGACCATTTTATGATTCCATGTTTTGAACAGTTTTAAAGGATGTTTTAATTTCCTCTGCTTATTTGCTCCCAGGAAGAGCTCAGACAGAAGCAATCCACTTACTTATATTCACTTGAGCCAAAATACCAGGATAATTGTACCTGATGGCAGAAGTGGTGACTTCATGTACTTTTGCAGGCACACATGCCTGCCCCAAGCCAGAATCTGCTCCTGACCTACTTCACTCAATACAAAGTTTTAAACAGATAATTAGAGAAATACTTTATTTCAAATATGTCAACTAGTCAAGGATAAGTTTGCCCTTTCTAGTGATATATTTTTAAAAGGTAGAGAGATATTCTTATTATCAGAGGTGTATCTTCTTCACACTTTAAGCCGAAAAAAAATGGGAAAGGAAAAAGGAAAAAAAAGAAAAAAAATAAAAGATACTTTTTCCAAACAAAAAGGTAGGTGGTAGTTTTTTAAAAATACACCATCAAGCAAACAAGAAATTCAATTCAGTTTTTATCTCTTAATGCCAGAAAGCAAGGAAGGTTCCATTTGGGTCGAATGTATGGGCTCCGTGTCTGGCACAACAAACAAATATTCAATGGATTTGTAATTTACCCTAGAAACTGACTGGTCTGATTGAAAATAATGATGTCTGACAGTGCAGGGCCAGTGTCTTGGCCTTTGTTAATGCACAGCTAACCAAGACCTACCATGCACAGATACTGGAAAACCAATTAGCTATTCTAAGAAGTATTGGCAGATAAAATGCCCTGATTAATCATATAAAATATGTGTAGTCCCTAATTTCTGTAACTCCTGTTTGAAAATGATCACTAATACTTCTGAATGAACTCATTTAGATATCCCAGCAGGGTTTTTTTGGAGCCAGATATAATTTGAATATCATTTGGTATATGAACCCTTAGGAAAGAACATAGCTGTGCATATAAGCTGATATCAAATATATTTATGCACATAAAATGTGTATGTGTAAGAAACAAATGAGGCTTGCTTACTCTGCTGCATATCATAGCAAGCTGAGGATTATTAAATTACAATTGCTACATCATGCTAATTTATTTTTTATTAGCAGCTTACTAAAACATTTTACTGCTGAATGCACTATTTTCCTCCTGTATGTTTTTAATGCAGACATACTAGTATGGTAATGCAATAGTCCTTAAATAATTTAAACAACAGAGATTTATCCAGCTTTCAGATGACTTGTTTGACAAAAATTGTACTTGCAAAAAGAATTCAGGTGCTTTTTCAGTGCATGGGTACTAAATAATAGAGTCTCTTCTTTTCCTCCACAGAATCAATAGGAAGCAAAAGAGGAAAAATTTCCCTGATGGGAACTCACATTCAGTGATTTCATGGCAAACATGTTTGCTTATGCAGGTAAAGGTGAGAGAGATCAAGAATAGGTAGAAGAGAAGTTGAAAACCAGGTGAGATAGTTCAGGAAGATGAATACATAGTGCACATCTGGTTATGGCATTTGAGGACCCCTTTAAATAGTAATTTCCTTCAGTGAAGACACTCAACACAAGCCAACAAAACAACTGCCCATTCTAAAGAGGGAAGGTGTCTATCTGCCATTCATCCACATACAAACACTACACATACGTTTTGTCTGAGCCTTTCCTCTCAGGCACAGATCTTCCTTTCTCAAATGGGCAGAAAGGAAGAACAAATTACTGCAGCCCTTGTGAGAGTGATCTTCCCTCTTCTGCTCGTGAGTTCATGACTAGTGACTGGAGGGAAAGAGCACCTGCACTTCCCTGTTTTCTGCCTGCACCTCTTCATACCTGCAGAAAGGGACACCCAGAGATCAGAGGCTCTGCTTGCTCTCAGGCTTGGACCAAGCTTCACAGTCACTTTGTTCTGGTTGAAGCTTTTTGGTCCCCAACCACTTGTTTGAAGGTCAAAGTAGACAGGGGACAGCAGACAATGATGCAAAGAGCTCCCAGTGGAAACATGCAGATTAAAACCAAATGCCTTTGTTTTCTTCTTTTCTCATGCTGAGGATTTGGCCATTCATGGATGTTTCTGTTGACATTGCTGAAGCACCCCATTTCTCTCTTTTATTTGAGCTGGACCTGAAGGCATGCTGGGCTAGCATCCAGAAAACAGCTCATGAACACTCACTAAAAATATATTCTGGTACTGTTATATCCAAACACATCTGTCCAGCAGATACTGTTGCACAACAGAGTTAGCAGGCTGCCAGTTGCAACCCTGGAACCCAAGAGCTGTCACTAAGAAGCTGATTAAAAGGGTAGCATTCAGCACAGGAAGGAAAGCACATGGGGAGTCTGTGGTTTCTACCATGGCCTCCACTCAACAGGTCTCCCAGAAAGAACATGAAGACCTTTTAGGCCAGGACTGGGAGCAAGAAGCTGTAACAAATGTCTGTTGCCGCTGGTGCTGAATAGATCACACGGACACAGCTTGAGGTGTGGTGAAAGGAAGAGAAAGTTTATATTTCCTCCCAGGATTTATAGGCTTCTGACCACAGCCAGGGATTGGATGGTCAGGATAACACTTTCTCACTTCACTGGCCATGAGAGATGCCCATCACAAGATGTGTATGTATACCTATCTCTATGTTTACAGTTACTGTCCTGGGAAAGTCTTAGAAAACTATGTCAGCAAGCTCAGAAACTGAGTTTTCAGGGCGACAAATGTCAACCTGTCTCTGTTCTTGCAGGCTGCCTTTGAAGCTCAGCCCCTGAGGATACGGTGAGGGGAGCACCCAAATGTAAAGGTGAGAGTGAAAGGGGGTTCTTGCAGCACCAGGACCACAGCCTGGATACCACTGCTCCTGCTGTGTGTCTTAATGGAGTGTCACAGTACTTCACTTGGCTAAACACTGCTATAATGTAAACAGCTCTCTGTCCTGGAAAAAATGTTTTGCAAGCATAGCTGGTTTTCAAGCTTTTTCTTAAGCAGATGTACAAGCCATGAGGAAGGAAAAAAAAAGCACAATAATAATTACAAAAACCTCCACAACAAACCAAAACCAAAGGGAAACAAACCGCCACCAACAAAAAAACCGAAACAAACAGAGAATCTGGGCAGGTTCGTATCTGCCTCTGTTCTTGGTAATAGCTTTAAGATCTTAATGAAGTGATCCTTATTTTTGTTCAAGGAAAACATGTTCTTCGTATTTTTGCTATACAAAACAATGACAGAAAAATGTATTCAATTTTGCCTCACTCTGCCTTAACATAAAATTGCTTAGTGTTGTCTCTAATAAAACTGAAAATGAGGAACGAAAGTACAGGTTGCTCTGTGCAAGGTCTAATTTTTTTGTGTGCATTATATTAAATATCTCTGCCCAATTTTGTGATAATAAGGCAAATAAGGAAAAAGCCTCAGTTGAAAACCCCAGCATATAATCAGCAATTACAAGTGGGTAGTGCTTCATTGTAGGGGTTTTTATGATCATTATGGATGGTAAGAGTCTTGTTTAAATATTTGAATATGATTTCCCAGAATCAGTTAGGTACCCTCTTTGTAATGACTATTGATGGAGCTGTCCATGCACTCACTACCCTGTTTTTTGAGACTGTGGCCTCTGAAATCTGCAGTGTTAACTTACCATCTGCCTCTGCACAGGGCCACTTTCAGCCAAAGGTGGACAGCGGGGTTCCAGGGTGACACCACTACAGGGAAGCTCTGTAGAGCTTCTAGAGAAGCACAGATACTTCTCCTATAGCTCTATAGGGAGATCTGCAGCTCCCCAGCCTTAGGTTTAGCAAGACACCAGAAGATTGTGACTCACTCAAAATTAACCTCATCCTAAAAATTCTGGGAGATAGTCTAACCAATTCACACTGAGCTAGAATAAGGAGATTTGTATGCTGCAAGAACAGATGAATAGACGACGTTCCCTCCCTGTTTCATGTTCATAACTTCTAAGATTTAACAGACCGTAGAGATGATGATAGACATATTTAGCATAAAAAAGAAGTGATATTCTCCAAAGTTTAAATGTAATAGAATTGTGATGGAGAACCACATAGATTCTAAGAAAAGTCTCTTGTATGGCGTGCTGAAGACTCTCAGAGCATTAATGAACCTCTCCAGAATATAAAGAAGCTGAACCACATCTTTGAATTACCAGTTAATACTGTGGAAATTGGTTACTTCCTTAAATACCATAGCCTCTTAAGCCTTGCCTTAAGCAGTTAAAACACACTACTATAAGTAAAAAAATAATTATTTGTAAATTGATTTTTTAAAATTCTCATCTGGTAGGTAATTTATGTGCTGGATTGGACTAGGAAAAAAATAGTTTCATTCTAACAAATGCATTAGTGCTACAAAGGAAAGGGGGGAAATGTTGTTTTTTCTTAGCTAGAGAGAAAGAGTAAAGATGTCAAAAAGGAGCTGAAAACTTATAGTGAAATAGCTCATGCACAGGAAGGAATCATGGTTTTTCAGCAGAAATTTTACACTGTTTGTGCTAAAAAGTGCATGCATAAGCCTACATGTGTGCAATGTCAACCTCCAGGAAAGGCACAGACGTATATAAGGTGACTAAAGCAGGCTTCGCCTTTATATGATTGATACAGACTCATTGATGAGTCTACCCTTATGCCCCTTGTCTGTTTGTATCTTGGTTGTACTTCTGCTTGCACCCTTCATTTGCAACACCAAACATCCTGGATTGCAGCTGAAAAGTGTCATGTGCCTGGGTGACATAAACTGCTGGGGCTCAGGACACCTCTGGCTGTATGTTTCTGGAGTCTGGTGCTGCTTTGGAAATGTCCTTTTTTGGGGGTATCTACCATCTGCTTTTGAATCAAATTCTGCCCTCTGAACACCAGTTCAATGATCTATTTTCTCATATCAGCTGCTCCACTGAGTATTGCTGGGGCAAAGGGAAGGGAGACTTACACTCTGGTGGGGCTGCAAAAAAATAACCCACCAAGGAGAACCAAGGGAAAGAACTAAAATCTATAATTGGATTGTATCCAGGCACTGAATCACTTAGCACAAAAAATGGAAAAAAAATAAAAAATCTGTGAGTTGACCGAAAAAAGACCCATACCTGCAATGTATTTGGGACTGGCAAACATTTCAGCTGCTCCTCATAAAATGCTTTTGTCAATGGTTTACAAGCTGCGCATTTGCTTCCTGCATGATGAAACCAAACAGAGACAGGCACATGAGAAACACACAGGCAGTAAGCTGTCTGACTAAAATTCACCCTTTGTGTAATTCCAGCAACATTTCTCTGTTGGATTTGAACGCTCAGCATTTACAGAAGAATCTGGATTGAGTTGAACTTGCATGAACCAAGCCAAATTTGTAATTACAAGGCCTGGCAAGGCATATATCTCTTTCCTGCTTATTTGGTACTTGCCATTGTTAACAGCGAGTGAGTGCCTCTGTTATTCACACGCCAGTCTCAAATCTATGGAGAATTTGGGGAGATGAGGAGCTTGATCTGAGAGAAATTGAAAACATAAGGCTCAAATTAAAGCCCTCTGCAAGTAAAGTGAAGGGTTTTAACTATCAAAATGCAGGAAGCAGTGGGTGGCAGATAGTATTTTCCCTCCATTTAATTTGACAGTTTAGAATATCACCTATTGTTTTGTAAAGGAAATTGGTACATTTAGATTAAATCTTGAATTACATACCATGCAACACAGTCTTCTCCTTTCATTACAAACGGTTATTGTGAGGAATTATTCCCCTTACTGCTTTTTTTTTTCTTTCTTCACATGATTTCTGTGCTGACACCCTTTTTACAAACATAATTCTATACTTTTCAGTGTGAATTTTTTTCTTTGTTTATCTTCTGCAAGTTATTCTCACAAACCCAATAGTATTTCCCCTTCCAGTTGTATTCAGTTTTGCCTAATAAATGTGTGGTAAGGGCAGTAGTTCCTACAGTCTCACCTGTTGTGTATTGCAGGCTGTAGGACTCACCTGAGCTGATTTGTGCTTCATGGCTGAAACACAAGCATACTGGCTTTTGAAATAAATTCAAAATTTAAAAATCTGATCTTGTCATAAGATGTGTTTTCACCACAACCAGTATTTGCATCTTTCTTCCATTGTATCTCCAGCCTTAACTTTCATTTACTTGCTTTACTTTGTCTGCTGAATTGAATAACCCATTAACAAAGTTGTATTCCCTTGTAAGTACTTACAAACTCTTCAAATTTCTTTTTAACCTTTTCTTTAATTAACTAAATAGATTAGGTTCCTGCAGTGTTCCTAGCAGATGCTTTCTCTTGTTTTTTAATCTTTCTCTGTGCTGCTGCCTTGTTCCCTCTCAGTTACCAATGTCCTTTCCAGAACACAATATTCCAGTTGTGATTGCATCAATGTTCAGTGCAAAACCAGGACCAGCTCCACATTTTTTTAAGAGATCTGGGGCTCCTTTTTTGGCCACAGAACCAAACTGAGAACACATGTTCTTTCCTAGGAGTTATGTTCCTGCTTAGATGAGATCTCATATTCATAAAGAACATTATTTCTCCAAATTGAATCCCTAGAGATGCCTTACTTCCTTTGTTTCAAAGACATATGACCACCAGCTGGTCTGATTAAAGTGGTTTTTATTTATGTCCACCTTGCCATGTGGTAAAATTTGGCTAAGCATTGAATGTTTGCTTTTATATTTCCCTTTCTATGTGTCTTTCTGTTGGCCTATGTGTATGTGGGAGAAAGTGGGCAATTTTTGATGTGTAGTAATATCATACATAATTTCTGATGCATCATAAACTGCTCTAAATCCCTCTGCATCAGCCATCCATCATCTTAATTATATATTCTGCACCCAGGCTTTGTGTTATCTACAGCTCTCATCAACAACAGCTTTATTCTTTCTTCCATGTCTCAAGCAAAAATTTGAACTGGTGGAGGACTGGGCCCCCACTGAAGTTCACTGAAAGCACACATCCCTGCAGGGACATTCTGGTATGTGAGCACTTGCCAGTTTTAATCTCTTTAATGTGTTTGTTGTTGATTCATGGCATCCTTAATCAATGTTTTTTGCAATATAACATACTGACTGCGTAAGATGTCTTATAGAAGACCAAATATAGTGATGCCATTAGCTCTATCAGACAATTTGTAATTTCATCAAAGAAAGATTTCAAGTTAGTTTAATGGATCTATTTGCCAGAAAACCCCACTGAGTAGTGATAATTATACTGCCTCCCTCTTATGCCTTACTAATTGGTTCCTGTATCAGCCATTCCTTCATTTCACCTGGGATTGATGGTAGTCAGTCTGAAAATCAGGAATTACCTGAGTTGTATCCTTTATTCTCTCTTTATTTTTGTTTTTAATACTGGTGTTACCTTACTTTTTCTCATCTTCTTGAACTTTCCTGGTATTACAAGATTTATTGAAAAGATCAACGCTAATGGCTTACGTGTAGACTCCTTTTAGACTCTCATACATTCATTTTGAGACTTAGTGCTATAAATATGTCTAAAATCAGTAGCTCTTATTTGACGTCTTCTGATGCACTGTTGGAGTGAAAATTGCTTCATGATTTTCTTATGAAATGATCACATCATCTGATCCCTGGCCAAAGATACACCATTTACTGAACACTTCTGCCTTTTCTGGATTATTCTTGGCAATTTTATAATTTCTAGTCCCACTGGTAGTATTCCTTTTGTTCCCTTTATGTTCAAAATGTCCTTCTGACTATTGTAAACCCTATTTCTTTAAGCATTCTTTACTTCACTTACTAGCTTTCTTGTTTTAAAAGTCCTAGTTGGTAATCTCTATTCAAGTCTACATAATCAGCAGCTATTTTTTTGGGGGGGTGGGATTTTTTTTTTTTTGTTTCAATTTTTGTTTTTCCCAAAATGACCTCCTTTACTTTTACAACAAGCAATGATTGTTTTGTAGCTGTTGTGGTCTTGAGCTTCGGTGGTCAGTCACCCATTCACACTTCTATCCCCAGTCATTTCGGCTCGTGAGGGCTGGCAACTATCTTTAAAGTCATCCCAATGAAGAAGTGAAATAAGTGAAATAAAGTGAAATAAAAGTGAAGGAAGTTAAATAACAGCAAGAGTTCCATAAAGACCATGAGCTTCCAAGAGGTGTCACCTGTGAGAGGCTGGTCATCAGTGACTGTTCAGACAAGATTGGCCTTAAATCTTAAGGGCCTTAAAGATCCCTTGTCTTAGGGATGAGAAAGCAGTTTAGCTGTGTTGACAAGAGCTGTGCTGGTACCTTGCCTTCATGGCCAGAGAACTGCCCTGGGTCATTGTAGTTGCAAATGAAGACTTCCTGTGTACTTCCAACTATCTTGTTGGGTTTAGGGAGGCTTTGACATCTGCCCATGTATTGCTGCGGTGTGTACTTAAAAATAGTAAAAATCTAAAACCTGGGCATATAAACTCAATATCATCATGACAATACAAAAGTAATATCATATTAATTTTTCATTGCCATGGCAGTACATCAAAAGAAAATGTGTTATTTGATTACAATGGTGAAGCTACCACAGCTAAACAGCGCTGCTGTGCAATAAGGACTGGTCTGATCGTTGGTTTGACCTTTAAAAGTGGATCATTTTTTAGTGTGATTTATATTCTGCTTGATAAAAAAATAATAATCTGGAAACTTCTGAGAAATGTGGAGCTTCTCTGAACAATTAAGACCATAAAAAATACTAAACAGGTATCCAAGTAAATTCCAGAAAATCTTTGTAATGAATCATTGTGACCATGTCACAAATACAACTGGAGAAATCTCAGCTGACTACAAATCTCCATCAAGTCTTCTATGAAATAAATAAATGAATTGAATTATGCAGTTGAGATTTTGTTTCTTGAGAACAATGCTTTGTTGGTTCCATTTGGACTCAATGAAGTTTGCAAATGATCACAAGTTTGGCAAGTCTTTATACAATCAGAAACATATGTACGACTGATTTAAAAGACATGGTTGCAGAAAAATACTGTGGTATTCCTAAAGTAGGAGTACCTTAGGAAAGTCAGATTTGTGGGTGTAGTGGATGTCTTTCCCCCTCCTCAATGAAGTACATTTTTCTGCACTGATTTCTGATTGTATTTATTTGATACTTTGATCTGTGTGTACAAATGATGAGTTTTGTGCCAATGTGTTGGTTGTGAATGATTGCTGACTCTTTAGTATTGAGGTGACAATCTTCCATTACCAGGAGGCCACAAAATTGTTGGACATGCTTGTGTAGAGTGTGGGCAGATGACAGCTCAATCACATCAACTGCTTCAAACATACATGGGCAACAAATGGGAAGGAAAGGCTCAAACCTGTATAAACAACAACAGTGCTATCTCACATCCAAACCTTTTGGGATTCAAAGGATGGGCACCCTGCATAGCAAGTCTGTGCTTTGCCAGATGCATTTTGCAGACCAAAGGCTAAAAGCTGTACCAGTATGTTTTCCTGTGAAGCTTTGCTCAAAACTTTTTAAAACCTGAGTAGGGTGAACACCTGATTTGCTCTCTTCCCTGTAGACCTTCCCCCCAGCTATCTGCAGAGTCCTGGTGCTGTGCATGTAGCAGGGCTGGCATCGTGCCACCTTTGGCTTCCAGCCTGCAGCTGGGCCCTTCATCCGACCCACTGATGCTTCCCAAAATTTGGTTCTCATTCGAGCATTACAGCTCATCTTTTTGTCTTTTCCTGCTTTGGGTGGAGGTTAGCATATTGCTTAAAGGGAGCCAAAAGCATTTTGGTCTGTTCCTTCTCTCATGGGAGAATGTAGAAGAAAAGACATTTCTGCAAGATCTTAAACTCAAATATAAACATGATGATTACAGAGTGGGTGACTCCATATTTTCTTACACAATCTCTCAGCAGGCAACAATTAACAGGTGAGACCACAGATAGCCCAGTAGCACCATATCACACCTCAATCATTCTATTTGTATAAATAATATCACTGCTAATTTTAATAAAATAATGCATGATCTCTATATTTTAAGATGGCATTGAGAGAGTAGAATCTTCTGGAGGATTCCCAATTGTAATGGACTTCTGTCTTAGGTGAATTGCTCTGCAGCCTCCTATCTTATTGATTTGATGATAAGGAGTGTCTGAACAGTCCTTAAACCAAGAGCCTACTTTGCCTCTGGATAACCAAAACTAGCAGAGGGAAATCCCATCCTGTATTACCCTAAATTTATTAAATAATCAAATTAAACAATCTATCACCCCCTCTCCAGGCTTAGATCTGCTTTGAAAAGATGCTGCAACATTGGCACTCAGAGTTTCCTGTGGTGCACGCCATGACAAGCAATAAAGCATTCGACACACACAAAATTATGAAACCATAGAGAAGAAAGTTAAGTCTCAGCTGTGTCAATGTTGCAGGACAGGAAGAAAAAGTAATTCTTACTGTGCATGGTCTGTGAATTTTCTAGGAAAGAAGATGGGGGGTTTTTGAGTATAATATCCACATTTTAAGCAGATGGATGTTTTTCAGCTCCAGTACCTTGGATGTAGATTAATTCACTTCTGTACACATATCAGTATGTGGTAATATTCTGAAAATGAACACACATAGCAGGCTTTTTTAGAAGCCTTTGCTTCTGAAAGATGTCTCTCTTGTATCTGCCTCTCTGATTTACTCCCTGCAGGTAAGAAGTGTGACAGTTCTCTGTGTGTGAGTGATTGGATTCTTCAGTCCTTGGCACAATCTCATCAACCTCTGATATCTCTTATGTTTCAGGCAAGTCTTTGTTGCTTCAGTTTCAGGCACAGTCACTCAGCACAATCTTACAGTACAGCCTGTCTGGGTTTCTCTCACTTTTCCTCTTATTTCCACCTTTAACAGGATTGAAGTCAAGACGTATATTTAAGCAGAGAATGATTAATTCTAGTAATTCTGGCTGTCTTTAAGTCATGACAAGTTTGCCAAGTTCCTCATCTTGTGCGCATGAAAAATCACTTTCTTTCAGCGAGGAGAATTTGTTTATTTCACTTTAGATGCTTAATTCATTTGCTTTAAATGACTACCTTCTTGTAAGCTGTTCCATACTGACTTTGCTCTCAGCAGTAGATGTGTTGCCAGAGGTAGCATTCGGATCTCCATCCTACTAATCTGTCAAGGTTTTTATGTAGTCCTGAGGGAATGGAAAAGGGAAGAAGGTATACGAAAACAAATGTCATTACAGTTGCAAATACTGGGTTTGCTTTGGTTTTGTTGTTTATTTGAGTATTGTTGTGTTACTGTCAAAACTCTGCACTGCACCATATGTCCTCAGGACAATTGCTTATGCCCCTCTGACCTTGTTGCAGCATTTTATAAGTCTCTTTGGCTATGTTTTCTGGAAAAGAAAAACAACAACTTTCATTATGAGATTCCACCAGGCTTTATTTTTTCTGATTTCCAGTCATATGTTGCTGTGATTGTGAGTCAAACGCTTGCAGGGCTTTTGCTGTGAAGCTATGAAAAACATTGATTTAAATAGCAAATAATTTATTAGTTTTACGTTTTGGGTCTGTAGCTCACAGCCAGGTACAGCGGAGCCACTTGTGCATCACCAGAAGTTCAGGCCAAGGAGAGCTGCTTTCCCCTTCCCTTCCCTGCTGGAGGGCAGGAGGTGTCACACAGACAGGTCAGCGGCTCGGTGTGGTGGCTTGGTGCCTGTGGTGTCACATCACCACGCCATGTGAAGGTACTGCCTGCCTCAGTGTGTGAATAACAGGCACCAAGTGGCTTCTGTTGGAATGGGACTCAAAAAGCACCTAATTCCACCCCTCTGCCATGGGCAGGGGCACCTTGTGCTAGTCCAGGCTGCTCAGGGCCTGATCCAAGTAGGCCTTGAACACTTCCAGGGATGGGAAATCTGCACCTTCTCTGGATAATCCATGCCAGTGCCTCACCACCTTTAGAATGAAGAATTTTTTCACAATATCTAATACAAACATACCCTCTTGCACTTTCAAACCATAAAGCCCTTGTCCTGTCACCCATCTCCCTGGGATCAGTGTTGGGCTCTCCTGGTGCTGCACCAAAGGGGACACAGGGACACAGGCAGCCACCCCAGAGTGGTGGATGGAACCAGTTGATGATTTCATTCCTGCCCTGTAATCCATAGCAGGAATGCTGTGGGACTGCTGCAGGACACTGCTGATCCTCATAGTTTGCTCTAAGATACAAAACATCAGCTGCTGATTAGGATGTTCCTAGACCAGTTTTATAGAAGTTGGGAAACATTTACTGGGGAAATAACATGAAATGCTTTTCCTGTTCTGACACTTTTAGAAATCAGTTTTCATATCTCATTGAGGGAAGGATAAATGCACCATTGGTTTGATCCAATAACTTTTTCATTTCTCTTATATTTTCATGTTTTTTGTACTTAGCCAGGCCCTACTATTTGGTGGGTTATTAAAAATCTGCTGAATGCTTGCAGGACTTGCAATGATGCCTCTTGAAAGTAGTACTACTGCTGAGCTGGCAGGAGGGGGGTTTGCTTCAGTAGTAGAGGGTGTTCTATTCAACTCTGACTGGTAGGTACAGGCAGAGGTGAATAAAACTCCTGAAAGGAGCACATAGGATTCAAAAATGTGGTTACTGGTGTGATGTATAAAAAGCACAATGAGAAGCTTTTCTAAAAGTATTGCTAAGAATAATGAAATCAGCCATGATGTAAGGTTTGTGAGAGGACAATTTGGTGAGATTAACAGCCGCATTTCCTGTCCAAATAGGTTCAGATAAATTCATGTGACTACTGAATAATTATGCACTGCTTATCTGACTGAACTTCCAGTCCTAAAGATTCAGCATTTCTGGAAGGTTTGCTCAGCTATGGAAACCTTTAGTGGGACATTTTAACTGCAAGGGCACAGGCAACATCAGCTGATAAAATCTGACATTAGCATGTCTCTAGTACCACATAAATATTTTCTTCCTGGGGCCTCAGTTTTTAACACTTTCTCCCTGCTAGGGGATTGATCCTGTTCCCATATATGAAACAGGGAGTTATTAATGAGATACTATGGAATGGTAGTTTAGGATCACTGATGCACATGGCCTTACTTTATTACAGTGAGAAAATTACATTATGCCTATTTGTAAAAATGAAGAACAGCTTTAGTTCCATGCTTGCTACAGAATGCATATGATAAATAATGCTCTGTCCAAAGTGAAGCACACTAAATTTTGTTTTAATTGAGGCAAATATCATGCCCCTGTTTAGTGCAATTGAACATATTGCCATTAATAAAATGACTTGAATTTTCTTTCACATTTACGCTGCTTGTAGAACAATATTATCTTTTAATATGTTGCTATCTTGGAGGTCTTTCCGTTCTTAGTATGGGCTGAAATTTGTACAATAAATTGCTGTCTACTGAATCTTTAAGTGTCATGACATTAAAACGGAGGTAAAATTTAACTGTCATGTTCTTTTTCATTTTTTTTCCCATCAGTTCTGTACCTGACATTGGTACCTGCCCAGAGCTCTGAAGCACCCATTTCCCTCTGTATGTAGTTATATAGCTCTTGATTCTTTAGCTAGGTTGTTGACTAGGAGATGCACATCTGCAAGCCCATGATACCTGGCAAAAAGAAAACATGGATGTCTAAGTGCTGCTACACCTGAGCTATGCCTGAGTCCTCCTGTTCTCTCTCCCAGGCCACATTCTTCAATTCCATTTGG
Organism: Parus major; assembly: GCF_001522545.3. Taxonomy (NCBI): domain Eukaryota; kingdom Metazoa; phylum Chordata; class Aves; order Passeriformes; family Paridae; genus Parus; species Parus major. The sequence goes on from NC_031769.1 coordinate 31,891,959, forward strand.
TTCTTCCTGTCTTCCTCCATCAGCTTTTCTGAGTCTTACTCATTTCTTTCCACATACCCTTGCCACCCTCTTGTTCACCTTTATAGCCCATCTTAAAGCTGCTTGTGGCAAGTGCAGCTCTGCCACTTGCCAGAACGCAAATTCCTGCCTGCTTTGTGCAAGGACAGCAACACTGGGCAAGTATCCAGGCAGAGGAATCATCAACAGGTAAAATTAAAGGTGCAGGAAACCTTGAATCAGGAAACCAGCTGTAAAAGACCCATTAAGATCACTGAGACCTGGGGACACTTGGTCCCTCAGGCATGCCAGAGCCTATATATGTCTGTAACTTAAGGTATAGAGTTTATTTCATTAATATAAAAAATACCAGTATTTTTTTGCATTGAGATGACACTGATGATTATGTTACCCAAAGTATGCTTTATCTATTATTTAAGGTTAATATATGTATTGGGGTAGAAGCTGGATGACCCTGTATGGATTTGCAGTATTTCAAAACAGAAGAGATTAGTTGTTTGAAACAGGATGTTGCAGGATAACTCCAAAAATAAAAGTTTCAAAATTCAAGAAAGATATAAGGTGTATGCTTTTCCTAAATGATTGAGATGGAGCATAGGCACATGGAGCCGAGCAATCCCTCAATACTGTTACAGAAATAGGCACTGAGGAAAGCAGGGTATTCAAAATTGTGGGTTCAGTGCTCTGGACTTCCCATATTAAATGCTGAAACAGTATGGAAAAAGTGTTCTTCTGGAGGTGCAGTGGGAGTGGTAAAGTTTAACATCTCATAAACCTTTAGGCAACTCAGGGTCCACACAAGCTGGGAGGCTCTACACAACAAATGAGTTGATGGGGTCACGGTGCTCCAGGGCAAAACATTTCTCCCTAGATCCTGCCGAACAGGATCCTGCTGTTGCAGGAGCTGCTGTCTCATATGGGAGGCAAAATTGATTCCTTCTCCTGCATTAGAGAGAGCTTTCCTCACTCATGCTGTGAAGCACACTGACTGTTAGTGTGGCCTGCACCTTGTCTTTTTGGGTAGTTGCTGCTCCAGACGCAGAATTTTGTAGGACTTAGCAGGTGTAATTCCTTAATCACTTCCTGTGAGAGGGCAGCTTACTCCTTGTATCTCATCACTGTGAATAGAGAAGGGATTTGTCCAGGGTTTCTGGAGATGTCAAAAGGCGGCTGCCTGGGTGCTGCTCTGTGCCAAGACACAGCAGTGTGACAGTACTGCACCAGGAAATACCGACACACAGACCAAGGAATGCGGTGATGGGGGAATGTCATTGCCTCGTTATAGCCCACATAAGTGTGTAGAAGCCAGACTTCAAGTTTATCTTGCTCTAGTCTGCTGCCTTTTTCCTCTTTGGACTGCCTTGAAGACTGACAGAAAAAACTGTGAGAGAAGCAACCTCAGTTATAAGTGGTGAAAGAGTTTAATGAGAGAGAGTCACCCCCAGCTCTGTGAACTGGTAGGAGAGGGTTGTGTCAGAATCATGCAGAAGCTTGTGAGAGCTGTGACTGTGGAACACCTTCCCAGATGCTTCAGTCTTCAGTGCTGTCACCACTTGTCCCCCACACCCCATAAAAGCTGATAAACTGGATCAATAGAAGCTTGGGTTTAGGCATCTTGTTGGATTCAGCATAGCAAAGGAAAAGTGATGGAGCCAGAGCACAGCTGCTCTTCAGAGCATTTGCAGTATCACAGGCATCTGGCTGTCACATCAGCTGCATCTGTTGAGCTGACGTGAGGACAACGTGAACACTGAATGTGCAGGAGTGTGCATGTGGGAGGACAGAGAGCATGGGGATGCAGTGAGGCCACTTTGTAAGATGTGATGTCACCCTGTGCACGGATCTGCAGAAATTAGGAGCTAGAGCTGCTGGCTATGGCATGGAAGATTATTCAAAAACATTAAAATTCTTCACTCAGTGTGTGATGCAAGGCAGCCTGTAGTCTTGCTGTTAAGTTTGTGGCCAGTGACTGTGGAGTCATGAAGATTTCAAAAACCTCTTGACATTAAGCTTTCTGGAATTTTCTTTGCTTTGATGGATTGAAACGGATGTAGTCTCATGAGCTTAGCTGCACAGCACAAGAGCCATTTATTTGCTAGTTTGGATTTTTTTCTTAGATCATGTTGAGATTCTGTTTCTGGAGTGATGAAAACAATTCCTGGCTTTGCTTTTTCAGATAGAATATAGTTTTCCAGAATCTGCTGGATTATTATTAAACCAATAACTGCATACGATAATAACTACAGAAATTAATAACAGTAGTATATAAATTATATACTTTTAGAATATGTCCTGAAGCTTTTTGTCAGTATATCAAATGTTCTTACTTGGGCATTTGCTATTTTGCCTTCAAATTAAAGGAAAAGTAAGATACTATGAGAGTAATGATTTGTCATTCCAACTGGAATTACTCACTGGTCATCAAGATGCTAATCAAATTATCCGTTTCTAAAGAATTAACCTGATTTTACTAATATGTAAGGATACTTTCCAAGTCTATCAAATGCTTTGACAAATTCTAAAGCTTTGCTTGAAATGGATTTGTGTGACCCGACTTCAGGCCCTCTGGTAGTCAGGTGTCTAGCCTAGCTCAGTCACCCAGGCCATTCCTGCAGTCAGTGGAGAAGGGTGTGTTACCAGAAGATATCCCCACTCTGCCTTATCTCACACCTCTTTTGTATGAGGGCTCAGATCACTGTCAGGGTGCCCATCTCTCCCCATGGACTCAGATCTGGACAAGTTTCAGGAGACGTGTAAGTCTGACAGCTAAATCAGTAGTCCCATGTTGCTAGGACAAGATCCTTGTCCCAGAGTGAGCAATGGTTCCCCTGGGTCAGGACAGCTTCTGGAAAGGCCACTGTGATCCCATGGCATTGGTGAGTTGTTTTCTGTGACATGGGGCTCGGGCACAGAAATGAAACACAATAAAACCACTTTAGAACAGATACTCACAAGGTAGCCCAGAAGAGGGGGGCAGAGTAGGCATGGAGGGAGGTAGATTTGCAGCTCTGCTGCCAGTCCCTGGGAAGTTAAACCTCAAGATTTGTTGTGGATACCTCGGAAGTGCTCAAAACCAGGTTGGATTGGTCTCTGAGCAATTTGGTTTAGTGCAAAGTGTCGCTGTTCATGGCCCAAGGGTTTGCAACTATCTGGTCTTTAAGGTCTCTTCCAACACAAAGCATTGTGTGAGTCTCTAATTTACCCATTTATTGAGTATGATGTCTGAGCCTGTGGCACTGATTTGGTACTTTTGGTTGTCCCAGGCCGTCCTGCTTTCTCGGCTTTACAAGTGGTCCGGCAGCAGCGCTGCTACAAAGCTGAAGCTTGGGGCCCCTCCCGTGCCGCAGCTGCGGGGCCAGCCCGTTCCCGGGAGTTCCCTTTCCCGGGGAGCTGGGGCACAGGGCAGCACGGCGGCTCCACAGGCACAGACATCCAGGCTT